>NW_027192719.1:0-342666 GCF_949987515.2 Delphinus delphis
TGAAGTCTCACTTCCCCCCGGTCAAAAGGGCCATCTGAAAAAAGTGTAAAATCCAGAAAGGCAGGACAGGCCATGGAGAACTGGGAGCCTTGTTATGTTGATGGGCGGGATGTAAATCACCAACAGACACACGGGAGAAGTGTATGGTGTTTCCTGAAACATCTAAAAAACAAAGCAACAGAGCCTAGGGCACTTCCACTTATGGTCCTATAGCTTAGGGAAATTAAAATCAAAAAGACACAGCCACCCCAAAGTTTGGGACGCCTCTGTTTACAAGAACCTCGTTTACCGTACAAGTTCAATATCACAGAAAGTGAAAAATGAATAAAGAACTTGTGGTACTTACCTACAATGCAGTATCACTCAACAATGAAATCTATGTCATCAGGCCCGTAGCAGCATAATGAGTGGATTCAGGTACGATGATTCTAACTGAAATAAGTCACACAGAAAAAGAAACATCATAAGATATCAGTAATACACGGAATGTAAACTTGGCTACACAGGAACTGAATTCCAAAACAGAACAGGGTCTCAAATTTAGAAAACCAACTTATGCTTGCTTAAGGGGAAAGGTGAGTTGGGGTGCTGCATAAAACCAGAGATTGAAATGAGCACAGATAAAATTCCTTAAGCCAAATAAGGAATAGACAAGAGCTACTCCTTGCTCAACGAAATGGACTCAACACCGCATATTAAACGCCTAAGAATGTACCTGACTAGTAAGTATCTTAAAACCTATGGATTGCTATGTCTCCGAAAGAGAATCAAGCATGTGTACAGGGGCATAAACGCAGCAGTGATAGGATTGGAGAGGTTCGGTGAGCAAATGAAGACCCTTTGAAGTCATATTGCATGGTACCCATTCCACGGGTTTCAACTACCCAGGTTTAAGGTATTCTTCCTTCAGCTAAAACATGCATGTGGAACCTAGAGTATGATCAACCATGTGATCGGGAGACGTGTTCAAATATGTCTCACTTTTGGTACCATGATACTCGGGTGCAACATTCCAGGCACTTTACTAACACTCTCCCGACTTGGAGAGTCAGTCCCTTAAACCTCCTGTTTGGCCCAGTTTGCAATTTCTGCGGAAATGAACAGGAATAGCGAGAACCAATGAGAGACTAGCTGGAGGTGTCTGGACGGGCAAATTTAACTCTCATTTCCAACCAGGAAGAGGAAATAACCAAAGGATCAGCGTGCCGTGCCGGAACCAGATTAGGGCCTGAAGCCATCCTGCGGTGTTTTGGCCAGCTCACAAGAAAACGAGTTGAAGAAAGGAGCTCTGGGGCACTGTAAGGCACAAACCTGCAGAGTTATAAATGACAGCTATCGTCCAAAAATATACTGAAGTAAGGCTGCCAAGAGGACTTGAAAGCGGGGCAGAATTGCAGGAAACCGATTTCAGGAGGTAGACTGGAATTGCATTGAAAGCATAGGAAAAGAGGCAGAACGTCCACAATGATGCACTTGGCCAAAAAGGGCGTATGCGTTTTTTCCTGAATATATTCAGGAAAAAACGCATACGCCCTTTTTGGCCAACCAAGCAAGCTTGCAAAGGAAATCTGCACTACAATGAAGTCTCACTTCCCCCCGGTCA
Organism: Delphinus delphis; assembly: GCF_949987515.2. Taxonomy (NCBI): domain Eukaryota; kingdom Metazoa; phylum Chordata; class Mammalia; order Artiodactyla; family Delphinidae; genus Delphinus; species Delphinus delphis. Next base: position 1,604 of record NW_027192719.1, read on the forward strand.
AAAGGGCCATCTGAAAAAAGTGTAAAATCCAGAAAGGCAGGACAGGCCATGGAGAACTGGGAGCCTTGTTATGCTGATGGGCGGCATGTAAATTGCCAACAGACACTCGGGAGAAGTGTATGGTGTTTCATGAAACATCTAAAATAAAAAGCAATAGAGCCTAGGGCACTTCCACTTATGGTCCTACAGCTTAGGGAAATTAAAATCAAAAAGACACAGCCACCCCAAAGTTGGGACGCATTTGTTTACAAGAACCTCATTTACCATACAAGTTCAGTATCACGGAAAGTGAAAAATGGATAAAGAACATGTGGTACTTACGTACAATGCAGTATCACTCAGCAATGAAATCTATGTCATCAGGCCGTTAGCAGCATAATGAGTGGATGCAGGTACGATGATTCTAACTGAAATAAGTCACACAGAAAAAGAAACACCATAAGATATCACTAATACACAGAATGTAAACTTGGCTACACAGGAAATGAATTCCAAAACAGAACAGGGTCTCAAATTTAGAAAACCAACTTATGCTTGCTTAAGGGTAAAGGTGAGTTGGGGTGCTGCATAAAACCAGAGATTGAAATGAGCACAGATAAAGTTCCTTAAGCCAAATATGGAATAGACAAGAGCTACTCCTTGCTCAACGAAATGGACTCAACACCGCATATTAAACGCCTAAGAATGTACCTGACTAGTAAGTATCTTAAAACCTATGGATTGCTATGTCTCCGAAAGAGAATCAAGCATGTGTACAGGGGCATAACCGCAGCAGTGATAGGATTGGAGAGGTTCGGTGAGCAAATGAAGACCCTTTGAAGTCATATTGCATGGTACCCATTCCACGGGTTTCAACTACCCAGGTTTAAGGTATTCTTCCTTCAGCTAAAACATGCATGTGGAACCCAGACTATGATCAACCATGTGATTGGGAGACGTGTTCAAATATGTCTCAGTTTTCGTACCCTGGTACTCGGGTGCAACATTCCAGACGCTTTACTAACACTCTCGCGACTTGGAGAGTCAGCGCCTTTAACCTCCTGTTTGGCCCAGTTTGCAATTTCTGCGGAAGATGAACAGGAATAGCGAGAACCAATGAGAGACTAGCTGGAGGTGTCTGGACGGGCAAATTTAACTCTCATTTCCCACCAGGAACAGGAAATAACCAAAGGCTCAGCGTGCCGTGTCGGAACCAGATTAGGGCCTGAAGCCATCCTGCGGTGTTTTGGCCAGCTCACAAGAAAACGAGTTGAAGAAAGGAGCTCTGGGGCACTGTAATGCACAAACCTGCAGAGTTATAAATGACAGCTATCGTCCAAAAATATACTGAAGTAAGGCTGCCAAGAGGACTTGAAAGCGGGGCAGAATTGCAGGAAACCGATTTCAGGAGGTAGACTGGAATTGCATTGAAAGCATAGGAAAAGAGGCAGAACGTCCACAATGATGCACTTGGCCAAAAAGGGCGTATGCGTTTTTTCCTGAATATATTCAGGAAAAAACGCATACGCCCTTTTTGGCCAACCAAGCAAGCTTGCAAAGGAAATCTGCACTACAATGAAGTCTCACTTCCCCCCGGTCAAAAGGGCCATCTGAAAAAAGTGTAAAATCCAGAAAGGCAGGACAGGCCATGGAGAACTGGGAGCCTTGTTATGCTGATGGGCGGGATGTAAATTGCCAACAGACACTCGGGAGAAGTGTATGGCGTTTCCTGAAACATCTAAAAAACAAAGCAACTGAGCCTAGGGCACTTCCACTTATGGTCCTATAGCTTAGGGAAATTAAAATCAAAAAGACACAGCCACCCCAAAGTTTGGGACGCCTCTGTTTACAAGAACCTCGTTTACAGTACAAGTTCAACATCGCAGAAAGTGAAAAATGGATAAAGAAGTTGTGGTATTTACTTACAAAGCAATATCACTCAGCAATGAAATCTATGTCATCAGGCCCTTAGCAGCACAATGAGTGGATTCAGGTATGATGATTCTAACTGAAATAAGTCACACAGAAAAAGACACATCATAAGATATCAGTAATACACGGAATGTAAACTTGGCTACACAGGAACTGAATTACAGAACAGAACAGGGTCTCAAATTTAGAAAACCAACTTATGCTTGCTTAAGGGTAAAGGTGAGTTGGGGTGCTGCATAAAACCAGAGATTGAAATGAGCACAGATAAGGTTCCTTAAGCCAAATATGGAATAGACAAGAGCTACTCCTTGCTCAACGAAATGGACTCAACACCGCATATTAAACGCCTAAGAATGTACCTGACTAGTAAGTATCTTAAAACCTATGGATTGCTATGTCTCCGAAAGAGAATCAAGAGTGTGTACAGGGGCATAAACGCAGCAGTGATAGGATTGGAGAGGTTCGGTGAGCAAATGAAGACCCTTTGAAGTCATATTGCATGGTACCCATTCCACGGGTTTCAACTACCCAGGTTTAAGGTATTCTTCCTTCAGCAAAAACATGCACGTGGAACCCAGAGTATGATCAACCATGTGATCGGGAGACGTGTTCAAGTATGTCTCAGTTTTCGTACCCTGGTACTCGGGTGCAACATTCCAGACGCTTTACTAATACCCTCCCGACGTGGAGAGTCAGTGCCTTTAACCTCCTGTTTGGCCCAGTTTGCAATTTCTGCGGAAGATGAACAGGAATAGGGAGAACCAATGAGAGACTAGCTGGAGGTGTCTGGACGGGCAAATTTAACTCTCATTTCCCACCAGGAAGAGGAAATAACCAAAGCCTCAGCGTGCCATGCCGGAACCAGATTAGGGCCTGAAGCCATTCTGCGTTGTTGCGGCCAGCTCAAAAGAACGCGAGTTGAAGAAAGGAACTCAGGGGCACTGTAATTCAGAAACCTGCAGAGTTATAAATGACAGCTATCGTCCAAAAATATACTGAAGTAAGGCTGCCAAGAGGACTTGAAACCGGGGCAGAATTGCAGGAAACCGATTTCAGGAGGTAGACTGGAATTGCATTGAAAGCATAGGAAAAGAGGCAGAACGTCCACAATGATGCACTTGGCCAAAAAGGGCGTATGCGTTTTTTCCTGAATATATTCAGGAAAAAACGCATACGCCCTTTTTGGCCAACCAAGCAAGCTTGCAAAGGAAATCTGCACTACAATGAAGTCTCACTTCCCCCCCGGTCAAAAGGGCCATCTGAAAAAAGTGTAAAATCCAGAAAGGCAGGACAGGCCATGGAGAACTGGGAGCCTTGTTATGCTGATGGGCGGGATGTAAATCGCCAACAGACACTTGGGAGAAGTGTATGGTGTTTCCTGAAACATCTAAAAAACAAAGCAACAGAGCCTAGGGCACTTCCACTTATGGTCCTATAGCTTAGGGAAATTAAAATCAAAAAGACACAGCCACCCCAAAGTTTGGGACGCCTCTGTTTACAAGAACCTCGTTTACCATACAAGTTCAACATCGCAGAAAGTGAAAAATGGATAAAGAAGTTGTGGTATTTACTTACAAAGCAATATCACTCAGCAATGAAATCTATGTCATCAGGCCCTTAGCAGCACAATGAGTGGATTCAGGTATGATGATTCTAACTGAAATAAGTCACACAGAAAAAGAAACATCATAAGATATCAGTAATACACGGAATGTAAACTTGGCTACACAGGAACTGAATTACAGAACAGAACAGGGTCTCAAATTTAGAAAACCATCTTATGCTTGCTTAAGGGGAAAGGTGAGTTGGGGTGCTGCATAAAACCAGAGATTGAAATGAGCACAGATAAAGTTCCTTAAGCCAAATATGGAATAGACAAGAGCTACTCCTTGCTCAACGAAATGGACTCAACACCGCATATTAAACGCCTAACAATGTACCTGACTAGTAAGTATCTTAAAACCTATGGATTGCTATGTCTCCGAAAGAGAATCAAGCATGTGTACAGGGGCATAAACGCAGCAGTGATAGGATTGGAGAGGTTTGGTGAGCAAATGAAGACCCTTTGAAGTCATATTGCATGGTACCCATTCCACGGGTTTCAACTACCCAGGTTTAAGGTATTCTTCCTTCAGCAAAAACATGCACGTGGAACCCAGAGTATGATCAACCATGTGATCGGGAGACGTGTTCAAGTATGTCTCAGTTTTCGTACCCTGGTACTCGGGTGCAACATTCCAGACGCTTTACTAATACCCTCCCGACTTGGAGAGTCAGTGCCTTTAACCTCCTGTTTGGCCCAGTTTGCAATTTCTGCGGAAGATGAACAGGAATAGGGAGAACCAATGAGAGACTAGCTGGAGGTGTCTGGACGGGCAAATTTAACTCTCATTTCCCACCAGGAAGAGGAAATAACCAAAGCCTCAGCGTGCCATGCCGGAACCAGATTAGGGCCTGAAGCCATTCTGCGTTGTTGCGGCCAGCTCAAAAGAACGCGAGTTGAAGAAAGGAGCTCAGGGGCACTGTAATTCAGAAACCTGCAGAGTTATAAATGACAGCTATCGTCCAAAAATATACTGAAGTAAGGCTGCCAAGAGGACTTGAAAGCGGGGCAGAATTGCAGGAAACCGATTTCAGGAGGTAGACTGGAATTGCATTGAAAGCATAGGAAAAGAGGCAGAACGTCCACAATGATGCACTTGGCCAAAAAGGGTGTATGCGTTTTTTCCTGAATATATTCAGGAAAAAACGCATACGCCCTTTTTGGCCAACCAAGCAAGCTTGCAAAGGAAATCTGCACTACAATGAAGTCTCACTTCCCCCCGGTCAAAAGGGCCATCTGAAAAAAGTGTAAAATCCAGAAAGGCAGGACAGGCCATGGAGAACTGGGAGCCTTGTTATGCTGATGGGCGGGATGTAAATCGCCAACAGACACTCGGGGGAAGTGTATGGTGTTTCCTGAAACATCTAAAAAACAAAGCAACAGAGCCTAGGGCACTTCCACTTATGGTCCTATAGCTTAGGGAAATTAAAATCAAAAAGACACAGCCACCCCAAAGTTTAGAACGGCTCTGTTTACAAGAACCTCGTTTACAGTACAAGTTCAACATCGCAGAAAGTGAAAAATGGATAAAGAAGTTGTGGTATTTACTTACAAAGCAATATCACTCAGCAATGAAATCTATGTCATCAGGCCCTTAGCAGCACAATGAGTGGATTCAGGTATGATGATTCTAACTGAAATAAGTCACACAGAAAAAGAAACATCATAAGATATCAGTAATACACGGTATGGAAACTTGGCTACACAGGAACTGAATTACAGAACAGAACAGGGTCTCAAATTTAGAAAACCATCTTATGCTTGCTTAAGGGGAAAGGTGAGTTGGGGTGCTGCATAAAACCAGAGATTGAAATGAGCACAGATAAAGTTCCTTAAGCCAAATATGGAATAGACAAGAGCTACTCCTTGCTCAACGAAATGGACTCAACACCCCATATTAAACGCCTAAGAATGTACCTGACTAGTAAGTATCTTAAAACCTATGAATTGCTATGTCTCCGAAAGAGAATCAAGCGTGTGTACAGGGGCATAAACGCAGCAGTGATAGGATTGGAGAGGTTCGGTGAGCAAATGAAGACCCTTTGAAGTCATATTGCATGGTACCCATTCCACGGGTTTCAACTACCCAGGTTTAAGGTATTCTTCCTTCAGCTAAAACATGCATGTGGAACCTAGAGTATGATCAACCATGTGATCGGGAGACGTGTTCAAATATGTCTCAGTTTTCCTCCCCTGGTACTCGGGTGCAACATTCCAGACGCTTTACTAACACTCTCCCCACTTGGAGAGTCAGCGCCTTTAACCTCCTGTTTGGCCCACTTTGCAATTTCTGCGGAAGATGAACAGGAATAGCGAGAACCAATGAGAGACTAGCTGGAGGTGTCTGGACGGGCAAATTTAACTCTCATTTCCTACCAGAAAGAGGAATTAACCAAAGGCTCAGCGTGCCATGCCGGAACCAGATTAGGGCCTGAAGCCATCCTGCGGTGTTGCGGCCAGCTCACAAGAAAGCAAGTTGATGAAAGGAGCTCAGGGACACTGTAATGCACAAATCTGCAGAGTTATAAATGACAGCTATCGTCCAAAAATATACTGAAGTAAGGCTGCCAAGAGGACTTGAAAGCGGGGCAGAATTGCAGGAAACCGATTTCAGGAGGTAGACTGGAATTGCATTGAAAGCATAGGAAAAGAGGCAGAACGTCCACAATGATGCACTTGGCCAAAAAGGGCGTGTGCGTTTTTTCCTGAATATATTCAGGAAAAAACGCATACGCCCTTTTTGGCCAACCAAGCAAGCTTGCAAAGGAAATGTGCACTACAATGAAGTCTCACTTCCCCCCGGTCAAAAGGGCTATCTGAAAACAGTGTAAAATCCAGAAAGGCAGGACAGGCCATGGAGAACTGGGAGCCTTGTTATGCTGATGGGCGGGATGTAAATCGCCAACAGACACTCAGGGGAAGTGTATGGTGTTTCCTGAAACATCTAAAAAACAAAGCAACAGAGCCTAGGGCACTTCCACTTATGGTCCTATAGCTTAGGGAAATTAAAATCAAAAAGACACAGCCACCCCAAAGTTTGGGACGCATTTGTTTACAAGAACCTCGTTTACCATACAAGTTCAGTATCACAGAAAGTGAAAAATGGATAAAGAACATGTGGTACTTACATACAATGCAGTATCACTCAGCAATGAAATCTATGTCATCAGGCCCGTAGCAGCATAATGAGTGGATTCAGGTACGATGATTCTAACTGAAATAAGTCACACAGAAAAAGAAACACCATAAGATATCACTAATACACGGAATGTAAACTTGGCTACACAGGAACTGAATTCCAAAACAGAACAGGGTGTCAAATTTAGAAAACCAACTTATGCTTGCTTAAGGGGAAAGGTGAGTTGGGGTGCTGCATAAAACCAGAGATTGAAATGAGCACAGATAAAGTTCCTTAAGCCAAATATGGAATAGACAAGAGCTACTCCTTGCTCAACGAAATGGACTCAACACCCCATATTAAACGCCTAACAATGTACCTGACTAGTAAGTATCTTAAAACCTATGGATTGCTATGTCTCCGAAAGAGAATCAAGCATGTGTACAGGGGCATAAACGCAGCAGTGATAGGATTGGAGAGGTTTGGTGAGCAAATGAAGACCCTTTGAAGTCATATTGCATGGTACCCATTCCACGGGTTTCAACTACCCAGGTTTAAGGTATTCTTCCTTCAGCAAAAACATGCACGTGGAACCCAGAGTATGATCAACCATGTGATCGGGAGACGTGTTCAAGTATGTCTCAGTTTTCGTACCCTGGTACTCGGGTGCAACATTCTAGACGCTTTACTAATACCCTCCCGACATGGAGAGTCAGTGCCTTTAACCTCCTGTTTGGCCCAGTTTGCAATTTCTGCGGAAGATGAACAGGAATAGGGAGAACCAATGAGAGACTAGCTGGAGGTGTCTGGACGGGCAAATTTAACTCTCATTTCCCACCAGGAAGAGGAAATAACCAAAGCCTCAGCGTGCCATGCCGGAACCAGATTAGGGCCTGAAGCCATTCTGCGTTGTTTCGGCCAGCTCAAAAGAACGCGAGTTGAAGAAAGGAGCTCAGGGGCACTGTAATTCAGAAACCTGCAGAGTTATAAATGACAGCTATCGTCCAAAAATATACTGAAGTAAGGCTGCCAAGAGGACTTGAAAGCGGGGCAGAATTGCAGGAAACCGATTTCAGGAGGTAGACTGGAATTGCATTGAAAGCATAGGAAAAGAGGCAGAACGTCCACAATGATGCACTTGGCCAAAAAGGGCGTATGCGTTTTTTCCTGAATATATTCAGGAAAAAACGCATACGCCCTTTTTGGCCAACCAAGCAAGCTTGCAAAGGAAATCTGCACTACAATGAAGTCTCACTTCCCCCCGGTCAAAAGGGCCATCTGAAAAAAGTGTAAAATCCAGAAAGGCAGGACAGGCCATGGAGAACTGGGAGCCTTGTTATGCTGATGGGCGGGATGTAAATTGCCAACAGACACTCCGGAAAAGTGTATGGTGTTTCCTCAAACATCTAAAAAACAAAGCAACAGAGCCTAGGGCACTTCCACTTATGGTCCTATAGCTTAGGGAAATTAAAATCAAAAAGACACAGCCACCCCAAAGTTTGGGACGCCTCTGTTTACAAGAACCTCGTTTACCGTTCAAGTTCAATATCACAGAAAGTGAAAAATGGATAAAGAACTTGTGGAACTCACGTACAATGCAGAATCACTCAGCAATGAAATCTATGTCATCAGGCCTGTAGCAGTATAATGAGTGGATTCAGGTACGATGATTCTAACTGAAATAAGTCACACAGAAAAAGAAACATCATAAGATATCTCTAACACACCGAATGTAAACTTGGCTACACAAGAACTGAATTACAGAACAGAACAGGGACTCAAATTGAGAAAACCAACTTATGCTTGCTTAATGGGAAAGTTGAGTTGGGGTGCTGCATAAAACCAGAGATTGAAATGAGCACAGATAAAGTTCCTTAAGCCAAATATGGAACAGACAAGAGCTACTCCTTGCTCAATGAAATGGACTCAACAACCCATATTAAACGCCTAAGAATGTACCTGACTAGTAAGTATCTTAAAACCTATGGATTGCTATATCTCCAAAAGAGAAACAAGCGTGTGTACAGGGGCATAAACGCAGCAGTGATAGGATTGGAGAGGTTCGGTGAGCAAATGAAGACCCTTTGAAGTCATATTGCATGGTACCCATTCCACGGGTCTCAACTCTCCAGGTTTAAGGTATTCTTCCTTCAGCTAAAACATGCATGTGGAACCCAGAGTATGATCAACCATGTGAACGGGAGATGTGTTCAAATATGTCTCAGTTTTCCTCCCCTGGTACTCGGGTGCAACATTCCAGACGCTTTACTAACACTCTCCCGACTTGGAGAGTCAGTCCCTTTAACCTTCTCTTTGGCCCAGTTTGCGATTTCTGTGGAAGATGAACAGGAATAGCGAGAACCAATGAGAGACTAGCTGGAGGTGTCTGGACGGGCAAATTTAACTCTCATTTCCCACCAGGAAGAGGAATTTACCAAAGGCTCAGCGTGCCGTGCCGGAACCAGATTAGGGCCTGAAGCCATCCTGCGGTGTTGCGGCCAGGTCACAAGAAAGCGGGTTGAAGAAAGGAGCTCAGGGGCACTGTAATTCACAAACCTGCAGAGTTATAAGTGACAGCTATCGTCCAAAAATATACTGAAGTAAGGCTGCCAAGAGGACTTGAAAGCGGGGCAGAATTGCAGGAAACCGATTTCAGGAGGTAGACTGGAATTGCATTGAAAGCATAGGAAAAGAGGCAGAACGTCCACAATGAGGCACTTGGCCAAAAAGGGCGTATGCTTTTTTTCCTGAATATATTCAGGAAAAAACGCATACGCCCTTTTTGGCCAACCAAGCAAGCTTGCAAAGGAAATCTGCACTACAATGAAGTCTCACTTCCTCCTGGTCAAAAGGGCCATCTGAAAAAAGTGTAAAATCCAGAAAGGCAGGACAGGCCATGGAGAACTGGGAGCCTTGTTATGCTGATGGGCGGGATGTAAATTGCCAACAGACACTCGGGAGAAGTGTATGGTGTTTCCTGAAACATCTAAAAAACAAAGCAACAGAGCCCAGGGCACTTGCACTTATGGTCCTATAGCTTAGGGAAATTAAAATCAAAAAGACACAGCCACCCCAAAGTTTGGGACGCCTCTGTATACAAGAACCTCGTTTACCGTACAAGTTCAATATCACAGAAAGTGAAAAATGGATAAAGAACTTGTGGTACTTACGTACAATGCAGTATCACTCAGCAATGAAATCTATGTCATCAGGCCCATAGCAGCATAATGAGTGGATTGAGGTACGATGATTCTAACTGAAGTAAGTCACACAGAAAAAGAAACATCATAAGATATCACTAATACACGGACTGTAAACGTGGCTACACAGGAACTGAATTACAGAACAGAACAGGGTCTCAAATTTAGAAAACCAACTTATGCTTGCTTAAGGGGAAAGGTGAGTTGGGGTGCTGCATAAAACCAGAGATTGAAATGAGCACAGACAAAGTTCCTTAAGCCAAATATGGAATAGACAAGAGCTACTCCTTGCTCAACGAAATGGACTCAACAACCCATATTAAACGCCTAAGAATGTACATGACTAGTATGTATCTTAAAAGCTATGGATTGCTATGTCTCCAAAAGAGAATCAAGCGTGTGTACAGGGGCATAAACGCAGCAGTGATAGGATTGGAGAGGTTCGGTGAGCAAATGAAGACCCTTTGAAGTCATATTGCATGGTACCCATTCCACGGGTCTCAACTCTCCAGGTTTAAGGTATTCTTCCTTCAGCTAAAACATGCATGTGGAACCCAGAGTATGATCAACCATGTGAACGAGAGACGTGTTCAAATACGTCTCAGTTTTCGTACCCTGGTACTCGGGTGCAACATTCCAGACGCTTTACTAACACTCTCCTGACTTGGAGAGTCAGTCCCTTTAACCTCCTGTTTGGCCCAGTTTGCAATTTCTGTGGAAGATGAACAGGAATAGCGAGAACCAATGAGAGACTAGCTGGATGTGTCTGGACGGGCAAATTTAACTCTCATTTCCCACCAGGAAGAGGAATTAACCAAAGGCTCAGCATGCCATGCCGGAACCAGATTAGGGCCTGAAGCCATCCTGCGGTGTTGCGGCCAGGTCACAGGAAAGCGAGTTGAAGAAAGGACCTCAGGGGCACTGTAATTCACAAACCTGCAGAGTTATAAATGACAGCTATCGTCCAAAAATATACTGAAGTAAGGCTGCCAAGAGGACTTGAAAGCGGGGCAGAATTGCAGGAAACCGATTTCAGGAGGTAGACTGGAATTGCATTGAAAGCATAGGAAAAGAGGCAGAACGTCCACAATGTAGCACTTGGCCAAAAAGGGCGTATGCGTTTTTTCCTGAATATATTCAGGAAAAAACGCATACGCCCTTTTTGGCCAACCAAGCAAGCTTGCAAAGGAAATCTGCACTACAATGAAGTCTCACTTCTCCCCAGTCAAAAGGGCCATCTGAAAAAAGTGTAAAATCCAGAAAGGCAGGACAGGCCATGGAGAACTGGGAGCCTTGTTATGCTGATGGGCGGGATGTAAATTGCCAACAGACACTCGGGAGAAGTGTATGGTGTTTCCTGAAACATCTAAAAAACAAAGCAATAGAGCCTAGGGCACTTCCACTTATGGTCCTATAGTTAAGGGAAATTAAAATCAAATAGACACAGCCAGCCCAAAGTTTGGAACGGCTCTGTTTACAAGAACCTCGTTTACAGTACAACTTCAACATAACAGAAAGTGAAAAATGGATAAAGAAGTTGTGGTATTTACTTACAAAGCAATATCACTCAGCAATGAAATCTATGTCATCAGGCCCTTAGCAGCACAATGAGTGAATTCAGGTATCATGATTCTAACGGAAATAAGTCACACAGATAAAGAAACATCATAATATATCAGTAATACACGGAATGTAAACTTGGCTACACAGGAACTGAATTACAGAACAGAACATGGTCTCAAATTTAGAAAACCAACTTATGCTTGCTTAAGGGTAAAGGTGAGTAGGGGTGCTGCATGAAACCAGAGATTGAAATGAGCACAGATAATGTTCCTTAAGCCAAATATGGAATAGACAAGAGCTACTCCTTGCTCAACGAAAAGGACTCAACACCCCATATTAAAAGCCTAAGAATGTACCTGACTAGTAAGTATCTTAAATCCTATGGATTGCTATGTCTCCAAAAGAGAATCAAGCATGTGTACAGAGCATAAACGCAGCAGTGATAGGATTGCAGAGGTTCCGTGAACAAATGAAGACCCTTTGAAGTCATATTGCATGGTACCCATTCCACGGGTTTCAACTACCCAGGTTTAAGGTATTCTTCCTTCAGCTAAAACATGCGTGTGAAACCTAGAGTATGATAAACCATGTGATCAGGAGACGTGTTCAAATATGTCTCAGTTTTCGTACCCTGGTACTCGGGTGCAACATTCCAGACGGTTTACTAACACTCTCCCCACTTGGAGAGTCAGTCCCTTTAACCTCCTGTTTGGCCCAGTTTGCAATTTCTGCGGAAGATGAACAGGAATAGCGAGAACCAATGAGAGACTAGCTGGAGGTGTCTGGACGGGCAAATTTAACTCTCATTTCCCACCAGGAAGAGGAAATAACCAAAGGCTCAGCGTGCCGTGCCGGAACCAGATTAGGGCCTGAAGCCATGCTGCGGTGTTGCGGCCAGCTCACAAGAAAGCGAGTTGAAGAAAGGAGCTCAGGGGCACTGTAATTCACAAACCTGCAGAGTTATAAATGACAGCTATCGTCCAAAAATATACTGAAGTAAGGCTGCCAAGAGGACTTGAAAGCGGGGCAGAATTGCAGGAAACCGATTTCAGGAGGTAGACTGGAATTGCATTGAAAGCATAGGAAAAGAGGCAGAACGTCCACAATGATGCACTTGGCCAAAAAGGGCGTATGCGTTTTTTCCTAAAATAATTCATGAAAAAATGCATATGTGCTTTTTAGCCAACCAAGCAAACTTGCAAAGGAAATCTGCACTACAATGAAATCTCACTTCCCCCCGGTCAAAAGGGCCATCTGAAAAAAGTGTAAAATCCAGAAAGGCAGGACAGGCCATGGAGAACTGGGAGCCTTGTTATGCTGATGGGCGGGATGTAAATTGCCAACAGACACTCGGGAGAAGTGTATGGTGTTTCCTGAAACATCTAAGAAACAAAGCAACAGAGCCTAGGGCACTTCCACTTATGGTCCTATAGCTTAGGGAAATTAAAATCAAAAAGACACAGCCACCCCAAAGTTTGGGACGCCTCCGTTTACAAGAACCTCGTTTACCGTACAAGTTCAATATCACAGAAAGTGAAAAATGGATAAAGAACTTGTGGTACTTACGTACAATGCAGTATCACTCAGCAATGAAATGTATGTCATCAGGCCCGTAGCAGCATAATGAGTGGATTCAGGTACGATGATTCTAAATGAAATAAGTCACACAGAAAAAGAAACATCATAAGATATCACTAATACACGGAATGTAAACTTGGCTACACAGGAACTGAATTCCAAAACAGAACAGGGTCTCAAATTTAGAAAACCAACTTATGCTTGCTTAAGGGGAAAGGTGAGTTGGGGTGCTGCATAAAACCAGAGATTGAAATGAGCACAGATAAAGTTCCTTAAGCCAAATATGGAATAGACAAGAGCTACTCCTTGCTCAACGAAATGGACTCAACACCGCATATTAAACGCCTAAGAATGTACCTGACTAGTAAGTTTCTTAAAACCTATGGATTGCTATGTCTCCGAAAGAGAATCAAGCATGTGTACAGGGGCATAAACGCAGCAGTGATAGGATTGGAGAGGTTCAGTGACCAAATGAAGACCCTTTGAAGTCATATTGCATGTTACCCATTCCACGGGTCTCAACTCTCCAGGTTTAAGGTATTCTTCCTTCAGCTAAAACATGCATGTGGAACCCAGAGTATGATCAACCATGTGATCGGGAGACGTGTTCAAATATGTCTCAGTTTTCGTACCCTGGTACTCGGGTGCAACATTCCAGACGCTTTACTAACACTCTCCCGACTTGGGGAGTCAGTCCCTTTAACCTCCTGTTTGGCCCAGTTTGCAATTTCTGTGGAAGATGAACAGGAATAGCGAGAACCAATGAGAGACTAGCTGGAGGTGTCTGGATGGGCAAATTTAACTCTCATTTCCCACCAGGAAGAGGAATTAACCAAAGGCTCAGCGTGCCGTGCCGGAACCAGATTAGGGCCTGAAGCCATCCTGCGGTGTTGCAGCCAGCTCACAAGAAAGCGAGTTGAAGAAAGGAGCTCAGGGGCACTGTAATTCACAAACCTGCAGAGTTATAAATGACAGCTATCGTCCAAAAATAGACTGAAGTAAGGCTGCCAAGAGGACTTAAAAACGGGGCAGAATTGCAGGAAACCAATTTCAGGAGGTAGACTGGAATTGCATTGAAAGCATAGGAAAAGAGGCAGAACGTCCACAATGATGCACTTGGCCAAAAAGGGCGTATGCGTTTTTTCCTGAATATATTCAGGAAAAAACGCATACGCACTTTTTGGCCAACCAAGCAAGCTTGCAAAGGAAATCTGCACTACAATGAAGTCTCACTTCCCCCCGGTCAAAAGGGCCATCTGAAAAAAGTGTAAAATCCAGAAAGGCAGGACAGGCCATGGAGAACTGGGAGCCTTGTTATGCTGATGGGCGGGATGTAAATTGTCAACAGACACTCGGGAGAAGTGTATGGTGTTTCCTGAAACATCTAAAAAACAAAGCAACAGAGCCTAGGGCACTTCCACTTAAGGTACTATAGCTTAGGGAAATTAAAATCAAAAAGACACAGCCACTCAAAAGTTTGGAACGGCTCTGTTTACAAGAACCTCTTTTACAGTACAAGTTCAACATCGCAGAAAGTGAAAAATGGATAAAGAAATTGTGGTATTTACTTACAAAGCAATATCACTCAGCAATGAAATCTATGTCATCAGGCCCTTAGAAGCACAATGAGTGGATTCAGGTATGATGATTCTAACTGAAATAAGTCACACAGAAAAACAAACATCACAAGATATCAGTAATACACGGAATGTAAACTTGGCTACACAGGAACTGAATTACAGAACAGAACAGGGTCTCAAATTTAGAAAACCAACTTATGCTTGCTTAAGGGTAAACGTGAGTAGGGGTGCTGCATAAAACCAGAGATTGAAATGAGCACAGATAAAGTTCCTTAAGCCAAATATGGAATAGACAAGAGCTACTCCTTGCTCAACGAAATGGATGCAACACCGCATATTAAACGCCTAAGAATGTACCTGACTAGTAAGTATCTTAAAACTTATGGATTCCTATGTCTCTGAAAGAGAATGAAGCATGTGTACAGGGGCATAAACGCAGCAGTGATAGGATTGGAGAGGTTCGGTGAGCAAATGAAGACGCTTTGAAGTCATATTGCATGGTACCCATTCCACGGGTCTCAACTCTCCAGGTTTAAGGTATTCTTCCTTCAGCTAAAACATGCATGTGGAACCCAGACTATGATCAACCATGTGATCGGGAGACGTGTTCAAATATGTCTCAGTTTTCGTAGCCTGGTACTCAGGTGCAACATTCCAGACGCTTTACTAACACTCTCCCGACTTGGAGAGTCAGTCCCTTTAACCTCCTGTTTGGCCCAGTTTGCAATTTCTGCGGAAGATGAACAGGAATAGCGAGAACCAATGAGACACTAGCTGGAGGTGTCTGGACGGGCAAATTTAACTCTCATTTCCCACCAGGAAGAGGAATTAACCAAAGGCTCAGCGTGCCGTGCCGGAACCAGATTAGGGCCTGAAGCCATCCTGCCGTGTTGCGGGCAGCTCACAAGAAAGCGAGTTGAAGAAAGGACCTCAGGGGCACTGTAATTCAGAAACCTGCAGAGTTATAAATGACAGCTATCGTCCAAAAATATACTGAAGTAAGGCTGCCAAGAGGACTTGAAAGCGGGGCAGAATTGCAGGAAACCGATTTTAGGAGGTAGACTGGAATTGCATTGAAAGCATAGGAAAAGAGGCAGAACGTCCACAATGATGCACTTGGCCAAAAAGGGCGTATGCGTTTTTTCCTGAATATATTCAGGAAAAAACGCATACGCCCTTTTTGGCCAACCAAGCAAGCTTGCAAAGGAAATCTGCACTACAATGAAGTCTCACTTCCCCCCGGTCAAAAGGGCCATCTGAAAAAAGTGTAAAATCCAGAAAGGCAGGACAGGCCATGGAGAACTGGGAGCCTTGTTATGCTGATGGGTGGGATGTAAATTGCCAACAGACACTCGGGAGAAGTGTATGGTGTTTCCTGAAACATCTAAAAAACAAAGCAACAGAGCCTAGGGCACTTCCACTTATGGTCCTATAGCTTAGGGAAATTAAAATCGAAAAGACACAGCCAGCCCAAAGTTTGGAACGGCTCTGTTTACAAGAACCTCGTTTACAGTACAACTTCAACATAACAGAAAGTGAAAAATGGATAAAGAAGTTGTGGTATTTACTTACAAAGCAATATCACTCAGCAATGAAATCTATGTCATCAGGCCCCTAGCAGCACAATGAGTGAATTCAGGTATCATGATTCTAACGGAAGTAAGTCACACAGATAAAGAAACATCATAATATATCAGTAATACACGGAATGTAAACTTGGCTACACAGGAACTGAATTACAGAACAGAACATGGTCTCGAATTTAGAAAACCAACTTATGCTTGCTTAAGGGTAAAGGTGAGTAGGGGTGCTGCATAAAACCAGAGATTGAAATGAGCACAGATAAAGTTCCTTAAGCCAAATATGGAATAGACAAGAGCTACTCCTTGCTCAATGAAATGGACTCAACACCCCATATTAAACGCCTAAGAATGTACCTGACTAGTAAGTATCTTAAAACCTATGGATTGCTATGTCTCCGAAAGAGAATCAAGCATGTGTACAGGGCATAAACGCAGCAGTGATAGGATTGGAGAGGTTCGGTGAGCAAATGAAGACCCTTTGAAGTCATATTGCATGGTACCCATTCCACGGGTCTCAACTCTCCAGGTTTAAGGTATTCTTCCTTCAGCTAAAACAAGCATGTGGAACCCAGTGTATGATCAACCGTGTGAACGGGAGACGTGTTCAAATATGTCTCAGTTTTCCTCCCCTGGTACTCGGGTGCAACATTCCAGACGCTTTACTAACACTCTCCCTACTTGGAGAGTCAGCGCCTTTAACCTCCTGTTTGGCCCAGTTTGCAATTTCTGCGGAAGATGAACAGGAATAGGGAGAACCAATGAGAGACTAGCTGGAGGTGTCTGGACGGGGAAATTTAACTCTCATTTCCCACCAGGAAGAGGAAATAACCAAAGGCTCAGCATGCCATGCCGGAACCAGATTAGGGCCTGAAGCCATCCTGCGGTGTTGCGGCCAGCTCAAAAGAAAGCGAGTTGAAGAAAGGAGCTCAGGGGCACTGTAATTCACAAACCTGCAGAGTTATAAATGACAGCTATCGTCCAAAAATATACTGAAGTAAGGCTGCCAAGAGGACTTGAAAGCGGGGCAGAATTGCAGGAAACCGATTTCAGGAGGTAGACTGGAATTGCATTGAAAGCATAGGAAAAGAGGCAGAACGTCCACATTGATGCACTTGGCCAAAAAGGGCGTATGCGTTTTTTCCTGAATATATTCAAGAAAAAACGCATACGCACTTTTTGGCCAACCAAGCAAACTTGCGAAGGAAATCTGCACTACAATGAAGTCTCACTTCCCCCCGGTCAAAAGGGCCATCTGAAAAAAGTGTAAAATCCAGAAAGGCAGGACAGCCCATGGAGAACTGGGAGCCTTGTTATGCTGATGGGTGGGATGTAAATTGCTAACAGACACTGGAGAGGAGTGTATGGTGTTTCCTGAAACATCTAAAAAACAAATCAAGAGAGCCTAGGGCACTTCCACTTATGGTCCTATAGCTTAGGGAAATTAAAATCAAAAAGGCACAGCGAGCCCAGAGTTTGGAACAGCTCTGTTTACAAGAACCTCGTTTACAGTACAAGTTCAACATCGCAGAAAGTGAAAAATGGATAAAGAAGTTGTGGTATTTACTTACAAAGCAATATCACTCAGCAATGAAATCTATGTCATCAGGCCCTTAGCAGCACAATGAGTGGATTCAGGTATGATGATTCTAACTGAAATAAGTCACACAGAAAAAGAAACATCATAAGATATCAGTAATACATGGAATGTAAACTTGGCTACACAGGAACTGAATTACAGAACAGAACAGGGTCTCAAATTTAGAAAACCAACTTATGCTTGCTTAAGGGTAAAGGTGAGTAGGGGTGCTGCATAAAACCAGAGATTGAAATGAGCACAGATAAAGTTCCTTAAGCCAAATATGGAATAGACAAGAGCTACTCCTTGCTCAACGAAATGGACGCAACACCGCATATTAAACGCCTAAGAATGTACCTGACTAGTAAGTATCTTAAAACCTATGCATTCCTATGTCTCTGAAAGAGAATGAAGCATGTGTACAGGGGCATAAACGCAGCAGTGATAGGATTGGAGAGCTTCGGTGAGCAAATGAAGACCCTTTGAAGTCATATTGCATGGTACCCATTCCACGGGTCTCAACTCTCCAGGTTTAAGGTATTCTTCCTTCAGCTAAAACATGCATGTGGAACCCAGACTATGATCAACCATGTGATCGGGAGACGTGTTCAAATATGTCTCAATTTTCGTACCCTGGTACTCGGGTGCAACATTCCAGACGCTTTACTAACACTCTCCCGACTTGGAGAGTCAGTCCCTTTAACCTCCTGTTTGGCCCAGTTTGCAATTTCTGCGGAAGATGAACAGGAATAGCGAGAACCAATGAGAGACTAGCTGGAGGTGTCTGGACGGGCATATTTAACTCTCATTTCCCACCAGGTAGAGGAATTAACCACAGGCTCAGCGTGCCGTGCCAGAACCAGATTAGGGCCTGAAGCCATCCTGCGGTGTTGCAGCCAGCTCACAAGAAAGCGAGTTGAAGAAAGGAGATCAGGGGCACTGTAATTCACAAACCTGCAGAGTTATAAATGACAGCTATCATCCAAAAATATACTGAAGTAAGGCTGCCAAGAGGACTTGAAAGCGGGGCAGAATTGCAGGAAACCGATTTCAGGAGGTAGACTGGAATTGCATTGAAAGCATAGGAAAAGAGGCAGAACGTCCACAATGATGCACTTGGCCAAAAAGGGCGTATGCGTTTTTTCCTGAATATATACAGGAAAAAACGCATACGCACTTTTTGGCCAACCAAGCAAGCTTGCAAAGGAAATCTGCACTACAATGAAGTCTCACTTCCCCCCGGTCAAAAGGGCCATCTGAATAAAGTGTAAAATCCAGAAAGACAGGACAGGCCATGGAGAACTGGGAGCCTTGTTATGCTGATGGGTGGGATGTAAATTGCCAACAGACACTGGGGAGAGGTGTATGGTGTTTCCTGAAACATCTAAAAAACAAAGCAACAGAGCCTAGGGCACTTCCACTTATGGTCCTATAGCTTAGGGAAATTAAAATCAAAAAGACACAGCCACCCCAAAGTTTGGGACGCATTTGTTTACAAGAACCTCGTTTACCATACAAGTTCAGTATCACAGAAAGTGAAAAATGGATAAAGAACATGTGGTACTTACATACAATGCAGTATCACTCAGCAATGAAATCTATGTCATCAGGCCCGTAGCAGCATAATGAGTGGATTCAGGTACGATGATTCTAACTGAAATAAGTCACACAGAAAAAGAAACACCATAAGATATCACTAATACACGGAATGTAAACTTGGCTACACAGGAACTGAATTCCAAAACAGAACAGGGTGTCAAATTTAGAAAACCAACTTATGCTTGCTTAAGGGGAAAGGTGAGTTGGGGTGCTGCATAAAACCAGAGATTGAAATGAGCACAGATAAAGTTCCTTAAGCCAAATATGGAATAGACAAGAGCTACTCCTTGCTCAACGAAATGGACTCAACACCCCATATTAAACGCCTAACAATGTACCTGACTAGTAAGTATCTTAAAACCTATGGATTGCTATGTCTCCGAAAGAGAATCAAGCATGTGTACAGGGGCATAAACGCAGCAGTGATAGGATTGGAGAGGTTTGGTGAGCAAATGAAGACCCTTTGAAGTCATATTGCATGGTACCCATTCCACGGGTTTCAACTACCCAGGTTTAAGGTATTCTTCCTTCAGCAAAAACATGCACGTGGAACCCAGAGTATGATCAACCATGTGATCGGGAGACGTGTTCAAGTATGTCTCAGTTTTCGTACCCTGGTACTCGGGTGCAACATTCTAGACGCTTTACTAATACCCTCCCGACATGGAGAGTCAGTGCCTTTAACCTCCTGTTTGGCCCAGTTTGCAATTTCTGCGGAAGATGAACAGGAATAGGGAGAACCAATGAGAGACTAGCTGGAGGTGTCTGGACGGGCAAATTTAACTCTCATTTCCCACCAGGAAGAGGAAATAACCAAAGCCTCAGCGTGCCATGCCGGAACCAGATTAGGGCCTGAAGCCATTCTGCGTTGTTTCGGCCAGCTCAAAAGAACGCGAGTTGAAGAAAGGAGCTCAGGGGCACTGTAATTCAGAAACCTGCAGAGTTATAAATGACAGCTATCGTCCAAAAATATACTGAAGTAAGGCTGCCAAGAGGACTTGAAAGCGGGGCAGAATTGCAGGAAACCGATTTCAGGAGGTAGACTGGAATTGCATTGAAAGCATAGGAAAAGAGGCAGAACGTCCACAATGATGCACTTGGCCAAAAAGGGCGTATGCGTTTTTTCCTGAATATATTCAGGAAAAAACGCATACGCCCTTTTTGGCCAACCAAGCAAGCTTGCAAAGGAAATCTGCACTACAATGAAGTCTCACTTCCCCCCGGTCAAAAGGGCCATCTGAAAAAAGTGTAAAATCCAGAAAGGCAGGACAGGCCATGGAGAACTGGGAGCCTTGTTATGCTGATGGGCGGGATGTAAATTGCCAACAGACACTCCGGAAAAGTGTATGGTGTTTCCTCAAACATCTAAAAAACAAAGCAACAGAGCCTAGGGCACTTCCACTTATGGTCCTATAGCTTAGGGAAATTAAAATCAAAAAGACACAGCCACCCCAAAGTTTGGGACGCCTCTGTTTACAAGAACCTCGTTTACCGTTCAAGTTCAATATCACAGAAAGTGAAAAATGGATAAAGAACTTGTGGAACTCACGTACAATGCAGAATCACTCAGCAATGAAATCTATGTCATCAGGCCTGTAGCAGTATAATGAGTGGATTCAGGTACGATGATTCTAACTGAAATAAGTCACACAGAAAAAGAAACATCATAAGATATCTCTAACACACCGAATGTAAACTTGGCTACACAAGAACTGAATTACAGAACAGAACAGGGACTCAAATTGAGAAAACCAACTTATGCTTGCTTAATGGGAAAGTTGAGTTGGGGTGCTGCATAAAACCAGAGATTGAAATGAGCACAGATAAAGTTCCTTAAGCCAAATATGGAACAGACAAGAGCTACTCCTTGCTCAATGAAATGGACTCAACAACCCATATTAAACGCCTAAGAATGTACCTGACTAGTAAGTATCTTAAAACCTATGGATTGCTATATCTCCAAAAGAGAAACAAGCGTGTGTACAGGGGCATAAACGCAGCAGTGATAGGATTGGAGAGGTTCGGTGAGCAAATGAAGACCCTTTGAAGTCATATTGCATGGTACCCATTCCACGGGTCTCAACTCTCCAGGTTTAAGGTATTCTTCCTTCAGCTAAAACATGCATGTGGAACCCAGAGTATGATCAACCATGTGAACGGGAGATGTGTTCAAATATGTCTCAGTTTTCCTCCCCTGGTACTCGGGTGCAACATTCCAGACGCTTTACTAACACTCTCCCGACTTGGAGAGTCAGTCCCTTTAACCTTCTCTTTGGCCCAGTTTGCGATTTCTGTGGAAGATGAACAGGAATAGCGAGAACCAATGAGAGACTAGCTGGAGGTGTCTGGACGGGCAAATTTAACTCTCATTTCCCACCAGGAAGAGGAATTTACCAAAGGCTCAGCGTGCCGTGCCGGAACCAGATTAGGGCCTGAAGCCATCCTGCGGTGTTGCGGCCAGGTCACAAGAAAGCGGGTTGAAGAAAGGAGCTCAGGGGCACTGTAATTCACAAACCTGCAGAGTTATAAGTGACAGCTATCGTCCAAAAATATACTGAAGTAAGGCTGCCAAGAGGACTTGAAAGCGGGGCAGAATTGCAGGAAACCGATTTCAGGAGGTAGACTGGAATTGCATTGAAAGCATAGGAAAAGAGGCAGAACGTCCACAATGAGGCACTTGGCCAAAAAGGGCGTATGCTTTTTTTCCTGAATATATTCAGGAAAAAACGCATACGCCCTTTTTGGCCAACCAAGCAAGCTTGCAAAGGAAATCTGCACTACAATGAAGTCTCACTTCCTCCTGGTCAAAAGGGCCATCTGAAAAAAGTGTAAAATCCAGAAAGGCAGGACAGGCCATGGAGAACTGGGAGCCTTGTTATGCTGATGGGCGGGATGTAAATTGCCAACAGACACTCGGGAGAAGTGTATGGTGTTTCCTGAAACATCTAAAAAACAAAGCAACAGAGCCCAGGGCACTTGCACTTATGGTCCTATAGCTTAGGGAAATTAAAATCAAAAAGACACAGCCACCCCAAAGTTTGGGACGCCTCTGTATACAAGAACCTCGTTTACCGTACAAGTTCAATATCACAGAAAGTGAAAAATGGATAAAGAACTTGTGGTACTTACGTACAATGCAGTATCACTCAGCAATGAAATCTATGTCATCAGGCCCATAGCAGCATAATGAGTGGATTGAGGTACGATGATTCTAACTGAAGTAAGTCACACAGAAAAAGAAACATCATAAGATATCACTAATACACGGACTGTAAACGTGGCTACACAGGAACTGAATTACAGAACAGAACAGGGTCTCAAATTTAGAAAACCAACTTATGCTTGCTTAAGGGGAAAGGTGAGTTGGGGTGCTGCATAAAACCAGAGATTGAAATGAGCACAGACAAAGTTCCTTAAGCCAAATATGGAATAGACAAGAGCTACTCCTTGCTCAACGAAATGGACTCAACAACCCATATTAAACGCCTAAGAATGTACATGACTAGTATGTATCTTAAAAGCTATGGATTGCTATGTCTCCAAAAGAGAATCAAGCGTGTGTACAGGGGCATAAACGCAGCAGTGATAGGATTGGAGAGGTTCGGTGAGCAAATGAAGACCCTTTGAAGTCATATTGCATGGTACCCATTCCACGGGTCTCAACTCTCCAGGTTTAAGGTATTCTTCCTTCAGCTAAAACATGCATGTGGAACCCAGAGTATGATCAACCATGTGAACGAGAGACGTGTTCAAATACGTCTCAGTTTTCGTACCCTGGTACTCGGGTGCAACATTCCAGACGCTTTACTAACACTCTCCTGACTTGGAGAGTCAGTCCCTTTAACCTCCTGTTTGGCCCAGTTTGCAATTTCTGTGGAAGATGAACAGGAATAGCGAGAACCAATGAGAGACTAGCTGGATGTGTCTGGACGGGCAAATTTAACTCTCATTTCCCACCAGGAAGAGGAATTAACCAAAGGCTCAGCATGCCATGCCGGAACCAGATTAGGGCCTGAAGCCATCCTGCGGTGTTGCGGCCAGGTCACAGGAAAGCGAGTTGAAGAAAGGACCTCAGGGGCACTGTAATTCACAAACCTGCAGAGTTATAAATGACAGCTATCGTCCAAAAATATACTGAAGTAAGGCTGCCAAGAGGACTTGAAAGCGGGGCAGAATTGCAGGAAACCGATTTCAGGAGGTAGACTGGAATTGCATTGAAAGCATAGGAAAAGAGGCAGAACGTCCACAATGTAGCACTTGGCCAAAAAGGGCGTATGCGTTTTTTCCTGAATATATTCAGGAAAAAACGCATACGCCCTTTTTGGCCAACCAAGCAAGCTTGCAAAGGAAATCTGCACTACAATGAAGTCTCACTTCTCCCCAGTCAAAAGGGCCATCTGAAAAAAGTGTAAAATCCAGAAAGGCAGGACAGGCCATGGAGAACTGGGAGCCTTGTTATGCTGATGGGCGGGATGTAAATTGCCAACAGACACTCGGGAGAAGTGTATGGTGTTTCCTGAAACATCTAAAAAACAAAGCAATAGAGCCTAGGGCACTTCCACTTATGGTCCTATAGTTAAGGGAAATTAAAATCAAATAGACACAGCCAGCCCAAAGTTTGGAACGGCTCTGTTTACAAGAACCTCGTTTACAGTACAACTTCAACATAACAGAAAGTGAAAAATGGATAAAGAAGTTGTGGTATTTACTTACAAAGCAATATCACTCAGCAATGAAATCTATGTCATCAGGCCCTTAGCAGCACAATGAGTGAATTCAGGTATCATGATTCTAACGGAAATAAGTCACACAGATAAAGAAACATCATAATATATCAGTAATACACGGAATGTAAACTTGGCTACACAGGAACTGAATTACAGAACAGAACATGGTCTCAAATTTAGAAAACCAACTTATGCTTGCTTAAGGGTAAAGGTGAGTAGGGGTGCTGCATGAAACCAGAGATTGAAATGAGCACAGATAATGTTCCTTAAGCCAAATATGGAATAGACAAGAGCTACTCCTTGCTCAACGAAAAGGACTCAACACCCCATATTAAAAGCCTAAGAATGTACCTGACTAGTAAGTATCTTAAATCCTATGGATTGCTATGTCTCCAAAAGAGAATCAAGCATGTGTACAGAGCATAAACGCAGCAGTGATAGGATTGCAGAGGTTCCGTGAACAAATGAAGACCCTTTGAAGTCATATTGCATGGTACCCATTCCACGGGTTTCAACTACCCAGGTTTAAGGTATTCTTCCTTCAGCTAAAATATGCGTGTGAAACCTAGAGTATGATAAACCATGTGATCAGGAGACGTGTTCAAATATGTCTCAGTTTTCGTACCCTGGTACTCGGGTGCAACATTCCAGACGGTTTACTAACACTCTCCCCACTTGGAGAGTCAGTCCCTTTAACCTCCTGTTTGGCCCAGTTTGCAATTTCTGCGGAAGATGAACAGGAATAGCGAGAACCAATGAGAGACTAGCTGGAGGTGTCTGGACGGGCAAATTTAACTCTCATTTCCCACCAGGAAGAGGAAATAACCAAAGGCTCAGCGTGCCGTGCCGGAACCAGATTAGGGCCTGAAGCCATGCTGCGGTGTTGCGGCCAGCTCACAAGAAAGCGAGTTGAAGAAAGGAGCTCAGGGGCACTGTAATTCACAAACCTGCAGAGTTATAAATGACAGCTATCGTCCAAAAATATACTGAAGTAAGGCTGCCAAGAGGACTTGAAAGCGGGGCAGAATTGCAGGAAACCGATTTCAGGAGGTAGACTGGAATTGCATTGAAAGCATAGGAAAAGAGGCAGAACGTCCACAATGATGCACTTGGCCAAAAAGGGCGTATGCGTTTTTTCCTAAAATAATTCATGAAAAAATGCATATGTGCTTTTTAGCCAACCAAGCAAACTTGCAAAGGAAATCTGCACTACAATGAAATCTCACTTCCCCCCGGTCAAAAGGGCCATCTGAAAAAAGTGTAAAATCCAGAAAGGCAGGACAGGCCATGGAGAACTGGGAGCCTTGTTATGCTGATGGGCGGGATGTAAATTGCCAACAGACACTCGGGAGAAGTGTATGGTGTTTCCTGAAACATCTAAGAAACAAAGCAACAGAGCCTAGGGCACTTCCACTTATGGTCCTATAGCTTAGGGAAATTAAAATCAAAAAGACACAGCCACCCCAAAGTTTGGGACGCCTCCGTTTACAAGAACCTCGTTTACCGTACAAGTTCAATATCACAGAAAGTGAAAAATGGATAAAGAACTTGTGGTACTTACGTACAATGCAGTATCACTCAGCAATGAAATGTATGTCATCAGGCCCGTAGCAGCATAATGAGTGGATTCAGGTACGATGATTCTAAATGAAATAAGTCACACAGAAAAAGAAACATCATAAGATATCACTAATACACGGAATGTAAACTTGGCTACACAGGAACTGAATTCCAAAACAGAACAGGGTCTCAAATTTAGAAAACCAACTTATGCTTGCTTAAGGGGAAAGGTGAGTTGGGGTGCTGCATAAAACCAGAGATTGAAATGAGCACAGATAAAGTTCCTTAAGCCAAATATGGAATAGACAAGAGCTACTCCTTGCTCAACGAAATGGACTCAACACCGCATATTAAACGCCTAAGAATGTACCTGACTAGTAAGTTTCTTAAAACCTATGGATTGCTATGTCTCCGAAAGAGAATCAAGCATGTGTACAGGGGCATAAACGCAGCAGTGATAGGATTGGAGAGGTTCAGTGACCAAATGAAGACCCTTTGAAGTCATATTGCATGTTACCCATTCCACGGGTCTCAACTCTCCAGGTTTAAGGTATTCTTCCTTCAGCTAAAACATGCATGTGGAACCCAGAGTATGATCAACCATGTGATCGGGAGACGTGTTCAAATATGTCTCAGTTTTCGTACCCTGGTACTCGGGTGCAACATTCCAGACGCTTTACTAACACTCTCCCGACTTGGGGAGTCAGTCCCTTTAACCTCCTGTTTGGCCCAGTTTGCAATTTCTGTGGAAGATGAACAGGAATAGCGAGAACCAATGAGAGACTAGCTGGAGGTGTCTGGATGGGCAAATTTAACTCTCATTTCCCACCAGGAAGAGGAATTAACCAAAGGCTCAGCGTGCCGTGCCGGAACCAGATTAGGGCCTGAAGCCATCCTGCGGTGTTGCAGCCAGCTCACAAGAAAGCGAGTTGAAGAAAGGAGCTCAGGGGCACTGTAATTCACAAACCTGCAGAGTTATAAATGACAGCTATCGTCCAAAAATAGACTGAAGTAAGCCTGCCAAGAGGACTTAAAAACGGGGCAGAATTGCAGGAAACCAATTTCAGGAGGTAGACTGGAATTGCATTGAAAGCATAGGAAAAGAGGCAGAACGTCCACAATGATGCACTTGGCCAAAAAGGGCGTATGCGTTTTTTCCTGAATATATTCAGGAAAAAACGCATACGCACTTTTTGGCCAACCAAGCAAGCTTGCAAAGGAAATCTGCACTACAATGAAGTCTCACTTCCCCCCGGTCAAAAGGGCCATCTGAAAAAAGTGTAAAATCCAGAAAGGCAGGACAGGCCATGGAGAACTGGGAGCCTTGTTATGCTGATGGGCGGGATGTAAATTGTCAACAGACACTCGGGAGAAGTGTATGGTGTTTCCTGAAACATCTAAAAAACAAAGCAACAGAGCCTAGGGCACTTCCACTTAAGGTACTATAGCTTAGGGAAATTAAAATCAAAAAGACACAGCCACTCAAAAGTTTGGAACGGCTCTGTTTACAAGAACCTCTTTTACAGTACAAGTTCAACATCGCAGAAAGTGAAAAATGGATAAAGAAATTGTGGTATTTACTTACAAAGCAATATCACTCAGCAATGAAATCTATGTCATCAGGCCCTTAGAAGCACAATGAGTGGATTCAGGTATGATGATTCTAACTGAAATAAGTCACACAGAAAAACAAACATCACAAGATATCAGTAATACACGGAATGTAAACTTGGCTACACAGGAACTGAATTACAGAACAGAACAGGGTCTCAAATTTAGAAAACCAACTTATGCTTGCTTAAGGGTAAACGTGAGTAGGGGTGCTGCATAAAACCAGAGATTGAAATGAGCACAGATAAAGTTCCTTAAGCCAAATATGGAATAGACAAGAGCTACTCCTTGCTCAACGAAATGGATGCAACACCGCATATTAAACGCCTAAGAATGTACCTGACTAGTAAGTATCTTAAAACCTATGGATTCCTATGTCTCTGAAAGAGAATGAAGCATGTGTACAGGGGCATAAACGCAGCAGTGATAGGATTGGAGAGGTTCGGTGAGCAAATGAAGACGCTTTGAAGTCATATTGCATGGTACCCATTCCACGGGTCTCAACTCTCCAGGTTTAAGGTATTCTTCCTTCAGCTAAAACATGCATGTGGAACCCAGACTATGATCAACCATGTGATCGGGAGACGTGTTCAAATATGTCTCAGTTTTCGTAGCCTGGTACTCAGGTGCAACATTCCAGACGCTTTACTAACACTCTCCCGACTTGGAGAGTCAGTCCCTTTAACCTCCTGTTTGGCCCAGTTTGCAATTTCTGCGGAAGATGAACAGGAATAGCGAGAACCAATGAGACACTAGCTGGAGGTGTCTGGACGGGCAAATTTAACTCTCATTTCCCACCAGGAAGAGGAATTAACCAAAGGCTCAGCGTGCCGTGCCGGAACCAGATTAGGGCCTGAAGCCATCCTGCCGTGTTGCGGGCAGCTCACAAGAAAGCGAGTTGAAGAAAGGACCTCAGGGGCACTGTAATTCAGAAACCTGCAGAGTTATAAATGACAGCTATCGTCCAAAAATATACTGAAGTAAGGCTGCCAAGAGGACTTGAAAGCGGGGCAGAATTGCAGGAAACCGATTTTAGGAGGTAGACTGGAATTGCATTGAAAGCATAGGAAAAGAGGCAGAACGTCCACAATGATGCACTTGGCCAAAAAGGGCGTATGCGTTTTTTCCTGAATATATTCAGGAAAAAACGCATACGCCCTTTTTGGCCAACCAAGCAAGCTTGCAAAGGAAATCTGCACTACAATGAAGTCTCACTTCCCCCCGGTCAAAAGGGCCATCTGAAAAAAGTGTAAAATCCAGAAAGGCAGGACAGGCCATGGAGAACTGGGAGCCTTGTTATGCTGATGGGTGGGATGTAAATTGCCAACAGACACTCGGGAGAAGTGTATGGTGTTTCCTGAAACATCTAAAAAACAAAGCAACAGAGCCTAGGGCACTTCCACTTATGGTCCTATAGCTTAGGGAAATTAAAATCGAAAAGACACAGCCAGCCCAAAGTTTGGAACGGCTCTGTTTACAAGAACCTCGTTTACAGTACAACTTCAACATAACAGAAAGTGAAAAATGGATAAAGAAGTTGTGGTATTTACTTACAAAGCAATATCACTCAGCAATGAAATCTATGTCATCAGGCCCCTAGCAGCACAATGAGTGAATTCAGGTATCATGATTCTAACGGAAGTAAGTCACACAGATAAAGAAACATCATAATATATCAGTAATACACGGAATGTAAACTTGGCTACACAGGAACTGAATTACAGAACAGAACATGGTCTCGAATTTAGAAAACCAACTTATGCTTGCTTAAGGGTAAAGGTGAGTAGGGGTGCTGCATAAAACCAGAGATTGAAATGAGCACAGATAAAGTTCCTTAAGCCAAATATGGAATAGACAAGAGCTACTCCTTGCTCAATGAAATGGACTCAACACCCCATATTAAACGCCTAAGAATGTACCTGACTAGTAAGTATCTTAAAACCTATGGATTGCTATGTCTCCAAAAGAGAATCAAGCATGTGTACAGGGCATAAACGCAGCAGTGATAGGATTGGAGAGGTTCGGTGAGCAAATGAAGACCCTTTGAAGTCATATTGCATGGTACCCATTCCACGGGTCTCAACTCTCCAGGTTTAAGGTATTCTTCCTTCAGCTAAAACAAGCATGTGGAACCCAGTGTATGATCAACCGTGTGAACGGGAGACGTGTTCAAATATGTCTCAGTTTTCCTCCCCTGGTACTCGGGTGCAACATTCCAGACGCTTTACTAACACTCTCCCTACTTGGAGAGTCAGCGCCTTTAACCTCCTGTTTGGCCCAGTTTGCAATTTCTGCGGAAGATGAACAGGAATAGGGAGAACCAATGAGAGACTAGCTGGAGGTGTCTGGACGGGGAAATTTAACTCTCATTTCCCACCAGGAAGAGGAAATAACCAAAGGCTCAGCATGCCATGCCGGAACCAGATTAGGGCCTGAAGCCATCCTGCGGTGTTGCGGCCAGCTCAAAAGAAAGCGAGTTGAAGAAAGGAGCTCAGGGGCACTGTAATTCACAAACCTGCAGAGTTATAAATGACAGCTATCGTCCAAAAATATACTGAAGTAAGGCTGCCAAGAGGACTTGAAAGCGGGGCAGAATTGCAGGAAACCGATTTCAGGAGGTAGACTGGAATTGCATTGAAAGCATAGGAAAAGAGGCAGAACGTCCACATTGATGCACTTGGCCAAAAAGGGCGTATGCGTTTTTTCCTGAATATATTCAAGAAAAAACGCATACGCACTTTTTGGCCAACCAAGCAAACTTGCGAAGGAAATCTGCACTACAATGAAGTCTCACTTCCCCCCGGTCAAAAGGGCCATCTGAAAAAAGTGTAAAATCCAGAAAGGCAGGACAGCCCATGGAGAACTGGGAGCCTTGTTATGCTGATGGGTGGGATGTAAATTGCTAACAGACACTGGAGAGGAGTGTATGGTGTTTCCTGAAACATCTAAAAAACAAATCAAGAGAGCCTAGGGCACTTCCACTTATGGTCCTATAGCTTAGGGAAATTAAAATCAAAAAGGCACAGCGAGCCCAGAGTTTGGAACAGCTCTGTTTACAAGAACCTCGTTTACAGTACAAGTTCAACATCGCAGAAAGTGAAAAATGGATAAAGAAGTTGTGGTATTTACTTACAAAGCAATATCACTCAGCAATGAAATCTATGTCATCAGGCCCTTAGCAGCACAATGAGTGGATTCAGGTATGATGATTCTAACTGAAATAAGTCACACAGAAAAAGAAACATCATAAGATATCAGTAATACATGGAATGTAAACTTGGCTACACAGGAACTGAATTACAGAACAGAACAGGGTCTCAAATTTAGAAAACCAACTTATGCTTGCTTAAGGGGAAAGGTGAGTAGGGGTGCTGCATAAAACCAGAGATTGAAATGAGCACAGATAAAGTTCCTTAAGCCAAATATGGAATAGACAAGAGCTACTCCTTGCTCAACGAAATGGACGCAACACCGCATATTAAACGCCTAAGAATGTACCTGACTAGTAAGTATCTTAAAACCTATGCATTCCTATGTCTCTGAAAGAGAATGAAGCATGTGTACAGGGGCATAAACGCAGCAGTGATAGGATTGGAGAGCTTCGGTGAGCAAATGAAGACCCTTTGAAGTCATATTGCATGGTACCCATTCCACGGGTCTCAACTCTCCAGGTTTAAGGTATTCTTCCTTCAGCTAAAACATGCATGTGGAACCCAGACTATGATCAACCATGTGATCGGGAGACGTGTTCAAATATGTCTCAGTTTTCGTACCCTGGTACTTGGGTGCAACATTCCAGACGCTTTACTAACACTCTCCCCACTTGGAGAGTCAGTCCCTTTAACCTCCTGTTTGGCCCAGTTTGCAATTTCTGCGGAAGATGAACAGGAATAGCGAGAACCAATGAGACACTAGCTGGAGGTGTCTGGACGGGCAAATTTAACTCTCATTTCCCACCAGGAAGAGGAATTAACCAAAGGCTCAGCGTGCCGTGCCGGAACCAGATTAGGGCCTGAAGCCATCCTGCGGTGTTGCGGCCTGCTCACAAGAAAGCGAGTTGAAGAAAGGACCTCAGGGGCTCTGTAATTCAGAAACCTGCAGAGTTATAAATGACAGCTATCGTCCAAAAATATACTGAAGTAAGGCTGCCAAGAGGACTTGAAAGCGGGGCAGAATTGCAGGAAACCGATTTTAGGAGGTAGACTGGAATTGCATTGAAAGCATAGGAAAAGAGGCAGAACGTCCACAATGATGCACTTGGCCAAAAAGGGCGTATGCGTTTTTTCCTGAATATATTCAGGAAAAAACGCATACGCCCTTTTTGGCCAACCAAGCAAGCTTGCAAAGGAAATCTGCACTACAATGAAGTCTCACTTCCCCCAGATCAAAAGGGCCATCTGAAAAAAGTGTAAAATCCAGAAAGGCAGGACAGGCCATGGAGAACTGGGAGCCTTGTTATGCTGATGGGCGGGATGTAAATTGTCAACAGACACTCGGGAGAAGTGTATGGTGTTTCCTGAAACATCTAAGAAGCAAAGCAACAGAGCCTAGGGCACTTCCACTTATGGTCCTATAGCTTAGGGAAATTAAAATCAAAAACACACAGCCACCCCAAAGTTTCGGACACCTCTGTTTACAAGAACCTCGTTTACCGTACAAGTTCAATATCACAGAAAGTGAAACATGGATAAAGAACTTGTGGTACTTACGTACAATGCAGTATCACTCAGCAATGAAATCTATGTCATCAGGCCCGTAGCCGCATAATGAGTGGATTCAGGTACGATGATTCTAACTGAAATAAGTCACACAGAAAAAGAAACATCATAAGATATCACTAATACACGGAATGTAAACTTGGCTACACAGGAACTGAATTCCAAAACAGAACAGGGTCTCAAATTTAGAAAACCAACTTATGCTTGCTTAAGGGGAAAGGTGAGTTGGGGTGCTGCATAAAACCAGAGATGGAAATGAGCACAGATAAAGTTCCTTAAGCCAAATATGGAATAGACAAGAGCTACTCCTTGCTCAACGAAATGGACTCAACACCCCATATTAAACGCCTAAGAATGTACCTGACTAGTAAGTATCTTAAAACCTATGGATTGCTATGTCCCCAAAAGAGAATCAAGCATGTGTACAGGGGCATAAACGCAGCAGTGATAGGATTGGAGAGGTTCGGTGAGCAAATGAAGACCCTTTGAAGTCATATTGCATGGTACCCATTCCACGGGTTTCAACTACCCAGGTTTAAGGTATTCTTCCTTCAGCTAAAACATGCATGTGGAACCCAGAGTATGATCAACCATGTGATCGGGAGACGTGTTCAAATATGTCTCAATTTTCGTACCCTGGTACTCGGGTGCAACATTCCAGACGCTTTACTAACACTCTCCCGACTTGGAGAGTCAGTCCCTTTAACCTCCTGTTTGGCCCAGTTTGCAATTTCTGCGGAAGATGAACAGGAATAGCGAGAACCAATGAGAGACTAGCTGGAGGTGTCTGGACGGGCATATTTAACTCTCATTTCCCACCAGGTAGAGGAATTAACCACAGGCTCAGCGTGCCGTGCCAGAACCAGATTAGGGCCTGAAGCCATCCTGCGGTGTTGCGGCCAGCTCACAAGAAAGCGAGTTGAAGAAAGGAGATCAGGGGCACTGTAATTCACAAACCTGCAGAGTTATAAATGACAGCTATCATCCAAAAATATACTGAAGTAAGGCTGCCAAGAGGACTTGAAAGCGGGGCAGAATTGCAGGAAACCGATTTCAGGAGGTAGACTGGAATTGCATTGAAAGCATAGGAAAAGAGGCAGAACGTCCACAATGATGCACTTGGCCAAAAAGGGCGTATGCGTTTTTTCCTGAATATATACAGGAAAAAACGCATACGCACTTTTTGGCCAACCAAGCAAGCTTGCAAAGGAAATCTGCACTACAATGAAGTCTCACTTCCCCCCGGTCAAAAGGGCCATCTGAATAAAGTGTAAAATCCAGAAAGACAGGACAGGCCATGGAGAACTGGGAGCCTTGTTATGCTGATGGGTGGGATGTAAATTGCCAACAGACACTGGGGAGAGGTGTATGGTGTTTCCTGAAACATCTAAAAAACAAAGCAACAGAGCCTAGGGCACTTCCACTTATGGTCCTATAGCTTAGGGAAATTAAAATCAAAAAGACACAGCCACCTCAAAGGTTGGGACGCTTCTGTTTACAAGAACCTCGTTTACAGTACAAGTTAAACATCGCAGAAAGTGAAAAATGGAGAAAGAAATTGTGGTATTTACTTACAAAGCAATATCACTCAGCAATGAAATCTATGTCATCAGGCCCTTAGCAGCACAATGAGTGGATTCAGGTATGATGATTCTAACTGAAATAAGTCACACAGAAAAAGAAACATCATGAGATATCAGTAATACACGGAATGTAAACTTGGCTACACAGGAACTGAATTCCAAAAGAGAACAGGGTCTCAAATTTAGAAAACCAACTTATGCTTGCTTAAGAAGAAAGGTGAGTTGGGGTGCTGCATAAAACCAGAGATTGAAATGAGCACAGATGAAGTTCCTTAAGCCAAATATGGAATAGACAAGAGCTACTCCTTGCTCAACGAAATGGACTCAACACCGCATATTAAACACCTAAGAATGTACCTGACTAGAAAGTATCTTAAAACCTATGGATTGCTATGTCTCCAAAAGAGAATCAAGCATGTGTACAGGGGCATAAACGCAGCAGTGATAGGATTGGAGAGGTTCGGTGAGCAAATGAAGACCCTTTGAAGTCATATTGCATGGTACCCATTCCATGGGTTTCAACTACCCAGGTTTAAGGTATTCTTCCTTCAGCTAAAACATGCATGTGGAACCCAGAGTATGATCAACCATGTGATCGGGAGACGTGTTCAAATATGTCTCAGTTTTCGTACCCTGGTACTCGGGTGAAACATTCCAGACGCTTAACTAACACTCTCCCCACTTGGAGAGTCAGCGCCTTTAACCTCCTGTTTGGCCCAGTTTGCAATTTCTGCGGAAGATGAACAGGAATAGGGAGAACCAATGAGAGACTAGCTGGAGGTGTCTGGACGGGCAAATTTAACTCTCATTTCCCACCAGGAAGAGGAAATAACCACAGGCTCAGCGTGCCGTGCCAGAACCAGATTAGGACCTGAAGCCATCCTGCAGTGTTGCGGCCAGGTCACGAGGAAGCGAGTTGAAGAAAGGAGCTCAGGGGCACTGTAATTCACAAACCTGCAGAGCTATAAATGACAGCTATCGTCCAAAAATATACTGAAGTAAGGCTGCCAAGAGGACTTGAAACCGGGGCAGAATTGCAGGAAACCGATTTCAGGAGGTAGACTGGAATTGCATTGAAAGCATAGGAAAAGAGGCAGAACGTCCACAATGATGCACTTGGCCAAAAAGGGCGTATGCGTTTTTTCCTGAATATATTCAGGAAAAAACGCATACGCCCTTTTTGGCCAAGCAAGCAAGCTTGCAAAGGAAATCTGCACTACAATGAAGTCTCACTTCCCCCCGGTCAAAAGGGCCATCTGAAAAATGTGTAAAATCCAGAAAGGCAGGACAGGCCATGGAGAACTGGGAGCCTTGTTATGCTGATGGGTGGGATGTAAATTTGCCAACAGACACTGGAGAGAAGTGTATGGTGTTTCCTGAAACATCTAAAAAACAAAGCAACAGAGCCTAGGGCACTTCCACTTATGGTCCTATAGCTTAGGGAAATTAAAATCAAAAAGACACAGCCACCCCAAAGTTTGGGATGCTTCTGTTTACAAGAACCTCGTTTACAGTACAAGTTCAACATCGCAAAAAGTGAAAAATGGATAAAGAAATTGTGGTATTTACTTACAAAGCAATATCACTCAGCAATGAAATCTATGTCATCAGGCCCTTAGCAGCACAATGAGTGGATTCAGGTATGATGATTCTAACTGAAATAAGTCACACAGAAAAAGAAACATCATAAGATATCAGTAATACACGGAATGTAAACTTGGCTACACAGGAACTGAATTACAGAACAGAACAGGGTCTCAAATTTAGAAAACCAACTTATGCTTGCTTAAGGGGAAAGGTGAGTTGGGGTGCTGCATAAAACCAGAGATCAAAATGAATACAGATAAAGTTCCTTAAGCCAAATATGGAATAGACAAGAGCTACTCCTTGCTCAACGAAATGGACTCAACACTGCATATTAAACGCCTAAGAATGTACCTGACTAGTAAGTATCTTAAAACCTATGGATTGCTATGTCTCCGAAAGAGAATCAAGCATGTGTACAGGGGCATAAACGCAGCAGTGATAGGATTGGAGAGGTTCGGTGAGCAAATGAAGACCCTTTGAAGTCATATTGCATGGTACCCATTCCACGGGTTTCAACTACCCAGGTTTAAGGTATTCTTCCTTCAGCTAAAACATGCATGTGGAACCTAGAGTATGATCAACCATGTGATCGGGAGACGTGTTCAAATATGTCTCAGTTTTCGTTCGCTGGTTTTCGGGTGCAACATTCCAGACGCTTTATTAACACTCTCCCGACTTGGAGAGTCAGCGCCTTTAACCTCCTGTTTGGCCCAGTTTGCAATTTCTGCGGAAGATGAACAGGAATAGCGAGAGCCAATGAGAGACTAGCTGGAGGTGTCTGGACGGGCAAATTTAACTCTCATTTCCCACCAGGAAGAGGAAATAACCAAAGGCTCAGCGTGCCGTGCCAGAACCAGATTAGGGCCTGAAGACATCCTGCGGTGTTGCGGCCAGTCAAAAGAAAGCGAGTTGAAGAAAGAAGCTCAGGGGCACTGTAATTCACAAACCTGCAGAGTTATAAATGACAGCTATCGTCCAAAAATATACTGAAGTAAGGCTGCCAAGAGGACTTGAAAGCGGGGCAGAATTGCAGGAATCCGATTTCAGGAGGTAGATTGCAATTGCACTGAAAGCATAAGAAAAGAGGCAGAGCGTCCACAATGATGCACTTGGCCAAAAAGGGCGTATGCGTTTTTTGCTGAATGTATTCAGGAAAAAACGCATACGTCCTTTTTGGCCAACCAAGCAAGCTTGCAAAGGAAATCTGCACTACAATGAAGTCTCACTTCCCCCCGGTCAAAAGGGCCATCTGAAAAAAGTGTAAAATCCAGAAAGGCAGGACAGGCCATGGAGAACTGGGAGCCTTGTTATGCTGATGGGCGGGATGTAAATTGCCAACAGACACTCGGGAGAAGTGTATGGTGTTTCGTGAAACATCTAAAAAACAAAGCAACAGAGCCTAGGGCACTTCCACTTATGGTCCTATAGCTTAGGGAAATTAAAATCAAAAAGACACAGCCACCCCAAAGTTTGGGACGCCTCTGTTTACAAGAACCTCGTTTACCGTACAAGTTCAATATCACAGAAAGTGAAAAATGGATAAAGAACTTGTGGTACTTATGTACAATGCAGTATCACTCAGCAATGAAATCTATGTCATCAGGCCTGTAGCAGCATAATGAGTGGATTCAGGTACGATGATTCTAACTGAAATAAGTCACACAGAAAAAGAAACATCATAATATATCAGTAATACACGGAATGTAAACTTGGCTACACAGGAACTGAATTACAGAACAGAACAGGGTCTCAAATTTAGAAAACCAACTTATGCTTGCTTAAGGGGAAAGGTGAGTAGGGGTGCTGCATAAAACCAGAGATTGAAATGAGCACAGATAAAGTTCCTTAAGCCAAATATGGAATAGACAAGAGCTACTCCTTGCTCAACGAAATGGACGCAACACCGCATATTAAACGCCTAAGAATGTACCTGACTAGTAAGTATCTTAAAACCTATGCATTCCTATGTCTCTGAAAGAGAATGAAGCATGTGTACAGGGGCATAAACGCAGCAGTGATAGGATTGGAGAGGTTCGGTGAGCAAATGAAGACCCTTTGAAGTCATATTGCATGGTACCCATTCCACGGGTCTCAACTCTCCAGGTTTAAGGTATTCTTCCTTCAGCTAAAACATGCATGTGGAACCCAGACTATGATCAACCATGTGATCGGGAGACGTGTTCAAATATGTCTCAGTTTTCGTACCCTGGTACTTGGGTGCAACATTCCAGACGCTTTACTAACACTCTCCCCACTTGGAGAGTCAGTCCCTTTAACCTCCTGTTTGGCCCAGTTTGCAATTTCTGCGGAAGATGAACAGGAATAGCGAGAACCAATGAGACACTAGCTGGAGGTGTCTGGACGGGCAAATTTAACTCTCATTTCCCACCAGGAAGAGGAATTAACCAAAGGCTCAGCGTGCCGTGCCGGAACCAGATTAGGGCCTGAAGCCATCCTGCGGTGTTGCGGCCTGCTCACAAGAAAGCGAGTTGAAGAAAGGACCTCAGGGGCTCTGTAATTCAGAAACCTGCAGAGTTATAAATGACAGCTATCGTCCAAAAATATACTGAAGTAAGGCTGCCAAGAGGACTTGAAAGCGGGGCAGAATTGCAGGAAACCGATTTTAGGAGGTAGACTGGAATTGCATTGAAAGCATAGGAAAAGAGGCAGAACGTCCACAATGATGCACTTGGCCAAAAAGGGCGTATGCGTTTTTTCCTGAATATATTCAGGAAAAAACGCATACGCCCTTTTTGGCCAACCAAGCAAGCTTGCAAAGGAAATCTGCACTACAATGAAGTCTCACTTCCCCCAGATCAAAAGGGCCATCTGAAAAAAGTGTAAAATCCAGAAAGGCAGGACAGGCCATGGAGAACTGGGAGCCTTGTTATGCTGATGGGCGGGATGTAAATTGCCAACAGACACTCGGGAGAAGTGTATGGTGTTTCCAGAAACATCTAAGAAGCAAAGCAACAGAGCCTAGGGCACTTCCACTTATGGTCCTATAGCTTAGGGAAATTAAAATCAAAAAGACACAGCCACCCCAAAGTTTCGGACACCTCTGTTTACAAGAACCTCGTTTACCGTACAAGTTCAATATCACAGAAAGTGAAACATGGATAAAGAACTTGTGGTACTTACGTACAATGCAGTATCACTCAGCAATGAAATCTATGTCATCAGGCCCGTAGCCGCATAATGAGTGGATTCAGGTACGATGATTCTAACTGAAATAAGTCACACAGAAAAAGAAACATCATAAGATATCACTAATACACGGAATGTAAACTTGGCTACACAGGAACTGAATTCCAAAACAGAACAGGGTCTCAAATTTAGAAAACCAACTTATGCTTGCTTAAGGGGAAAGGTGAGTTGGGGTGCTGCATAAAACCAGAGATTGAAATGAGCACAGATAAAGTTCCTTAAGCCAAATATGGAATAGACAAGAGCTACTCCTTGCTCAACGAAATGGACTCAACACCCCATATTAAACGCGTAAGAATGTACCTGACTAGTAAGTATCTTAAAACCTATGGATTGCTATGTCCCCAAAAGAGAATCAAGCGTGTGTACAGGGGCATAAACGCAGCAGTGATAGGATTGGAGAGGTTCGGTGAGCAAATGAAGACCCTTTGAAGTCATATTGCATGGTACCCATTCCACGGGTTTCAACTACCCAGGTTTAAGGTATTCTTCCTTCAGCTAAAACATGCATGTGGAACCCAGAGTATGATCAACCATGTGATCGGGAGACGTGTTCAAATATGTCTCAATTTTCGTACCCTGGTACTCGGGTGCAACATTCCAGACGCTTTACTAACACTCTCCCGACTTGGAGAGTCAGTCCCTTTAACCTCCTGTTTGGCCCAGTTTGCAATTTCTGCGGAAGATGAACAGGAATAGCGAGAACCAATGAGAGACTAGCTGGAGGTGTCTGGACGGGCATATTTAACTCTCATTTCCCACCAGGTAGAGGAATTAACCACAGGCTCAGCGTGCCGTGCCGGAACCAGATTAGGGCCTGAAGCCATCCTGCGGTGTTGCGGCCAGCTCACAAGAAAGCGAGTTGAAGAAAGGAGATCAGGGGCACTGTAATTCACAAACCTGCAGAGTTATAAATGACAGCTATCATCCAAAAATATACTGAAGTAAGGCTGCCAAGAGGACTTGAAAGCGGGGCAGAATTGCAGGAAACCGATTTCAGGAGGTAGACTGGAATTGCATTGAAAGCATAGGAAAAGAGGCAGAACGTCCACAATGATGCACTTGGCCAAAAAGGGCATATGCGTTTTTTACTGAATATATACAGGAAAAAACGCATACCCCCTTTTTGGCCAAGCAAGCAAGCTTGCAAAGGAAATCTGCACTACAATGAAGTCTCACTTCCCCCCGGTCAAAAGGGCCATCTGAATAAAGTGTAAAATCCAGAAAGACAGGACAGGCCATGGAGAACTGGGAGCCTTGTTATGCTGATGGGTGGGATGTAAATTGCCAACAGACACTGGGGAGAGGTGTATGGTGTTTCCTGAAACATCTAAAAAACAAAGCAACAGAGCCTAGGGCACTTCCACTTATGGTCCTATAGCTTAGGGAAATTAAAATCAAAAAGACACAGCCACCTCAAAGGTTGGGACGCTTCTGTTTACAAGAACCTCGTTTACAGTACAAGTTAAACATCGCAGAAAGTGAAAAATGGAGAAAGAAATTGTGGTATTTACTTACAAAGCAATATCACTCAGCAATGAAATCTATGTCATCAGGCCCTTAGCAGCACAATGAGTGGATTCAGGTATGATGATTCTAACTGAAATAAGTCACACAGAAAAAGAAACATCATGAGATATCAGTAATACACGGAATGTAAACTTGGCTACACAGGAACTGAATTCCAAAAGAGAACAGGGTCTCAAATTTAGAAAACCAACTTATGCTTGCTTAAGAAGAAAGGTGAGTTGGGGTGCTGCATAAAACCAGAGATTGAAATGAGCACAGATGAAGTTCCTTAAGCCAAATATGGAATAGACAAGAGCTACTCCTTGCTCAACGAAATGGACTCAACACCGCATATTAAACACCTAAGAATGTACCTGACTAGAAAGTATCTTAAAACCTATGGATTGCTATGTCTCCAAAAGAGAATCAAGCATGTGTACAGGGGCATAAACGCAGCAGTGATAGGATTGGAGAGGTTCGGTGAGCAAATGAAGACCCTTTGAAGTCATATTGCATGGTACCCATTCCATGGGTTTCAACTACCCAGGTTTAAGGTATTCTTCCTTCAGCTAAAACATGCATGTGTAACCCAGAGTATGATCAACCATGTGATCGGGAGACGTGTTCAAATATGTCTCAGTTTTCGTACCCTGGTACTCGGGTGAAACATTCCAGACACTTAACTAACACTCTCCCCACTTGGAGAGTCAGCGCCTTTAACCTCCTGTTTGGCCCAGTT
This sequence comes from Delphinus delphis, assembly GCF_949987515.2. Classification (NCBI taxonomy): domain Eukaryota; kingdom Metazoa; phylum Chordata; class Mammalia; order Artiodactyla; family Delphinidae; genus Delphinus; species Delphinus delphis. Next base: position 42,156 of record NW_027192719.1, read on the forward strand.
TGCAATTTCTGCGGAAGATGAACAGGAATAGGGAGAACCAATGAGAGACTAGCTGGAGGTGTCTGGACGGGCAAATTTAACTCTCATTTCCCACCAGGAAGAGGAAATAACCACAGGCTCAGCGTGCCGTGCCAGAACCAGATTAGGACCTGAAGCCATCCTGCAGTGTTGCGGCCAGGTCACGAGGAAGCGAGTTGAAGAAAGGAGCTCAGGGGCACTGTAATTCACAAACCTGCAGAGCTATAAATGACAGCTATCGTCCAAAAATATACTGAAGTAAGGCTGCCAAGAGGACTTGAAACCGGGGCAGAATTGCAGGAAACCGATTTCAGGAGGTAGACTGGAATTGCATTGAAAGCATAGGAAAAGAGGCAGAACGTCCACAATGATGCACTTGGCCAAAAAGGGCGTATGCGTTTTTTCCTGAATATATTCAGGAAAAAACGCATACGCCCTTTTTGGCCAAGCAAGCAAGCTTGCAAAGGAAATCTGCACTACAATGAAGTCTCACTTCCCCCCGGTCAAAAGGGCCATTTGAAAAATGTGTAAAATCCAGAAAGGCAGGACAGGCCATGGAGAACTGGGAGCCTTGTTATGCTGATGGGTGGGATGTAAATTTGCCAACAGACACTGGAGAGAAGTGTATGGTGTTTCCTGAAACATCTAAAAAACAAAGCAACAGAGCCTAGGGCACTTCCACTTATGGTCCTATAGCTTAGGGAAATTAAAATCAAAAAGACACAGCCACCCCAAAGTTTGGGATGCTTCTGTTTACAAGAACCTCGTTTACAGTACAAGTTCAACATCGCAAAAAGTGAAAAATGGATAAAGAAATTGTGGTATTTACTTACAAAGCAATATCACTCAGCAATGAAATCTATGTCATCAGGCCCTTAGCAGCACAATGAGTGGATTCAGGTATGATGATTCTAACTGAAATAAGTCACACAGAAAAAGAAACATCATAAGATATCAGTAATACACGGAATGTAAACTTGGCTACACAGGAACTGAATTCCAAAAGAGAACAGGGTCTCAAATTTAGAAAACCAACTTATGCTTGCTTAAGGGGAAAGGTGAGTTGGGGTGCTGCATAAAACCAGAGATCAAAATGAATACAGATAAAGTTCCTTAAGCCAAATATGGAATAGACAAGAGCTACTCCTTGCTCAACGAAATGGACTCAACACCGCATATTAAACGCCTAAGAATGTACCTGACTAGTAAGTATCTTAAAACCTATGGATTGCTATGTCTCCGAAAGAGAATCAAGCATGTGTACAGGGGCATAAACGCAGCAGTGATAGGATTGGAGAGGTTCGGTGAGCAAATGAAGACCCTTTGAAGTCATATTGCATGGTACCCATTCCACGGGTTTCAACTACCCAGGTTTAAGGTATTCTTCCTTCAGCTAAAACATGCATGTGGAACCTAGAGTATGATCAACCATGTGATCGGGAGACGTGTTCAAATATGTCTCAGTTTTCGTTCGCTGGTTTTCGGGTGCAACATTCCAGACGCTTTATTAACACTCTCCCGACTTGGAGAGTCAGCGCCTTTAACCTCCTGTTTGGCCCAGTTTGCAATTTCTGCGGAAGATGAACAGGAATAGCGAGAGCCAATGAGAGACTAGCTGGAGGTGTCTGGACGGGCAAATTTAACTCTCATTTCCCACCAGGAAGAGGAAATAACCAAAGGCTCAGCGTGCCGTGCCAGAACCAGATTAGGGCCTGAAGACATCCTGTGGTGTTGCGGCCAGTCAAAAGAAAGCGAGTTGAAGAAAGGAGCTCAGGGGCACTGTAATTCACAAACCTGCAGAGTTATAAATGACAGCTATCGTCCAAAAATATACTGAAGTAAGGCTGCCAAGAGGACTTGAAAGCGGGGCAGAATTGCAGGAATCCGATTTCAGGAGGTAGATTGCAATTGCACTGAAAGCATAAGAAAAGAGGCAGAGCGTCCACAATGATGCACTTGGCCAAAAAGGGCGTATGCGTTTTTTGCTGAATGTATTCAGGAAAAAACGCATACGTCCTTTTTGGCCAACCAAGCAAGCTTGCAAAGGAAATCTGCACTACAATGAAGTCTCACTTCCCCCAGATCAAAAGGGCCATCTGAAAAAAGTGTAAAATCCAGAAAGGCAGGACAGGCCATGGAGAACTGGGAGCCTTGTTATGCTGATGGGCGGGATGTAAATTGCCAACAGACACTCGGGAGAAGTGTATGGTGTTTCGTGAAACATCTAAAAAACAAAGCAACAGAGCCTAGGGCACTTCCACTTATGGTCCTATAGCTTAGGGAAATTAAAATCAAAAAGACACAGCCACCCCAAAGTTTGGGACGCCTCTGTTTACAAGAACCTCGTTTACCGTACAAGTTCAATATCAAAGAAAGTGAAAAATGGATAAAGAACTTGTGGTACTTATGTACAATGCAGTATCACTCAGCAATGAAATCTATGTCATCAGGCCTGTAGCAGCATAATGAGTGGATTCAGGTACGATGATTCTAACTGAAATAAGTCACACAGAAAAAGAAACATCATAATATATCAGTAATACACGGAATGTAAACTTGGCTACACAGGAACTGAATTACAGAACAGAACAGGGTCTCAAATTTAGAAAACCAACTTATGCTTGCTTAAGGGGAAAGGTGAGTTGGGGTGCTGCATAAAACCAGAGATTGAAATGAGCACAGATAAAGTTCCTTAAGCCAAATATGGAATAGACAAGAGCTACTCCTTGCTCAAGGAAAAGGACTCAACACCCCATATTAAACGCCTAAGAATGTACCTGACTAGTAAGTATCTTAAAACCTATGGATTGCTATGTCTCCGAAAGAGAATCAAGCATGTGTACAGGGGCATAAACGCAGCAGTGATAGGATTGGAGATGTTCAGTGAGCAAATGAAGACCCTTTCAAGTCATATTGCATTGTACCCATTACACGGGTCTCAACTCTCCAGGGTTTAGGTATTCTTCCTTCAGCTAAAACATGCATGTGGAACCCAGAGTATGATCAACCGTGTGAACGGGAGACGTGTTCAAATATGTCTCAGTTTTCGTACCCTGGTACTCGGCTGCAACATTCCAGACGCTTTACTAACACTGTCCCCACTTGGAGAGTCAGCGCCTTTAACCTCCTGTTTGGCTCAGTTTGCAATTTCTGCGGAAGATGAACAGGAATAGGGAGAACCAATGAGAGACTAGCTGGAGGTGTCTGGACGGGAAAACTTAACTCTCATTTCCCACCAGGAAGAGGAATTAACCAAAGGCTCAGCGTGCCGTGCCGGAACCAGATTAGGGCCTGAAGCCATCCTGCGGTGTTGCGGCCAGCTCACAAGAAAGCGAGTTGAAGAAAGGAGCTCAGGGGCACTGTAATTCACAAACCTGCAGAGTTATAAATGACAGCTATCGTCCAAAAATATACTGAAGTAAGGCTGCCAAGAGGACTTGAAAGCGGGGCAGAATTGCAGGAAACCGATTTCAGGAGGTAGACTGGAATTGCATTGAAAGCATAGGAAAAGAGGCAGAACGTCCACAATGATGCACTTGGCCAAAAAGGGCGTATGCGTTTTTTCCTGAATATATTCAGGAAAAAACCCATACGCCCTTTTTGGCCAATCAAGCAAACTTGCAAAGGAAATCTGCACTACAATGAAGTCTCACTTCCCCCCGGTCAAACGGGCCATCTGAAAAGAGTGTAAAATCCAGAAAGGCAGGACAGGCCATGGAGAACTGGGAGCCTTGTTATGCTGATGGGCGGGATGTAAATTGCCAACAGACACTCGGGAGAAGTGTATGGTGTTTCCTGAAACATCTAAGAAACAAAGCAACAGAGCCTAGGGCACTTCCACTTATGGTCCTATAGCTTAGGGAAATTAAAATCAAAAAGACACAGCCACCCCAAAGTTTGGGACGCCTCTGTTTACAAGAACCTCGTTTACCGAACAAATTCAATATCACAGAAAGTGAAAAATGGATAAAGAAATTGTGGTACTTACGTACAATGCAGTATCACTCAGCAATGAAATCTATGTCATCAGGCCCGTAGCAGCATAATGAGTGGATTCAGGTACGATGATTCTAACTGAAATAAGTCACACAGAAAAAGAAACATCATAAGATATCACTAATACACGGAATGTAAACTTGGCTACACAGGAACTGAATTACAGAACAGAACAGGGTCTCAAATTTGGAAAACCAACTTATGCTTGCTTAAGGATAAAGGTGAGTTGGGGTACTGCATAAAACCAGAGATTGAAATGAGCACAGATAAATTTCCTTAAGCCAAATATGGAATAGACAAGAGCTACTCCTTGCTCAACGAAATGGACTCAACACCGCATATTAAACGCCTAAGAATGTACCTGATTAGTAAGTATCTTAAAACCTATGGATTGCTATGTCTCCGAAAGAGAATGAAGCATGTGTACAGGGGCATAAACGCAGCAGTGATAGGATTGGAGAGGTTCGGTGAGCAAATGAAGACTCTTTGAAGTCATATTGCATGGTAACCATTCCACGGTTCTCAACTCGCCAGGTTTAAGGTATTCTTCCTTCAGCTAAAACATGCATGTGGAACCCAGAGTATGATCAACCGTGTGAACGGGAGACGTGTGCAAATATGTCTCAGTTTTCCTCCCCTGGTTCTTGGGTGCAACATTCCAGACGCTTTACTAACACTCTCCCCACTTGGAGAGTCAGCGCCTTTAAACTCTTGTTGGAACCAGTTTGCAATATCTGCGGAAGATGAACAGGAATAGGGAGAACCAATGAGAGACTAGCTGGAGGTGTCTGGACGGGCAAATTTAACTCTCATTTCCCACCAGGAAGAGGAAATAACCAAAGGCTCAGTGTGCCGTGCCGGAACCAGATTAGGGCCTGAAGCCATCCTGCGGTGTTGCGGCCAGCTCAAAAGAAAGCGAGTTGAAGAAAGGAGCTCAGGGACACTGTAATTCACAAACCTGCAGAGTTATAAATGACAGCTATCGTCCAAAAATATACTGAAGTAAGGCAGCCAAGAGGACTTGAAAGTGGGGCAGAATTGCAGGAAACCGATTTCAGGAGGTAGACTGGAATTGCATTGAAAGCATAGGAAAAGAGGCAGAACGTCCACAATGATGCACTTGGCCAGAAAGGGCGTATGCGTTTTTTCCTGAATATATTCAGCAAAAAACGCATACGCACTTTTTCGCCAACCAAGCAAGCTTGCAAAGGAAATCTGCACTACAATGAAGTCTCACTTCCCCCCGGTCAAAAGGGCCATCTGAAAAAAGTGTAAAATCCAGAAAGGCAGGACAGGCCATGGAGAACTGGGAGCCTTGTTATGCTGATGGGCGGGATGTAAATTGCCAACAGACACTCAGGAGAAGTGTATGGTGTTTCCTGAAACATCTAAAAAACAAAGCAACAGTGCCTAGGGCACTTCCACTTATGGTCCTATAGCTTAGGGAAATTAAAATCAAAAAGACACAGTCACGCCAAAGTTTGGGACACCTGTGTTTACAAGAACCTCGGTTACAGTACAAGTTCAACATCACAGAAAGTGAAAAATGGATAAAGAAGATGTGGTATTTACTTACAAAGCAATATCACTCAGCAATGAATTCTATGTCATTAGGCCCTTAGCAGCACAATGAGTGGATTCAGGTATGATGATTCTAACTGAAATAAGTCACACAGAAAAAGAAACATCATAAGATATCAGTAATACACGGAATGTAAACTTGGCTACACAGGAACTGAATTACAGAACAGAACAGGGTCTCAAATTTAGAAAACCAACTTATGCTTGCTTAAGGGGAAAGGTGAGTTGGGGTGCTGCATAAAACCAGAGATTGAAATGAGCACAGATAAAGTTCCTTAAGCCAAATATGGAATAGACAAGAGCTACTCCTTGCTCAACGAAATGGACTCAACACCGCATATTAAACGCCTAAGAATGTACCTGACTAGTAAGTATCTTAAAACCTATGGATTGCTATGTCTCCGAAAGAGAATCAAGCATGTGTACAGGGGCATAAACGCAGCAGTGATAGGATTGGAGAGGTTCAGTGAGCAAATGAGGACCCTTTGAAGTCATATTGCATGGTACCCATTCCACGGGTTTCAACTACCCAGGTTTAAGGTATTCTTCCTTCAGCTAAAACATGTGTGTGGAACCCAGAGTATGATCAACCATGTGATCGGGAGACGTGTTCAAATATGTCTCAGTTTTCGTACCCTGGTACTCGGGTGCAACATTCCAGACACTTTACTAACACTCTCCCGACTTGGAGAGTCAGTCCCTTTAACCTCCTGTTTGGCCCAGTTTGCAATTTCTGCGGAAGATGAACAGGAATAGCGAGAACCAATGAGAGACTAGCTGGAGGTTTCTGGACGGGCAAATTTAACTCTCATTTCCCACTAGGAAGAGGAAATATCCAAAGGCTCAGTGTGCCGTGCCGGAACCAGATTAGGGCCTGAAGCCATCCTGCGGTGTTGCGTCCAGCTCAAAAGAAAGCGAGTTGAAGAAAGGAGCTCAGGGGCACTGTAATTCAGAATCCTGCAGAGTTATAAATGACAGCTATCGTCCAAAAATATACTGAAGTAAGGCTGCCAAGAGGACTTGAAAGCGGGGCAGAATTGCAGGAAACCGATTTCAGGAGGTAGACTGGAATTGCATTGAAAGCATAGGAAAAGAGGCAGAACGTCCACAATGATGCACTTGGCCAAAAAGGGCGTATGCGTTTTTTCCTGAATATATTCAGGAAAAAAACGCATACGCCCTTTTTGGCCAACCAAGCAAACTTGCAAAGGAAATCTGCACTACAATGAAGTCTCACTTCCGCCCGGTCAAAAGGGCCATCTGAAAAAAGTGTAAAATCCAGAAAGGCAGGACAGGCCATGGAGAACTGGGAGCCTTGTTATGCTGATGGGCAGGATGTAAATTGCCAACAGACACTCGGGAGAAGGGTATGGTGTTTCCTGAAACATCTAAAAAACAAAGCAACAGAGCCAAGGTCACTTCCACTTATGGTCCTATAGCTTAGGGAAATTAAAATCAAAAAGACACAGCCACCCCAAAGTTTGGGACGCCTCTGTTTACAAGAACCTCGTTTACCGCACAAGTTCAATATCACAGAAAGTGAAAAATGGATAAAGAACTTGTGGTACTTACGTACAATGCAGTATCACTCAGCAATGAAATCTATGTCATCAGGCCCGTAGCAGCATAATGAGTGGATTCAGGTACGATGATTCTAACTGAAATAAGTCACACAGAAAAAGAAACATCATAAGATATCACTAATACACGGAATGTAAACTTGGCTACACAGGAACTGAATTCCAAAACAGAACAGGGTCTCAAATTTAGAAAACCAACTTATGCTTGCTTAAGGGGAAAGGTGAGTTGGGGTGCTGCATAAAACCAGAGATTGAAATGAGCACAGATAAAGTTCCTTAAGCCAAATATGGAATAGACAAGAGCTAATCCTTGCTCAACGAAATGGACTCAACACCCCATATTAAACGCCTAAGAATGTACCTTACTAGTAAGTATCTTAAAACCTATGGATTGCTATGTCTCCAAAAGAGAATCAAGCATGTGTACAGGGGCATAAACGCAGCAGTGATAGGATTGGAGAGGTTCGGTGAGCAAATGAAGACCCTTTGAAGTCATATTGCATGGTACCCATTCCACGGGTTTCAACTACCCAGGTTTAAGGTATTCTTCCTTCAGCTAAAACATGCATGTGGAACCCAGAGTATGATCAACCGTGTGAACGGGAGACGTGTTCAAATATGTCTCAGTTTTCCTCCCCTGGTACTCGGGTGCAACATTCCAGACGCTTTACTAACACTCTCCCCACTTGGAGAGTCAGCGCCTTTAAACTCTTGTTTGAACAAGTTTGCAATTTCTGCAGAAGATGAACAGGAATAGGGAGAACCAATGAGAGACTAGCTGGAGGTGTCTGGACGGGCAAATTTAACTCTCATTTCCCACCAGGAAGAGGAAATAACCAAAGGCTCAGCGTGCCGTGCCGGAACCAGATTAGGGCCGGAAACCATCCTGCGGTGTTGCGGTCAGCTCAAAAGAAAGTGAGTTGAAGAAAGGAGCTCAGGGGCACTGTAATTTACAAACCTGCAGAGTTATAAATGACAGCTATCGTCCAAAAATAGACTGAAGTAAGGCTGCCAAGAGGACTTGAAAGCGGGGCAGAATTGCAGGAAACCGATTTCAGGAGGTAGACTGGAATTGCATTGAAAGCATAGGAAAAGAGGCAGAACGTCCACAATGAGGCACTTGGCCAAAAAGGGCGTATGCGTTTTTTCCTGAATATATTCAAGAAAAAACGCATACGCACTTTTTGGCCAACCAAGCAAACTTGCGAAGGAAATCTGCACTACAATGAAGTCTCACTTCCCCCCGGTCAAAAGGGCCATCTGAAAAAAGTGTAAAATCCAGAAAAGCAGGACAGCCCATGGAGAACTGGGAGCCTTGTTATGCTGATGGGTGGGATGTAAATTGCTAACAGACACTGGAGAGGAGTGTATGGTGTTTCCTGAAACATCTAAAAAACAAATCAACAGAGCCTAGGGCACTTCCACTTATGGTCCTATAGCTTAGGGAAATTAAAATCAAAAAGACACAGCGAGCCCAAAGTTTGGAACAGCTCTGTTTACAAGAACCTCGTTTACAGTACAAGTTCAACATCGCAGAAAGTGAAAAATGGATAAAGAAGTTGTGGTATTTACTTACAAAGCAATATCACTCAGCAATGAAATCTATGTCATCAGGCCCTTAGCAGCACAATGAGTGGATTCAGGTATGATGATTCTAACTGAAATAAGTCACACAGAAAAAGAAACATCATAAGATATCAGTAATACATGGAATGTAAACTTGGCTACACAGGAACTGAATTACAGAACAGAACAGGGTCTCAAATTTAGAAAACCAACTTATGCTTGCTTAAGGGTAAAGGTGAGTAGGGGTGCTGCATAAAACCAGAGATTGAAATGAGCACAGATAAAGTTCCTTAAGCCAAATATGGAATAGACAAGAGCTACTCCTTGCTCAACGAAATGGACTCAACACCGCATATTAAACGCCTAAGAATGTACCTGACTAGTAAGTATCTTAAAACCTATGGATTCCTATGTCTCTGAAAGAGAATGAAGCATGTGTACAGGGGCATAAACGCAGCAGTGATAGGATTGGAGAGGTTCGGTGAGCAAATGAACACCCTTTGAAGTCATATTGCATGGTACCCATTCCACGGGTCTCAACTCTCCAGGTTTAAGGTATTCTTCCTTCAGCTAAAACATGCATGTGGAACCCAGACTATGATCAACCATGTGATCGGGAGACGTGTTCAAATATGTCTCAGTTTTCGTACCCTGGTACTCAGGTGCAACATTCCAGACGCTTTACTAACACTCTCCCCACTTGGAGAGTCAGTCCCTTTAACCTCCTGTTTGGCCCAGTTTGCAATTTCTGCGGAAGATGAACAGGAATAGCGAGAACCAATGAGACACTAGCTGGAGGTGTCTGGACGGGCAAATTTAACTCTCATTTCCCACCAGGAAGAGGAATTAACCAAAGGCTCAGCGTGCCGTGCCGGAACCAGATTAGGGCCTGAAGCCATCCTGCGGTGTTGCGGCCAGCTCACAAGAAAGCGAGTTGAAGAAAGGACCTCAGGGGCTCTGTAATTCAGAAACCTGCAGAGTTATAAATGACAGCTATCGTCCAAAAATATACTGAAGTAAGGCTGCCAAGAGGACTTGAAAGCGGGGCAGAATTGCAGGAAACCGATTTTAGGAGGTAGACTGGAATTGCATTGAAAGCATAGGAAAAGAGGCAGAACGTCCACAATGATGCACTTGGCCAAAAAGGGCGTATGCGTTTTTTCCTGAATATATTCAGGAAAAAACGCATACGCCCTTTTTGGCCAACCAAGCAAGCTTGCAAAGGAAATCTGCACTACAATGAAGTCTCACTTCCCCCAGATCAAAAGGGCCATCTGAAAAAAGTGTAAAATCCAGAAAGGCAGGACAGGCCATGGAGAACTGGGAGCCTTGTTATGCTGATGGGCGGGATGTAAATTGCCAACAGACACTCGGGAGAAGTGTATGGTGTTTCCTGAAACATCTAAGAAGCAAAGCAACAGAGCCTAGGGCACTTCCACTTTTGGTCCTATAGCTTAGGGAAATTAAAATCAAAAAGACACAGCCACCCCAAAGTTTCGGACACCTCTGTTTACAAGAACCTCGTTTACCGTACAAGTTCAATATCACAGAAAGTGAAACATGGATAAAGAACTTGTGGTACTTACGTACAATGCAGTATCACTCAGCAATGAAATCTATGTCATCAGGCCCGTAGCCGCATAATGAGTGGATTCAGGTACGATGATTCTAACTGAAATAAGTCACACAGAAAAAGAAACATCATAAGATATCACTAATACACGGAATGTAAACTTGGCTACACAGGAACTGAATTCCAAAACAGAACAGGGTCTCAAATTTAGAAAACCAACTTATGCTTGCTTAAGGGGAAAGGTGAGTTGGGGTGCTGCATAAAACCAGAGATTGAAATGAGCACAGATAAAGTTCCTTAAGCCAAATATGGAATAGACAAGAGCTACTCCTTGCTCAACGAAATGGACTCAACACCCCATATTAAACGCCTAAGAATGTACCTGACTAGTAAGTATCTTAAAACCTATGGATTGCTATGTCCCCAAAAGAGAATCAAGCGTGTGTACAGGGGCATAAACGCAGCAGTGATAGGATTGGAGAGGTTCGGTGAGCAAATGAAGACCCTTTGAAGTCATATTGCATGGTACCCATTCCACGGGTTTCAACTACCCAGGTTTAAGGTATTCTTCCTTCAGCTAAAACATGCATGTGGAACCCAGAGTATGATCAACCATGTGATCGGGAGACGTGTTCAAATATGTCTCAATTTTCGTACCCTGGTACTCGGGTGCAACATTCCAGACGCTTTACTACCACTCTCCCGACTTGGAGAGTCAGTCCCTTTAACCTCCTGTTTGGCCCAGTTTGCAATTTCTGCGGAAGATGAACAGGAATAGCGAGAACCAATGAGAGACTAGCTGGAGGTGTCTGGACGGGCATATTTAACTCTCATTTCCCACCAGGTAGAGGAATTAACCACAGGCTCAGCGTGCCGTGCCGGAACCAGATTAGGGCCTGAAGCCATCCTGCGGTGTTGCGGCCAGCTCACAAGAAAGCGAGTTGAAGAAAGGAGATCAGGGGCACTGTAATTCACAAACCTGCAGAGTTATAAATGACAGCTATCATCCAAAAATATACTGAAGTAAGGCTGCCAAGAGGACTTGAAAGCGGGGCAGAATTGCAGGAAACCGATTTCAGGAGGTAGACTGGAATTGCATTGAAAGCATAGGAAAAGAGGCAGAACGTCCACAATGATGCACTTGGCCAAAAAGGGCGTATGCGTTTTTTCCTGAATATATACAGGAAAAAACGCATACGCACTTTGTGGCCAACCAAGCAAGCTTGCAAAGGAAATCTGCACTACAATGAAGTCTCACTTCCCCCCGGTCAAAAGGGCCATCTGAATAAAGTGTAAAATCCAGAAAGGCAGGACAGGCCATGGAGAACTGGGAGCCTTGTTATGCTGATGGGTGGGATGTAAATTGCCAACAGACACTGGGGAGAAGTGTATGGTGTTTCCTGAAACATCTAAAAAACAAAGCAACAGAGCCTAGGGCACTTCCACTTATGGTCCTATAGCTTAGGGAAATTAAAATCAAAAAGACACAGCCACCTCAAAGGTTGGGACGCTTCTGTTTACAAGAACCTCGTTTACAGTACAAGTTAAACATCGCAGAAAGTGAAAAATGGATAAAGAAATTGTGGTATTTACTTACAAAGCAATATCACTCAGCAATGAAATCTATGTCATCAGGCCCTTAGCAGCACAATGAGTGGATTCAGGTATGATGATTCTAACTGAAATAAGTCACACAGAAAAAGAAACATCATGAGATATCAGTAATACACGGAATGTAAACTTGGCTACACAGGAACTGAATTCCAAAAGAGAACAGGGTCTCAAATTTAGAAAACCAACTTATGCTTGCTTAAGAAGAAAGGTGAGTTGGGGTGCTGCATAAAACCAGAGATTGAAATGAGCACAGATAAAGTTCCTTAAGCCAAATATGGAATAGACAAGAGCTACTCCTTGCTCAACGAAATGGACTCAAAACCGCATATTAAACACCTAAGAATGTACCTGACTAGAAAGTATCTTAAAACCTATGGATTGCTATGTCTCCAAAAGAGAATCAAGCATGTGTACAGGGGCATAAACGCAGCAGTGATAGGATTGGAGAGGTTCGGTGAGCAAATGAAGACCCTTTGAAGTCATATTGCATGGTACCCATTCCATGGGTTTCAACTACCCAGGTTTAAGGTATTCTTCCTTCAGCTAAAACATGCATGTGGAACCCAGAGTATGATCAACCATGTGATCGGGAGACGTGTTCAAATATGTCTCAGTTTTCGTACCCTGGTACTCGGGTGCAACATTCCAGACGCTTAACTAACACTCTCCCCACTTGGAGAGTCAGCGCCTTTAACCTCCTGTTTGGCCCAGTTTGCAATTCTGCGGAAGATTGAACAGGAATAGGGAGAACCAATGAGAGACTAGCTGGAGGTGTCTGGACGGGCAAATTTAACTCTCATTTCCCACCAGGAAGAGGAAATAACCACAGGCTCAGCGTGCCGTGCCAGAACCAGATTAGGGCCTGAAGCCATCCTGCAGTGTTGCGGCCAGGTCACGAGGAAGCGAGTTGAAGAAAGGAGCTCAGGGGCACTGTAATTCACAAACCTGCAGAGCTATAAATGACAGCTATCGTCCAAAAATAGACTGAAGTAAGGTTGCCAAGAGGACTTGAAACCGGGGCAGAATTGCAGGAAACCGATTTCAGGAGGTAGACTGGAATTGCATTGAAAGCATAGGAAAAGAGGCAGAACGTCCACAATGATGCACTTGGCCAAAAAGGGCGTATGCGTTTTTTCCTGAATATATTCAGGAAAAAACGCATACGCCCTTTTTGGCCAAGCAAGCAAGCTTGCAAAGGAAATCTGCACTACAATGAAGTCTCACTTCCCCCCGGTCAAAAGGGCCATCTGAAAAATGTGTAAAATCCAGAAAGGCAGGACAGGCCATGGAGAACTGGGAGCCTTGTTATGCTGATGGGTGGGATGTAAATTTGCCAACAGACACTGGAGAGAAGTGTATGGTGTTTCCTGAAACATCTAAAAAACAAAGCAACAGAGCCTAGGGCACTTCCACTTATGGTCCTATAGCTTAGGGAAATTAAAATCAAAAAGACACAGCCACCCCAAAGTTTGGGATGCTTCTGTTTACAAGAACCTCGTTTACAGTACAAGTTCAACATCGCAAAAAGTGAAAAATGGATAAAGAAGTTGTGGTATTTACTTACAAAGCAATATCACTCAGCAATGAAATCTATGTCATCAGGCCCTTAGCAGCACAATGAGTGGATTCAGGTATGATGATTCTAACTGAAATAAGTCACACAGAAAAAGAAACATCATAAGATATCAGTAATACACGGAATGTAAACTTGGCTACACAGGAACTGAATTACAGAACAGAACAGGGTCTCAAATTTAGAAAACCAACTTATGCTTGCTTAAGGGGAAAGGTGAGTTGGGGTGCTGCATAAAACCAGAGATCAAAATGAATACAGATAAAGTTCCTTAAGCCAAATATGGAATAGACAAGAGCTACTCCTTGCTCAACGAAATGGACTCAACACCGCATATTAAACGCCTAAGAATGTACCTGACTAGTAAGTATCTTAAAACCTATGGATTGCTATGTCTCCGAAAGAGAATCAAGCATGTGTACAGGGGCATAAACGCAGCAGTGATAGGATTGGAGAGGTTCGGTGAGCAAATGAAGACCTTTTGAAGTCATATTGCATGGTACCCATTCCACGGGTTTCAACTACCCAGGTTTAAGGTATTCTTCCTTCAGCTAAAACATGCATGTGGAACCTAGAGTATGATCAACCATGTGATCGGGAGACGTGTTCAAATATGTCTCAGTTTTCGTTCGCTGGTTTTCGGGTGCAACATTCCAGACGCTTTATTAACACTCTCCCGACTTGGAGAGTCAGCGCCTTTAACCTCCTGTTTGGCCCAGTTTGCAATTTCTGCGGAAGATGAACAGGAATAGCGAGAGCCAATGAGAGACTAGCTGGAGGTGTCTGGACGGGCAAATTTAACTCTCATTTCCCACCAGGAAGAGGAAATAACCAAAGGCTCAGCGTGCCGTGCCAGAACCAGATTAGGGCCTGAAGACATCCTGCGGTGTTGCGGCCAGGTCACAAGAAAGCGAGTTGAAGAAAGGACCTCAGGGGCTCTGTAATTCAGAAACCTGCAGAGTTATAAATGACAGCTATCGTCCAAAAATATACTGAAGTAAGGCTGCCAAGAGGACTTGAAAGCGGGGCAGAATTGCAGGAAACCGATTTTAGGAGGTAGACTGGAATTGCATTGAAAGCATAGGAAAAGAGGCAGAACGTCCACAATGATGCACTTGGCCAAAAAGGGCGTATGCGTTTTTTCCTGAATATATTCAGGAAAAAACGCATACGCCCTTTTTGGCCAACCAAGCAAGCTTGCAAAGGAAATCTGCACTACAATGAAGTCTCACTTCCCCCAGATCAAAAGGGCCATCTGAAAAAAGTGTAAAATCCAGAAAGGCAGGACAGGCCATGGAGAACTGGGAGCCTTGTTATGCTGATGGGCGGGATGTAAATTGCCAACAGACACTCGGGAGAAGTGTATGGTGTTTCCTGAAACATCTAAGAAGCAAAGCAACAGAGCCTAGGGCACTTCCACTTTTGGTCCTATAGCTTAGGGAAATTAAAATCAAAAAGACACAGCCACCCCAAAGTTTCGGACACCTCTGTTTACAAGAACCTCGTTTACCGTACAAGTTCAATATCACAGAAAGTGAAACATGGATAAAGAACTTGTGGTACTTACGTACAATGCAGTATCACTCAGCAATGAAATCTATGTCATCAGGCCCGTAGCCGCATAATGAGTGGATTCAGGTACGATGATTCTAACTGAAATAAGTCACACAGAAAAAGAAACATCATAAGATATCACTAATACACGGAATGTAAACTTGGCTACACAGGAACTGAATTCCAAAACAGAACAGGGTCTCAAATTTAGAAAACCAACTTATGCTTGCTTAAGGGGAAAGGTGAGTTGGGGTGCTGCATAAAACCAGAGATTGAAATGAGCACAGATAAAGTTCCTTAAGCCAAATATGGAATAGACAAGAGCTACTCCTTGCTCAACGAAATGGACTCAACACCCCATATTAAACGCCTAAGAATGTACCTGACTAGTAAGTATCTTAAAACCTATGGATTGCTATGTCCCCAAAAGAGAATCAAGCGTGTGTACAGGGGCATAAACGCAGCAGTGATAGGATTGGAGAGGTTCGGTGAGCAAATGAAGACCCTTTGAAGTCATATTGCATGGTACCCATTCCACGGGTTTCAACTACCCAGGTTTAAGGTATTCTTCCTTCAGCTAAAACATGCATGTGGAACCCAGAGTATGATCAACCATGTGATCGGGAGACGTGTTCAAATATGTCTCAATTTTCGTACCCTGGTACTCGGGTGCAACATTCCAGACGCTTTACTACCACTCTCCCGACTTGGAGAGTCAGTCCCTTTAACCTCCTGTTTGGCCCAGTTTGCAATTTCTGCGGAAGATGAACAGGAATAGCGAGAACCAATGAGAGACTAGCTGGAGGTGTCTGGACGGGCATATTTAACTCTCATTTCCCACCAGGTAGAGGAATTAACCACAGGCTCAGCGTGCCGTGCCGGAACCAGATTAGGGCCTGAAGCCATCCTGCGGTGTTGCGGCCAGCTCACAAGAAAGCGAGTTGAAGAAAGGAGATCAGGGGCACTGTAATTCACAAACCTGCAGAGTTATAAATGACAGCTATCATCCAAAAATATACTGAAGTAAGGCTGCCAAGAGGACTTGAAAGCGGGGCAGAATTGCAGGAAACCGATTTCAGGAGGTAGACTGGAATTGCATTGAAAGCATAGGAAAAGAGGCAGAACGTCCACAATGATGCACTTGGCCAAAAAGGGCGTATGCGTTTTTTCCTGAATATATACAGGAAAAAACGCATACGCACTTTTTGGCCAACCAAGCAAGCTTGCAAAGGAAATCTGCACTACAATGAAGTCTCACTTCCCCCCGGTCAAAAGGGCCATCTGAATAAAGTGTAAAATCCAGAAAGGCAGGACAGGCCATGGAGAACTGGGAGCCTTGTTATGCTGATGGGTGGGATGTAAATTGCCAACAGACACTGGGGAGAGGTGTATGGTGTTTCCTGAAACATCTAAAAAACAAAGCAACAGAGCCTAGGGCACTTCCACTTATGGTCCTATAGCTTAGGGAAATTAAAATCAAAAAGACACAGCCACCTCAAAGGTTGGGACGCTTCTGTTTACAAGAACCTCGTTTACAGTACAAGTTAAGCATCGCAGAAAGTGAAAAATGGATAAAGAAATTGTGGTATTTACTTACAAAGCAATATCACTCAGCAATGAAATCTATGTCATCAGGCCCTTAGCAGCACAATGAGTGGATTCAGGTATGATGATTCTAACTGAAATAAGTCACACAGAAAAAGAAACATCATGAGATATCAGTAATACACGGAATGTAAACTTGGCTACACAGGAACTGAATTCCAAAAGAGAACAGGGTCTCAAATTTAGAAAACCAACTTATGCTTGCTTAAGAAGAAAGGTGAGTTGGGGTGCTGCATAAAACCAGAGATTGAAATGAGCACAGATAAAGTTCCTTAAGCCAAATATGGAATAGACAAGAGCTACTCCTTGCTCAACGAAATGGACTCAAAACCGCATATTAAACACCTAAGAATGTACCTGACTAGAAAGTATCTTAAAACCTATGGATTGCTATGTCTCCAAAAGAGAATCAAGCATGTGTACAGGGGCATAAACGCAGCAGTGATAGGATTGGAGAGGTTCGGTGAGCAAATGAAGACCCTTTGAAGTCATATTGCATGGTACCCATTCCATGGGTTTCAACTACCCAGGTTTAAGGTATTCTTCCTTCAGCTAAAACATGCATGTGGAACCCAGAGTATGATCAACCATGTGATCGGGAGACGTGTTCAAATATGTCTCAGTTTTCGTACCCTGGTACTCGGGTGCAACATTCCAGACGCTTAACTAACACTCTCCCCACTTGGAGAGTCAGCGCCTTTAACCTCCTGTTTGGCCCAGTTTGCAATTTCTGCGGAAGATGAACAGGAATAGGGAGAACCAATGAGAGACTAGCTGGAGGTGTCTGGACGGGCAAATTTAACTCTCATTTCCCACCAGGAAGAGGAAATAACCACAGGCTCAGCGTGCCGTGCCAGAACCAGATTAGGGCCTGAAGCCATCCTGCAGTGTTGCGGCCAGGTCACGAGGAAGCGAGTTGAAGAAAGGAGCTCAGGGGCACTGTAATTCACAAACCTGCAGAGCTATAAATGACAGCTATCGTCCAAAAATAGACTGAAGTAAGGTTGCCAAGAGGACTTGAAACCGGGGCAGAATTGCAGGAAACCGATTTCAGGAGGTAGACTGGAATTGCATTGAAAGCATAGGAAAAGAGGCAGAACGTCCACAATGATGCACTTGGCCAAAAAGGGCGTATGCGTTTTTTCCTGAATATATTCAGGAAAAAACGCATACGCCCTTTTTGGCCAAGCAAGCAAGCTTGCAAAGGAAATCTGCACTACAATGAAGTCTCACTTCCCCCCGGTCAAAAGGGCCATCTGAAAAATGTGTAAAATCCAGAAAGGCAGGACAGGCCATGGAGAACTGGGAGCCTTGTTATGCTGATGGGTGGGATGTAAATTTGCCAACAGACACTGGAGAGAAGTGTATGGTGTTTCCTGAAACATCTAAAAAACAAAGCAACAGAGCCTAGGGCACTTCCACTTATGGTCCTATAGCTTAGGGAAATTAAAATCAAAAAGACACAGCCACCCCAAAGTTTGGGATGCTTCTGTTTACAAGAACCTCGTTTACAGTACAAGTTCAACATCGCAAAAAGTGAAAAATGGATAAAGAAATTGTGGTATTTACTTACAAAGCAATATCACTCAGCAATGAAATCTATGTCATCAGGCCCTTAGCAGCACAATGAGTGGATTCAGGTATGATGATTCTAACTGAAATAAGTCACACAGAAAAAGAAACATCATAAGATATCAGTAATACACGGAATGTAAACTTGGCTACACAGGAACTGAATTACAGAACAGAACAGGGTCTCAAATTTAGAAAACCAACTTATGCTTGCTTAAGGGGAAAGGTGAGTTGGGGTGCTGCATAAAACCAGAGATCAAAATGAATACAGATAAAGTTCCTTAAGCCAAATATGGAATAGACAAGAGCTACTCCTTGCTCAACGAAATGGACTCAACACCGCATATTAAACGCCTAAGAATGTACCTGACTAGTAAGTATCTTAAAACCTATGGATTGCTATGTCTCCGAAAGAGAATCAAGCATGTGTACAGGGGCATAAACGCAGCAGTGATAGGATTGGAGAGGTTCGGTGAGCAAATGAAGACCTTTTGAAGTCATATTGCATGGTACCCATTCCACGGGTTTCAACTACCCAGGTTTAAGGTATTCTTCCTTCAGCTAAAACATGCATGTGGAACCTAGAGTATGATCAACCATGTGATCGGGAGACGTGTTCAAATATGTCTCAGTTTTCGTACCCTGGTACTCGGGTGCAACATTCCAGACGCTTTATTAACACTCTCCCGACTTGGAGAGTCAGCGCCTTTAACCTCCTGTTTGGCCCAGTTTGCAATTTCTGCGGAAGATGAACAGGAATAGCGAGAGCCAATGAGAGACTAGCTGGAGGTGTCTGGACGGGCAAATTTAACTCTCATTTCCCACCAGGAAGAGGAAATAACCAAAGGCTCAGCGTGCCGTGCCAGAACCAGATTAGGGCCTGAAGACATCCTGCGGTGTTGCGGCCAGGTCACAAGAAAGCGAGTTGAAGAAAGGACCTCAGGGGCTCTGTAATTCAGAAACCTGCAGAGTTATAAATGACAGCTATCGTCCAAAAATATACTGAAGTAAGGCTGCCAAGAGGACTTGAAAGCGGGGCAGAATTGCAGGAAACCGATTTTAGGAGGTAGACTGGAATTGCATTGAAAGCATAGGAAAAGAGGCAGAACGTCCACAATGATGCACTTGGCCAAAAAGGGCGTATGCGTTTTTTCCTGAATATATTCAGGAAAAAACGCATACGCCCTTTTTGGCCAACCAAGCAAGCTTGCAAAGGAAATCTGCACTACAATGAAGTCTCACTTCCCCCAGATCAAAAGGGCCATCTGAAAAAAGTGTAAAATCCAGAAAGGCAGGACAGGCCATGGAGAACTGGGAGCCTTGTTATGCTGATGGGCGGGATGTAAATTGCCAACAGACACTCGGGAGAAGTGTATGGTGTTTCCTGAAACATCTAAGAAGCAAAGCAACAGAGCCTAGGGCACTTCCACTTTTGGTCCTATAGCTTAGGGAAATTAAAATCAAAAAGACACAGCCACCCCAAAGTTTCGGACACCTCTGTTTACAAGAACCTCGTTTACCGTACAAGTTCAATATCACAGAAAGTGAAACATGGATAAAGAACTTGTGGTACTTACGTACAATGCAGTATCACTCAGCAATGAAATCTATGTCATCAGGCCCGTAGCCGCATAATGAGTGGATTCAGGTACGATGATTCTAACTGAAATAAGTCACACAGAAAAAGAAACATCATAAGATATCACTAATACACGGAATGTAAACTTGGCTACACAGGAACTGAATTCCAAAACAGAACAGGGTCTCAAATTTAGAAAACCAACTTATGCTTGCTTAAGGGGAAAGGTGAGTTGGGGTGCTGCATAAAACCAGAGATTGAAATGAGCACAGATAAAGTTCCTTAAGCCAAATATGGAATAGACAAGAGCTACTCCTTGCTCAACGAAATGGACTCAACACCCCATATTAAACGCCTAAGAATGTACCTGACTAGTAAGTATCTTAAAACCTATGGATTGCTATGTCCCCAAAAGAGAATCAAGCGTGTGTACAGGGGCATAAACGCAGCAGTGATAGGATTGGAGAGGTTCGGTGAGCAAATGAAGACCCTTTGAAGTCATATTGCATGGTACCCATTCCACGGGTTTCAACTACCCAGGTTTAAGGTATTCTTCCTTCAGCTAAAACATGCATGTGGAACCCAGAGTATGATCAACCATGTGATCGGGAGACGTGTTCAAATATGTCTCAATTTTCGTACCCTGGTACTCGGGTGCAACATTCCAGACGCTTTACTAACACTCTCCCGACTTGGAGAGTCAGTCCCTTTAACCTCCTGTTTGGCCCAGTTTGCAATTTCTGCGGAAGATGAACAGGAATAGCGAGAACCAATGAGAGACTAGCTGGACGTGTCTGGACGGGCATATTTAACTCTCATTTCCCACCAGGTAGAGGAATTAACCACAGGCTCAGCGTGCCGTGCCGGAACCAGATTAGGGCCTGAAGCCATCCTGCGGTGTTGCGGCCAGCTCACAAGAAAGCGAGTTGAAGAAAGGAGATCAGGGGCACTGTAATTCACAAACCTGCAGAGTTATAAATGACAGCTATCATCCAAAAATATACTGAAGTAAGGCTGCCAAGAGGACTTGAAAGCGGGGCAGAATTGCAGGAAACCGATTTCAGGAGGTAGACTGGAATTGCATTGAAAGCATAGGAAAAGAGGCAGAACGTCCACAATGATGCACTTGGCCAAAAATGGCGTATGCGTTTTTTCCTGAATATATACAGGAAAAAACGCATACGCACTTTTTGGCCAACCAAGCAAGCTTGCAAAGGAAATCTGCACTACAATGAAGTCTCACTTCCCCCCGGTCAAAAGGGCCATCTGAATAAAGTGTAAAATCCAGAAAGGCAAGACAGGCCATGGAGAACTCGGAGCCTTGTTATGCTGATGGGTGGGATGTAAATTGCCAACAGACACTGGGGAGAGGTGTATGGTGTTTCCTGAAACATCTAAAAAACAAAGCAACAGAGCCTAGGGCACTTCCACTTATGGTCCTATAGCTTAGGGAAATTAAAATCAAAAAGACACAGCCACCTCAAAGGTTGGGACGCTTCTGTTTACAAGAACCTCGTTTACAGTACAAGTTAAGCATCGCAGAAAGTGAAAAATGGATAAAGAAATTGTGGTATTTACTTACAAAGCAATATCACTCAGCAATGAAATCTATGTCATCAGGCCCTTAGCAGCACAATGAGTGGATTCAGGTATGATGATTCTAACTGAAATAAGTCACACAGAAAAAGAAACATCATGAGATATCAGTAATACACGGAATGTAAACTTGGCTACACAGGAACTGAATTCCAAAAGAGAACAGGGTCTCAAATTTAGAAAACCAACTTATGCTTGCTTAAGAAGAAAGGTGAGTTGGGGTGCTGCATAAAACCAGAGATTGAAATGAGCACAGATAAAGTTCCTTAAGCCAAATATGGAATAGACAAGAGCTACTCCTTGCTCAACGAAATGGACTCAAAACCGCATATTAAACACCTAAGAATGTACCTGACTAGAAAGTATCTTAAAACCTATGGATTGCTATGTCTCCAAAAGAGAATCAAGCATGTGTACAGGGGCATAAACGCAGCAGTGATAGGATTGGAGAGGTTCGGTGAGCAAATGAAGACCCTTTGAAGTCATATTGCATGGTACCCATTCCATGGGTTTCAACTACCCAGGTTTAAGGTATTCTTCCTTCAGCTAAAACATGCATGTGGAACCCAGAGTATGATCAACCATGTGATCGGGAGACGTGTTCAAATATGTCTCAGTTTTCGTACCATGGTACTCGGGTGCAACATTCCAGACGCTTAACTAACACTCTCCCCACTTGGAGAGTCAGCGCCTTTAACCTCCTGTTTGGCCCAGTTTGCAATTTCTGCGGAAGATGAACAGGAATAGGGAGAACCAATGAGAGACTAGCTGGAGGTGTCTGGACGGGCAAATTTAACTCTCATTTCCCACCAGGAAGAGGAAATAACCACAGGCTCAGCGTGCCGTGCCAGAACCAGATTAGGGCCTGAAGCCATCCTGCAGTGTTGCGGCCAGGTCACGAGGAAGCGAGTTGAAGAAAGGAGCTCAGGGGCACTGTAATTCACAAACCTGCAGAGCTATAAATGACAGCTATCGTCCAAAAATAGACTGAAGTAAGGTTGCCAAGAGGACTTGAAACCGGGGCAGAATTGCAGGAAACCGATTTCAGGAGGTAGACTGGAATTGCATTGAAAGCATAGGAAAAGAGGCAGAACGTCCACAATGATGCACTTGGCCAAAAAGGGCGTATGCGTTTTTTCCTGAATATATTCAGGAAAAAACGCATACGCCCTTTTTGGCCAAGCAAGCAAGCTTGCAAAGGAAATCTGCACTACAATGAAGTCTCACTTCCCCCCGGTCAAAAGGGCCATCTGAAAAATGTGTAAAATCCAGAAAGGCAGGACAGGCCATGGAGAACTGGGAGCCTTGTTATGCTGATGGGTGGGATGTAAATTTGCCAACAGACACTGGAGAGAAGTGTATGGTGTTTCCTGAAACATCTAAAAAACAAAGCAACAGAGCCTAGGGCACTTCCACTTATGGTCCTATAGCTTAGGGAAATTAAAATCAAAAAGACACAGCCACCCCAAAGTTTGGGATGCTTCTGTTTACAAGAACCTCGTTTACAGTACAAGTTCAACATCGCAAAAAGTGAAAAATGGATAAAGAAATTGTGGTATTTACTTACAAAGCAATATCACTCAGCAATGAAATCTATGTCATCAGGCCCTTAGCAGCACAATGAGTGGATTCAGGTATGATGATTCTAACTGAAATAAGTCACACAGAAAAAGAAACATCATAAGATATCAGTAATACACGGAATGTAAACTTGGCTACACAGGAACTGAATTACAGAACAGAACAGGGTCTCAAATTTAGAAAACCAACTTATGCTTGCTTAAGGGGAAAGGTGAGTTGGGGTGCTGCATAAAACCAGAGATCAAAATGAATACAGATAAAGTTCCTTAAGCCAAATATGGAATAGACAAGAGCTACTCCTTGCTCAACGAAATGGACTCAACACCGCATATTAAACGCCTAAGAATGTACCTGACTAGTAAGTATCTTAAAACCTATGGATTGCTATGTCTCCGAAAGAGAATCAAGCATGTGTACAGGGGCATAAACGCAGCAGTGATAGGATTGGAGAGGTTCGGTGAGCAAATGAAGACCTTTTGAAGTCATATTGCATGGTACCCATTCCACGGGTTTCAACTACCCAGGTTTAAGGTATTCTTCCTTCAGCTAAAACATGCATGTGGAACCTAGAGTATGATCAACCATGTGATCGGGAGACGTGTTCAAATATGTCTCAGTTTTCGTTCGCTGGTTTTCGGGTGCAACATTCCAGACGCTTTATTAACACTCTCCCGACTTGGAGAGTCAGCGCCTTTAACCTCCTGTTTGGCCCAGTTTGCAATTTCTGCGGAAGATGAACAGGAATAGCGAGAGCCAATGAGAGACTAGCTGGAGGTGTCTGGACGGGCAAATTTAACTCTCATTTCCCACCAGGAAGAGGAAATAACCAAAGGCTCAGCGTGCCGTGCCAGAACCAGATTAGGGCCTGAAGACATCCTGCGGTGTTGCGGCCAGTCAAAAGAAAGCGAGTTGAAGAAAGGAGCTCAGGGGCACTGTAATTCACAAACCTGCAGAGTTATAAATGACAGCTATCGTCCAAAAATATACTGAAGTAAGGCTGCCAAGAGGACTTGAAAGCGGGGCAGAGTTGCAGGAATCCGATTTCAGGAGGTAGATTGCAATTGCACTGAAAGCATAAGAAAAGAGGCAGAGCGTCCACAATGATGCACTTGGCCAAAAAGGGCGTATGCGTTTTTTGCTGAATATATTCAGGAAAAAACGCATACGCCCTTTTTGGCCAACCAAGCAAACTTGAAAAGGAAATCTGCACTACAATGAAGTCTCACTTCCCCCCGGTCAAAAGGGCCATCTGAAAAAAGTGTAAAATCCAGAAAGGCAGGACAGGCCATGGAGAACTGGGAGCCTTGTTATGCTGATGGGCGGGATGTAAATTGCCAACAACCACTTGGGAGAAGTGTATGGTGTTTCCTGAAACATCTAAAAAACAAAGCAACAGAGCCTAGGGCACTTCCACTTATGGTCCTATAGCTTAGGGAAATTAAAATCAAAAAGACACAGCCACCCCAAAGTTTGGGACGCCTCTGTTTACAAGAACCTCGTTTACCGTACAAGTTCAATATCACAGAAAGTGAAAAATGGATAAAGAACTTGTAGTACTTACGTACAATGCAGTATCACTCAGCAATGAAATCTATGTCATCAGGCCTGTAGCAGCATAATGAGTGGATTCAGGTACGATGATTCTAACTGAAATAAGTCACACAGAAAAAGAAACATCATAATATATCAGTAATACACGGAATGTAAACTTGGCTACACAGGAACTGAATTACAGAACAGAACAGGGTCTCAAATTTAGAAAACCAACTTATGCTTGCTTAAGGGGAAAGGTGAGTTGGGGTGCTGCATAAAACCAGAGATTGAAATGAGCACAGATAAAGTTCCTTAAGCCAAATATGGAATAGACAAGAGCTACTCCTTGCTCAAGGAAAAGGACTCAACACCCCATATTAAACGCCTAAGAATGTACCTGACTAGTAAGTATCTTAAAACCTATGGATTGCTATGTCTCCGAAAGAGAATCAAGCATGTGTACAGGGGCATAAACGCAGCAGTGATAGGATTGGAGAGGTTCAGTGAGCAAATGAAGACCCTTTCAAGTCATATTGCATTGTACCCATTACACGGGTCTCAACTCTCCAGGGTTTAGGTATTCTTCCTTCAGCTAAAACATGCATGTGGAACCCAGAGTATGATCAACCGTGTGAACGGGAGACGTGTTCAAATATGTCTCAGTTTTCGTACCCTGGTACTCGGCTGCAACATTCCAGACGCTTTACTAACACTGTCCCCACTTGGAGAGTCAGCGCCTTTAACCTCCTGTTTGGCTCAGTTTGCAATTTCTGCGGAAGATGAACAGGAATAGGGAGAACCAATGAGAGACTAGCTGGAGGTGTCTGGACGGGAAAACTTAACTCTCATTTCCCACCAGGAAGAGGAATTAACCAAAGGCTCAGCGTGCCGTGCCGGAACCAGATTAGGGCCTGAAGCCATCCTGCGGTGTTGCGGCCAGCTCACAAGAAAGCGAGTTGAAGAAAGGAGCTCAGGGGCACTGTAATTCACAAACCTGCAGAGTTATAAATGACAGCTATCGTCCAAAAATATACTGAAGTAAGGCTGCCAAGAGGACTTGAAAGCGGGGCAGAATTGCAGGAAACCGATTTCAGGAGGTAGACTGGAATTGCATTGAAAGCATAGGAAAAGAGTCAGAACGTCCACAATGATGCACTTGGCCAAAAAGGGCGTATGCATTTTTTCCTGAATATAATCAGGAAAAAACCCATACGCCCTTTTTGGCCAATCAAGCAAACTTGCAAAGGAAATCTGCACTACAATGAAGTCTCACTTCCCCCCGGTCAAACGGGCCATCTGAAAAGAGTGTAAAATCCAGAAAGGCAGGACAGGCCATGGAGAACTGGGAGCCTTGTTATGCTGATGGGCGGGATGTAAATTGCCAACAGACACTCGGGAGAAGTGTATGGTGTTTCCTGAAACATCTAAGAAACAAAGCAACAGAGCCTAGGGCACTTCCACTTATGGTCCTATAGCTTAGGGAAATTAAAATCAAAAAGACACAGCCACCCCAAAGTTTGGGACACCTCTGTTTACAAGAACCTCGTTTACCGAACAAATTCAATATCACAGAAAGTGAAAAATGGATAAAGAAATTGTGGTACTTACGTACAATGCAGTATCACTCAGCAATGAAATCTATGTCATCAGGCCCGTAGCAGCATAATGAGTGGATTCAGGTACGATGATTCTAACTGAAATAAGTCACACAGAAAAAGAAACATCATAAGATATCACTAATACACGGAATGTAAACTTGGCTACACAGGAACTGAATTCCAAAAGAGAACAGGGTCTCAAATTTAGAAAACCAACTTATGCTTGCTTAAGGATAAAGGTAGGTTGGGGTACTGCATAAAACCAGAGATTGAAATGAGCACAGATAAATTTCCTTAAGCCAAATATGGAATAGACAAGAGCTACTCCTTGCTCAACGAAATGGACTCAACACCGCATATTAAACGCCTAAGAATGTACCTGACTAGTAAGTATCTTAAAACCTATGGATTGCTATGTCTCCGAAAGAGAATCAAGCATGTGTACAGGGGCATAAACGCAGCAGTGATAGGATTGGAGACGTTCGGTGAGCAAATGAAGACTCTTTGAAGTCATATTGCATGGTAACCATTCCACGGGTCTCAACTCGCCAGGTTTAAGGTATTCTTCCTTCAGCTAAAACATGCATGTGGAACCCAGAGTATGATCAACCGTGTGAACGGGAGACGTGTTCAAATATGTCTCAGTTTTCCTCCCCTGGTACTTGAGTGCAACATTCCAGATGCTTTACTAACACTCTCCCCACTTGGAGAGTCAGCGCCTTTAAACTCTTGTTGGAACCAGTTTGCAATATCTGCGGAAGATGAACAGGAATAGGGAGAACCAATGAGAGACTAGCTGGAGGTGTCTGGACGGGCAAATTTAACTCTCATTTCCCACCAGGAAGAGGAAATAACCAAAGGCTCAGTGTGCCGTGCCGGAACCAGATTAGGGCCTGAAGCCATCCTGCGGTGTTGCGGCCAGCTCAAAAGAAAGCGAGTTGAAGAAAGGAGCTCAGGGACACTGTAATTCACAAACCTGCAGAGTTATAAATGACAGCTATCGTCCAAAAATATACTGAAGTAAGGCTGCCAAGAGGACTTGAATGTGGGGCAGAATTGCAGGAAACCGATTTCAGGAGGTAGACTGGAATTGCATTGAAAGCATAGGAAAAGAGGCAGAACGTCCACAATGATGCACTTGGCCAAAAAGAGCGTATGCGTTTTTTCCTGAATATATTCAGCAAAAAACGCATACGCACTTTTTCGCCAACCAAGCAAGCTTGCAAAGGAAATCTGCACTACAATGAAGTCTCACTTCCCCCCGGTCAAAAGGGCCATCTGAAAAAAGTGTAAAATCCAGAAAGGCAGGACAGGCCATGGAGAACTGGGAGCCTTGTTATGCTGATGGGCGGGATGTAAATTGCCAACAGACACTCCGGAGAAGTGTATGGTGTTTCCTGAAACATCTAAAAAACAAAGCAACAGTGCCTAGGGCACTTCCACTTATGGTCCTATAGCTTAGGGAAATTAAAATCAAAAAGACACAGCCACGCCAAAGTTTGGGACGCCTGTGTTTACAAGAACCTCGTTTACAGTACAAGTTCAACATCACAGAAAGTGAAAAATGGATAGAGAAGTTGTGGTATTTACTTACAAAGCAATATCACTCAGCAATGAATTCTATGTCATCAGGCCCTTAGCAGCACAATGAGTGGATTCAGGTATGATGATTCTAACTGAAATAAGTCACACAGAAAAAGAAACATCATAAGATATCAGTAATACACGGAATGTAAACTTGGCTACACAGGAACTGAATTACAGAACAGAACAGTGTCTCAAATTTAGAAAACCAACTTATGCTTGCTTAAGGGGAAAGGTGAGTTGGGGTGCTGCATAAAACCAGAGATTGAAATGAGCACAGATAAAGTTCCTTAAGCCAAATATGGAATAGACAAGAGCTACTCCTTGCTCAATGAAATGGACTCAACACCGCATATTAAACGCCTAAGAATGTACCTGACTAGTAAGTATCTTAACACCTATGGATTGCTATGTCTCCGAAAGAGAATCAAGCATGTGTACAGGGGCATAAATGCAGCAGTGATAGGATTGGAGAGGTTCGGTGAGCAAATGAAGACCCTTTGAAGTCATATTGCATGGTACCTATTCCACGGGTTTCAACTACCAAGGTTTAAAGTATTCTTCCTTCAGCTAAAACATGCATGTGGAACCTAGAGTATGATCAACCATGTGATCGGGAGACGTGTTCAAATATGTCTCAGTTTTCGTACCCTGGTACTCGGGTGCAACATTCCAGACACTTTACTAACACTCTCCCGACTTGGAGAGTCAGTCCCCTTAACCTCCTGTTTGGCCCAGTTTGCAATTTCTGCGGAAGATGAACAGGAATAACGAGAACCAATGAGAGACTAGCTGGAGGTGTCTGGACGGGCAAATTTAACTCTCATTTCCCACCAGGAAGAGGAAATATCCAAAGGCTCAGCGTGCCGTGCCGGAACCAGATTAGGGCCTGAAGCCATCCTGCGGTGTTGCGTCCAGCTCAAAAGAA
Source organism: Delphinus delphis (assembly GCF_949987515.2). Lineage (NCBI taxonomy): Eukaryota > Metazoa > Chordata > Mammalia > Artiodactyla > Delphinidae > Delphinus > Delphinus delphis. The sequence continues at coordinate 70,787 of NW_027192719.1, forward strand.
AGCGAGTTGAAGAAAGGAGCTCAGGGGCACTGTAATTCAGAATCCTGCAGAGTTATAAATGACAGCTATCGTCCAAAAATATACTGAAGTAAGGCTGCCAAGAGGACTTGAAAGCGGGGCAGAATTGCAGGAAACCGATTTCAGGAGGTAGACTGGAATTGCATTGAAAGCATAGGAAAAGAGGCAGAACGTCCACAATGATGCACTTGGCCAAAAAGGGCGTATGCGTTTTTTCCTGAATATATTCAGGAAAAAAACGCATACGCCCTTTTTGGCCAACCAAGCAAACTTGCAAAGGAAATCTGCACTACAATGAAGTCTCACTTCCGCCCGGTCAAAAGGGCCATCTGAAAAAAGTGTAAAATCCAGAAAGGCAGGACAGGCCATGGAGAACTGGGAGCCTTGTTATGCTGATGGGCGGGATGTAAATTGCCAACAGACACTCGGGAGAAGTGTATGGTGTTTCCTGAAACATCTAAAAAACAAAGCAACAGAGCCAAGGTCACTTCCACTTATGGTCCTATAGCTTAGGGAAATTAAAATCAAAAAGACACAGCCACCCCAAAGTTTGCGACGCATCTGTTTACAAGAACCTCGTTTACCGCACAAGTTCAATATCACAGAAAGTGAAAAATGGATAAAGAACTTGTGGTACTTACGTACAATGCAGTATCACTCAGCAATGAAATCTATGTCATCAGGTCCGTAGCAGCATAATGAGTGGATTCAGGTACGATGATTCTAACTGAAATAAGTCACACAGAAAAAGAAACATCATAAGATATCACTAATACACGGAATGTAAACTTGGCTACACAGGAACTGAATTCCAAAACAGAACAGGGTCTCAAATTTAGAAAACCAACTTATGCTTGCTTAAGGGTAAAGGTGAGTTGGGGTGCTGCATAAAACCAGAGATTGAAATGAGCACAGATAAAGTTCCTTAAGCCAAATATGGAATAGACAAGAGCTACTCCTTGCTCAACGAAATGGACTCAACACCCCATATTAAACGCCTAAGAATGTACCTGACTAGTAAGTATCTTAAAACCTATGGATTGCTATGTCTCCAAAAGAGAATCAAGCATGCGTACAGGGGCATAAACGCAGCAGTGATAGGATTGGAGAGGTTCGGTGAGCAAATGAAGACCCTTTGAAGTCATATTGCATGGTACCCATTCCACGGGTTTCAACTACCCAGGTTTAAGGTATTCTTCCTTCAGCTAAAACATGCATGTGGAACCCAGAGTATGATCAACCGTGTGAACGGGAGACGTGTTCAAATATGTCTCAGTTTTCCTCCCCTGGTACTCGGGTGCAACATTCCAGACGCTTTACTAACACTCTCCCCACTTGGAGAGTCAGCGCCTTTAAACTCTTGTTTGAACAAGTTTGCAATTTCTGCGGAAGATGAACAGGAATAGGGAGAACCAATGAGAGACTAGCTGGAGGTGTCTGGACGGGCAACTTTAACTCTCATTTCCCACCAGGAAGAGGAAATAACCAAAGGCTCAGCGTGCCGTGCCGGAACCAGATTAGGGCCGGAAACCATCCTGCGGTGTTGCGGTCAGCTCAAAAGAAAGTGAGTTGAAGAAAGGAGCTCAGGGGCACTGTAATTCACAAACCTGCAGAGTTATAAATGACAGCTATCGTCCAAAAATAGACTGAAGTAAGGCTGCCAAGAGGACTTGAAAACGGGGCAGAATTGCAGGAAACCAATTTCAGGAGGTAGACTGGAATTGCATTGAAAGCATAGGAAAAGAGGCAGAACGTCCACAATGATGCACTTGGCCAAAAAGGGCGTATGCGTTTTTTCCTGAATATATTCAGGAAAAAACGCATACGCCCTTTTTGGCCAACCAAGCAAGCTTGCAAAGGAAATCTGCACTACAATGAAGTCTCACTTCCCCCCAGTCAAAAGGGCCATCTGAAAAAAGTGTAAAATCCAGAAAGGCAGGACAGGCCATGGAGAACTGGGAGCCTTGTTATGCTGATGGGCGGGATGTAAATTGCAAACAGACACTCGGGAGAAGTGTATGGTGTTTCCTGAAACATCTAAAAAACAAAGCAACAGAGCCTAGGGCACTTCCACTTATGGTCCTATAGCTTAGGGAAATTAAAATCAAAAAGACACAGCCACCCCAAAGTTTGGGACACCTCTGTTTACAAGAACCTCGTTTACAGTACAAGTTCAACATCGCAGAAAGTGAAAAATGGATAAAGAAGTTGTGGTATTTACTTACAAAGCAATACCACTCAGCAATGAAATCTATGTCATCAGGCCCTTAGCAGCACAATGAGTGGATTCAGGTATGATGATTCTAACTGAAATAAGTCACACAGAAAAAGAAACATCATAAGATATCAGTAATACACGGAATGTAAACCTGGCTACACAGGAACTGAATTACAGAACAGAACAGGGTATCAAATTTAGAAAAGCAACTTATGGTTGCTTAAGGGGAAAGGTGAGTTGGGGTGCTGCATAAAACCAGAGATTGAAATGAGCACAGATAAAGTTCCTTAAGCCAAATATGGAATAGACAAGAGCTACTCCTTGCTCAACGGAATGGACTCAACACCGCATATCAAACGCCTAAGAATGTACCTGCCTAGTAAGTATCTTAAAACCTATGGATTGCTATGTCTCCGAAAGAGAATCAAGCATGTGTACAGGGGCATAAACGCAGCAGTGATAGGATTGGAGAGGTTCGGTGAGCAAATGAAGACCCTTTGAAGTCATATTGCATGGTACCCATTCCACGGGTTTCAACTACCCAGGTTTAAGGTATTCTTCCTTCAGCTAAAACATGCATGTGGAACCTAGAGTATGATCAACCATGTGATCGGGAGACGTGTTCAAATATGTCTCAGTTTTCGTACCCTGGTACTCGGGTGCAACATTCCATACGCTTTACTAACACTCTCCCGACTTGGAGAGTCAGTCCCTTTAACCTACTGTTTGGCCCAGTTTGCAATTTCTGCAGAAGATGAACAGGAATAGCGAGAACCAATGAGAGACTAGCTGGAGGTGTCTGGACGGGCAAATTTAACTCTCATTTCCCACCAGGAAGAGGAATTAACCAAAGGCTCAGCATGCCGTGCCAGGACCAGATTAGGGCCTGAAGCCATCCTGCGGTGTTGCGGCCAGGTCACAAGAAAGCGAGTTGAAGAAAGGAGCTCAGGGGCACTGTAATTCACACATGCAGAGTTATAAATGACAGCTATCGTCCAAAAATAGACTGAAGTAAGGCTGCCACGAGGACTTGAAAGCGGGGCAGAATTGCAGGAATCCGATTTCAGGAGGTAGACTGGAATTGCATTGAAAGCATAGGAAAAGAGGCAGAACGTCCACAATGATGCACCTGGCCAAAAAGGGCGTATGCGTTTTTTCCTGAATATATTCAGGAAAAATCGCATACGCACTTTTTGGCCAACCAAGCAAACTTGCAAAGGAAATCTGCACTACAATGAAGTCTCACTTCCCCCTGGTCAAAAGGGCCATCTGAAAAAAGTGTAAAATCCAGAAAGGCAGGACAGGCCATGGAGAACTGGGAGCCTGGTAATGCTGATGGCCGGGATGTAAACTGCCAACAGACACTCGGGAGAAGTGTATGGTGTTTCCTGAAACATCTAAAAAACAAAGCAACAGAGCCTAGGGCACTTCCACTTATGGTCCTATAGCTTAGGGAAATTAAAATCAAAAAGACACAGCAACCCCAAAGTTTGGGACACCTCTGTTTACAAGAACCTCGTTTACAGTAGAAGTGCAACATCGCAGAAAGTGAAAAATGGATAAAGAATTTGTGGTACTTACGTACAAAGCAATATCACTCAGCAATGAAATCTATGTCATCAGGCCCTTAGCAGCACAATGAGTGGATTCAGGTACGATGATTCTAACTGAATTAAGTCACACAGAAAAAGAAACATCATAAGATATCAGTAATACACGGAATGTAAACTTGGCTACACAGGAACTGAATTACAGAACAGAACAGGGTCTCAAATTTAGAAAACCAACTTATGCTTGCTTAAGGGGAAAGGTGAGTTGGGGTGCTGCATAAAACCAGAGATTGAAATGAGCACAGATAAAGTTCCTTAAGCCAAATATGGAATAGACAAGAGCTACTCCTTGCTCAACGAAATGGACGCAACACCGCATATTAAACGCCTAAGAATGTACCTGACTAGTAAGTATCTTAAAACCTATGGATTGCTATGTCTCCGAAAGAGAATCAAGCATGTGTACAGGGGCATAAACGCAGCAGTGATAGGATTGGAGAGGTTCGGTGAGCAAATGAAGACCCTTTGAAGTCATATTGCATGGTACTCATTCCACGGGTTTCAACTACCCAGGTTTAAGGTATTCTTCCTTCAGCTAAAACATGCATGTGGAACCTAGAGTATGATCAACCATGTGAACGGGAGACGTGTTCAAATATGTCTCAGTTTTCCTCCCCTGGTACTCAGGTGCAACATTCCAGACGCTTTACTAACACTCTCCCGACTTGGAGAGTCAGTCCCTTTAACCTCCTGTTTGGCCCAGTTTGCAATTTCTGCGGAAGATGAACAGGAATAGCGAGAATAATGAGAGACTAGCTGGAGGTGTCTGGACGGGCAAATTTAACTCTCATTTCCCACCAGGAAGAGGAAATAACCAAAGGCTCAGCGTGCCGTGCCGGAACCAGATTAGGGCATGAAGCCATCCTGCGGTGTTGCGGCCAGCTCAAAAGAAAGCAAGTTGAAGAAAGGAGCTCAGGGGCACTGTAATTCACAAACCTGCAGAGTTATAAATGACAGCTATCATCCAAAAATATACTGAAGTAAGGCTGCCAAGAGGACTTGAAAGCGGGGCAGAATTGCAGGAAACCGATTTCAGGAGGTAGACTGGAATTGCATTGAAAGCATAGGAAAAGAGGCAGAACGTCCACAATGATGCACTTGGCCAAAAAGGGCGTATGCATTTTTTGCTGAATATATTCAGAAAAAAACGCATACGCCCTTTTTGGCCAACCAAGCAAGCTTGCAAAGGAAATCTGCACTACAATGAAGTCTCACTTCCCCCCGGTCAAAAGGGCCATCTGAAAAAAGTGTAAAATCCAGAAAGGCAGGACAGGCCATGGAGAACTGGGAGCCTTGTTATGCTGATGGGCGGGATGTAAATTGCCAACAGACACTCCGGAGAAGTGTATGGTGTTTCCTGAAACATGTAAAAAACAAAGCAACAGAGCCTAGGGCACTTCCACTTATGGTCCTATAGCTTAGGAAAATTAAAATCAAAAAGACACAGCCACCCCAAAGTTTGGGACGCCTCTGTTTACAAGAACCTCGTTTACAGTACAAGTTCAACATCGCAGAAAGTGAAAAATGGATAAAGAAGTTGTGGTACTTCCTTAGAAAGCAATATCACTCAGCAATGAAATCTATGTCATCAGGCCCTTAGCAGCACAATGAGTGGATTCAGGTATGATGATTCTAACTGAAATAAGTCACACAGAAAAAGAAACATCATAAGGTATCAGTAATACACAGAATGTAAACTTGGCTACACAGGAACTGAATTACAGAACAGAACAGGGTCTCAAATTTAGAAAACCAACTTATGCTTGCTTAAGGGTAAAGGTGAGTTGGGGTGCTGCATAAAACCAGAGATTGAAATGAGCACAGATAAGGTTCCTTAAGCCAAATATGGAATAGACAAGAGCTACTCCTTGCTCAACGAAATGGACTCAACACCGCATATTAAACGCCTAAGAATGTACCTGACTAGTAAGTATCTTAAAACCTATGGATTGCTATGTCTCCGAAAGAGAATCAAGCATGTGTACAGGGGCATAAACGCAGCAGTGATAGGATTGGAGAGGTTCGGTGAGCAAATGAAGACCCTTTGAAGTCATATTGCATGGTACCCATTCCACGGGTTTCAACTCTCCAGGTTTAAGGTATTCTTCCTTCAGCTAAAACATGCATGTGGAACCTAGAGTATGATCAACCATGTGATCGGGAGACGTGTTCAAATATGTCTCAGTTTTCGTACCCTGGTACTCGGGTGCAACATTCCAGACGCTTTACTAACACTCTCCCCACTTGGAGAGTCAAGCCTTTAACCTCCTGTTTGGCCCAGTTTGAAATTTCAGCGGAAGATGAACAGGAATAGGGAGAACCAATGAGAGACTAGCTGGAGGTGTCTGGACGGGCAAATTTAACTCTCATTTCCCACCAGGAAGAGGAAATAACCAAAGGCTCAGCGTGCCCTGCAGGAACCAGATTAGGGCCTGAAGCCATCCTGCGGTGTTGCGGCCAGCTCAAAAGAAAGCGAGTGGAAGAAAGGAGCTCAGGGGCACTGTAATTCACAAACCTGCAGAGTTATAAATGACAGCTATCGTCCAAAAATATATTGAAGTAAGGCTGCCAAGAGGACTTGAAAGCGGGGCAGAATTGCAGGAACCCGATTTCAGGAGGTAGACTGGAATTGCATTGTAAGCATAGGAAAAGAGGCAGAACGTCCACAATGATGCACTTGGCCAAAAAGGGCGTATGCGTTTTTTCCTGAATATATTCAGGAAAAAACGCATACGCCCTTTTTGGCCAACCAAGCAAGCTTGCAAAGGAAATCTGCACTACAATGAAGTCTCACTTCCCCCCGGTCAAAAGGGCCATCTGAAAAAAGTGTAAAATCCAGAAAGGCAGGACAGGCCATGGAGAACTGGGAGCCTTGTTATGCTGATGGGCGGGATGGAAATTGCCAACAGACACTCGGGAGAAGTGTATGGTGTTTCCTGAAACATCTAAAAAACAAAGCAACAGAGCCCAGGGCACTTCCACTTATGGTCCTATAGCTTAGGGAAATTAAAATCAAAAAACACAGCCACCCCAAAGTTTGGAATGGCTCTGTTTACAAGAACCTCGTTTACAGTACAAGTTCAACATCGCAGAAAGTGAAAAATGGATAAAGAAGTTGTGGTATTTACTTACAAAGCAATACCACTCAGCAATGAAATCTATGTCATCAGGCCCTTAGCAGCACAATGAGTGGATTCAGGTATGATGATTCTAACTGAAATAAGTCACACAGAAAAAGAAACATCATAAGATATCAGTAATACACGGAATGTAAACCTGGCTACACAGGAACTGAATTACAGAACAGAACAGGGTATCAAATTTAGAAAAGCAACTTATGGTTGCTTAAGGGGAAAGGTGAGTTGGGGTGCTGCATAAAACCAGAGATTGAAATGAGCACAGATAAAGTTCCTTAAGCCAAATATGGAATAGACAAGAGCTACTCCTTGCTCAACGGAATGGACTCAACACCGCATATCAAACGCCTAAGAATGTACCTGCCTAGTAAGTATCTTAAAACCTATGGATTGCTATGTCTCCGAAAGAGAATCAAGCATGTGTACAGGGGCATAAACGCAGCAGTGATAGGATTGGAGAGGTTCGGTGAGCAAATGAAGACCCTTTGAAGTCATATTGCATGGTACCCATTCCACGGGTTTCAACTACCCAGGTTTAAGGTATTCTTCCTTCAGCTAAAACATGCATGTGGAACCTAGAGTATGATCAACCATGTGATCGGGAGACGTGTTCAAATATGTCTCAGTTTTCGTACCCTGGTACTCGGGTGCAACATTCCATACGCTTTACTAACACTCTCCCGACTTGGAGAGTCAGTCCCTTTAACCTACTGTTTGGCCCAGTTTGCAATTTCTGCAGAAGATGAACAGGAATAGCGAGAACCAATGAGAGACTAGCTGGAGGTGTCTGGACGGGCAAATTTAACTCTCATTTCCCACCAGGAAGAGGAATTAACCAAAGGCTCAGCATGCCGTGCCAGGACCAGATTAGGGCCTGAAGCCATCCTGCGGTGTTGCGGCCAGGTCACAAGAAAGCGAGTTGAAGAAAGGAGCTCAGGGGCACTGTAATTCACACATGCAGAGTTATAAATGACAGCTATCGTCCAAAAATAGACTGAAGTAAGGCTGCCACGAGGACTTGAAAGCGGGGCAGAATTGCAGGAATCCGATTTCAGGAGGTAGACTGGAATTGCATTGAAAGCATAGGAAAAGAGGCAGAACGTCCACAATGATGCACCTGGCCAAAAAGGGCGTATGCGTTTTTTCCTGAATATATTCAGGAAAAATCGCATACGCACTTTTTGGCCAACCAAGCAAACTTGCAAAGGAAATCTGCACTACAATGAAGTCTCACTTCCCCCTGGTCAAAAGGGCCATCTGAAAAAAGTGTAAAATCCAGAAAGGCAGGACAGGCCATGGAGAACTGGGAGCCTGGTAATGCTGATGGCCGGGATGTAAACTGCCAACAGACACTCGGGAGAAGTGTATGGTGTTTCCTGAAACATCTAAAAAACAAAGCAACAGAGCCTAGGGCACTTCCACTTATGGTCCTATAGCTTAGGGAAATTAAAATCAAAAAGACACAGCAACCCCAAAGTTTGGGACACCTCTGTTTACAAGAACCTCGTTTACAGTAGAAGTGCAACATCGCAGAAAGTGAAAAATGGATAAAGAATTTGTGGTACTTACGTACAAAGCAATATCACTCAGCAATGAAATCTATGTCATCAGGCCCTTAGCAGCACAATGAGTGGATTCAGGTACGATGATTCTAACTGAATTAAGTCACACAGAAAAAGAAACATCATAAGATATCAGTAATACACGGAATGTAAACTTGGCTACACAGGAACTGAATTACAGAACAGAACAGGGTCTCAAATTTAGAAAACCAACTTATGCTTGCTTAAGGGGAAAGGTGAGTTGGGGTGCTGCATAAAACCAGAGATTGAAATGAGCACAGATAAAGTTCCTTAAGCCAAATATGGAATAGACAAGAGCTACTCCTTGCTCAACGAAATGGACGCAACACCGCATATTAAACGCCTAAGAATGTACCTGACTAGTAAGTATCTTAAAACCTATGGATTGCTATGTCTCCGAAAGAGAATCAAGCATGTGTACAGGGGCATAAACGCAGCAGTGATAGGATTGGAGAGGTTCGGTGAGCAAATGAAGACCCTTTGAAGTCATATTGCATGGTACTCATTCCACGGGTTTCAACTACCCAGGTTTAAGGTATTCTTCCTTCAGCTAAAACATGCATGTGGAACCTAGAGTATGATCAACCATGTGAACGGGAGACGTGTTCAAATATGTCTCAGTTTTCCTCCCCTGGTACTCAGGTGCAACATTCCAGACGCTTTACTAACACTCTCCCGACTTGGAGAGTCAGTCCCTTTAACCTCCTTTTTGGCCCAGTTTGCAATTTCTGCGGAAGATGAACAGGAATAGCGAGAACCAATGAGAGACTAGCTGGAGGTGTCTGGACGGGCAAATTTAACTCTCATTTCCCACCAGGAAGAGGAATTAACCAAAGGCTCAGCGTGCCGTGCCAGAACCAGATTAGGGCCTGAAGCCATCCTGCGGTGTTGCGGCCAGGTCACAAGAAAGCGAGTTGAAGAAAGGAGCTCAGGGGCACTGTAATTCACAAACCTGCAGAGTTATAAATGACAGCTATCGTCCAAAAATACACTGAAGTAAGGCTGCCAAGAGGACTTGAAAGCGGGGCAGAATTGCAGGAAACCGATTTCAGGAGGTAGACTGGAATTGCATTGAAAGCATAGGAAAAGAGGCAGAACGTCCACAATGATGCACTTGGCCAAAAAGGGCGTATGCGTTTTTTCCTGAATATATTCAGGAAAAAACGCATACGCCCTTTTTGGCCAACCAAGCAAGCTTGCAAAGGAAATCTGCACTACAATGAAGTCTCACTTCCCCCCGGTCAAAAGGGCCATCTGAAAAAAGTGTAAAATCCAGAAAGGCAGGACAGGCCATGGAGAACTGGGAGCCTTGTTATGCTGATGGGTGGGATGTAAATTGCCAACAGACACTCAGGAGAAGTGTATGGTGTTTCCTGAAACATCTAAAAAGAAAGCAACAGAGCGTAGGGCACTGCCACTTATGGTCCTATAGCATAGGGAAATTAAAATCATAAAGACACAGCCACCCCAAAGTTTGGAACCACTCTGTTTACAAGAACCTCGTTTACAGTACAAGTTCAACATCGCAGAAAGTGAAAAATGGATAAAGAAGTTGTGGTATTCACTTACAAAGCAATATCACTCAGCAATGAAATATATGTCATCAGGCCCTTAGCAGCACAATGAGTGGATTCAGGTATGATGATTCTAACTGAAATAAGTCACACAGAAAAAGAAACATCATAAGATATCAGTAATACACGGAATGTAAACTTGGCTACACAGGAACTGAATTACAGAACAGAACAGGGTCTCAAATTTAGAAAACCAACTTATGCTTGCTTAAGGGGAAAGGTGAGTTGGGGTGCTGCATAAAACCAGAGATTGAAATGAGCACAGATAAAGTTCCTTAAGCCAAATATGGAATAGACAAGAGCTACTCCTTGCTCAACGAAATGGACTCAACACCGCATATTAAACGCCTAAGAATGTACCTGACTAGTAAGTATCTTAAAACCTATGGATTGCTATGTCTCCGAAAGAGAATCAAGCATGTGTACAGGGGCATAAACGCAGCAGTGATAGGATTGGAGAGTTTCGGTGAGCAAATGAAGACCCTTTGAAGTCATATTGCATGGTACCCATTCCACGGGTTTCAACTACCCAGGTTTAATGTATTCTTCCTTCAGCTAAAACATGCATGTGGAACCTAGAGTATGATCAACCATGTGATCGGGAGACGTGTTCAAATATGTCTCAGTTTTCGTACCCTGGTACTCGGGTGCAACATTCCAGACGCTTTACTAACACTCTCCCGACTTGGCGAGTCAGTGCCTTTAACCTCCTGTTTGGCCCAGTTTGCAATTTCTGCGGAAGATGAACATGAATAGCGAGAACCAATGAGAGACTAGCTGGAGGTGTCTGGACGGGCAAATTTAACTCTCATTTCCCACCAGGAAGAGGAATTAACCAAAGGCTCAGCGTGCCGTGCCGGAACCAGATTAGGGCCTGAAGCCATCCTGCAGTGTTGCGGCCAGCTCACAAGAAAGCGAGTTGAAGAAAGGAGCTCAGGGGCACTGTAATTCACAAACCTGCAGAGTTATAAATGACAGCTATTGTCCAAAAATATACTGAAGTAAGGCTGCCAAGAGGACTTGAAAGCGGGGCAGAATTGCAGGAAACCGATTTCAGGAGGTAGACTGGAATTGCATTGAAAGCATAGGAAAAGAGGCAGAAGGTCCACAATGATGCAATTGGCCAAAAAGGGCGTATGCGTTTTTTCCTGAATATATACAGGAAAAAACGCATACGCACTTTTTGGCCAACCAAGCAAGCTTGCAAAGGAAATCTGCACTACAATGAAGTCTCACTTCCCCCCGGTCAAAAGGGCCATCTGAAAAAAGTGTAAAATCCAGAAAGGCAGGACAGGCCATGGAGAACTGGGAGCCTTGTTATGCTGATGGGCGGGATGTAAATTGCCAACAACCACTCGGGAGAAGTGTATGGTGTTTCCTGAAACATCTAAAAAACAAAGCAACAGAACCTAGGGCACTTCCACTTATGGTCCTATAGCTTAGGGAAATTAAAATCAAAAAGACACAGCCACCCCAAAGTTTGGAACGGCTCTGTTTACAAGAACCTCGTTTACAGTACAAGTTCAACATCGCAGAAAGTGAAAAATGGAGAAAGAAGTTGTGGTATTTACTTACAAAGCAATATCACTCAGCAATGAAATCTGTGTCATCAGGACTTAGCAGCACAATGAGTGGATTCAGGTATGATGATTCTAACTGAAATAAGTCACACAGAAAAAGAAACATCATAAGATATCAGTAATACACGGAATGTAAACTTGGCTACACAGGAACTGAATTACAGAACAGAACAGGGTCTCAAATTTAGAAAACCAACTTATGCTTGCTTAAGGGGAAAGGTGAGTTGGGGTGCTGCATAAAACCAGAGATTGAAATGAGCACAGATAAAGTTCCTTAAGCCAAATATGGAATAGACAAGAGCTACTCCTTGCTCAACGAAATGGACTCAACACCTCATATTAAACGCCTAAGAATGTACCTGACTAGTAAGTATCTTAAAACCTATGGATTGCTATGTCTCCGAAAGAGAATCAAGCATGTGTACAGGGGCATAAACGCAGCAGTGATAGGATTGGAGAGGTTCGGTGAGCAAATGAAGACCCTTTGAAGTCATATTGCATGGTATCCATTCCACGGGTTTCAACTACCCAGGTTTAAGGTATTCTTCCTTCAGCTAAAACATGCATGTGGAACCTAGAGTATGATCAACCATGTGATCGGGAGACGTGTTCAAATATGTCTCAGTTTTCGTACCCTGGTACTCGGGTGCAACATTCCAGACGCTTTACTAACACTCTCCCGACTTGGAGAATCAGTCCCTTTAACCTCCTGTTTGGCCCAGTTTGCAATTTCTGCGGAAGATGAACAGGAATAGCGAGAACCAATGAGAGACTAGCTGGAGGTGTCTGGACGGGCAAATTTAACTCTCATTTCCCACCAGGAAGGGGAATTAACCAAAGGCTCAGCGTGCCGTGCCGGAACCAGATTAGGGCCTGAAGACATCCTGCGGTGTTGCGGCCAGCTCAAAAGAAAGCGAGTTGAAGAAAGGAGCTCAGGGGCACTGTAATTCACAAACCTGCAGAGTTATAAATGACAGCTATCGTCCAAAAATAGACTGAAGTAAGGCTGCCAAGAGGACTTGAAAGCGGGGCAGAATTGCAGGAAACCGATTTCAGGAGGTAGACTGGAATTGCATTGAAAGCATAGGAAAAGAGGCAGAACGTCCACAATGATGCACTTGGCCAAAAAGGGCGTATGCGTTTTTTCCTGAATATATTCAGGAAAAAACGCATACGCCCTTTTTGGCCAACCAAGCAAGCTTGCAAAGGAAATCTGCACTACAATGAAGTCTCACTTCCCCCCGGTCAAAAGGGCCATCTGAAAAAAGTGTAAAATCCAGAAAGGCAGGACAGGCCATGGAGAACTGGGAGCCTTGTTATGCTGAAGGGCGGGATGTAAATTGCCAACAACCACTCGGGAGAAGTGTATGGTGTTTCCTGAAACATCTAAAAAACAAAGCAACAGAGCCTAGGGCACTTCCACTTATGGTCCTATAGCTTAGGGAATTTAAAATCAAAAAGACACAGCCACCCCAAAATTTGGAATGGCTCTGTTTACAAGAACCTCGTTTACAGTACAAGTTCAACATTGCAGAAAGTGAAAAATGGATAAAAAAGTTGTGGTATTTACTTACAAAGCAATATCACTCAGCAATGAAATCTGTGTCATCAGGCCCTTAGTAGCATAATGAGTGGATTCAGGTACGATGATTCTAACTGAAATAAGTCACACAGAAAAAGAAACATCATAAGATATCACTAATACACGGAATGGAAACTTGGCTACACAGGAACTGCATTACAGAACAGAACAGGGTCTCAAATTTAGAAAACCAACTTATGCTTGCTTAAGGGTAAAGGTGAGTTGGGGTGCTGCATAAAACCAGAGATTGAAATGAGCACAGATAAATTTCCTTAAGCCAAATATGGAATAGACAAGAGCTACTCCTTGCTCAAAGAAATGGACTCAACACCGCATATTAAACGCCTAAGAATGTACCTGACTAGTAAGTATCTTAAAACCTAGGGATTGCTATGTCTCCGAAAGAGAATCAAGCATGTGTACAGGGGCATAAACGCAGCAGTGATAGGATTGGAGAGGTTCGGTGAGCAAATGAAGACCCTTTGAAGTCATATTGCATGGTACCCATTCCACGGGTTTCAACTACCCAGGTTTAAGGTATTCTTCCTTCAGCTAAAACATGCATGTGGAACCTAGAGTATGATCAACCATGTGATCAGGAGATGTGTTCAAATATGTCCCAGTTTTCCTCCCCTGATACTCGGGTGCAACATTCCAGACGCTTTACTAACACTCTCCCGACTTGGAGAGTCAGTCCCTTTAACCTCCTGTTTGGCCCAGTTTGCAATTTCTGCGGAAGATGAACAGGAATAGCGAGAACCAATGAGAGGCTAGCTGGAGGTATCTGGACGGGCAAATTTAACTCTCATTTCCCACCAGGAAGAGGAATTAACCAAAGGCTCAGCGTGCCGTGCCAGAACCAGATTAGGGCCTGAAGCCATCCTGCGGTGTTGCGGCCAGCTCAAAAGAAAGCGAGTTGAAGAAAGGAGCTCAGGGGCACTGTAATTCACAAACCTGCAGAGTTATAAATGACAGCTATCGTCCAAAAATACACTGAAGTAAGGCTGCCAAGAGGACTTGAAAGCGGGGCAGAATTGCAGGAAACCGATTTCAGGAGGTAGACTGGAATTGCATTGAAAGCATAGGAAAAGAGGCAGAACGTCCACAATGATGCACTTGGCCAAAAAGGGCGTATGCGTTTTTTCCTGAATATATTCAGGAAAAAACGCATACGCCCTTTTTGGCCAACCAAGCAAGCTTGCAAAGGAAATCTGCACTACAATGAAGTCTCACTTCCCCCCGGTCAAAAGGGCCATCTGAAAAAAGTGTAAAATCCAGAAAGGCAGGACAGGCCATGGAGAACTGGGAGCCTTGTTATGCTGATGGGCGGGATGTGAATTGCCAACAGACACTCAGGAGAAGTGTATGGTGTTTCCTGAAACATCTAAAAAACAAAGCAACAGAGCCTAGGGCACTTCCACTTATGGTCCTATAGCTTAGGGAAATTAAAATCAAAAAGACATAGCCACCCCAATGTTTGGGACGCCTCCGTTTACAAGAACCTCGTTTACCGTACAAGTTCAATATCACAGAAAGTGAAAAATGGATAAAGAACTTGTGGTACTTACGTACAATGCAGTATCACTCAGCAATTAAATCTATGTCATCAGGCCCGTAGCAGCATCATGAGTGGATTCAGGTACGATGATTCTAACTGAAATAAGTCACACAGAAAAAGAAACATCATAAGATATCACTAATACACGGAATGTAAACTTGGCTACACAGGAACTGCATTCCAAACAGAACAGGGTCTCAAATTTAGAAAACCAACTTATGCTTGCTTAAGGGGAAAGGTGAGTTGCGGTGCTGCATAAAACCAGAGATTGAAATGAGCACAGATAAAGTTCCTTAAGCCAAATATGGAATAGACAAGAGCTACTCCTTGCTCAACGAAATGGACTCAACACCCCATATTAAACGCCTAAGAATGTACCTGACTAGTAAGTATCTTAAAACCTATGGATTGCTATGTCTCCAAAAGAGAATCAAGAGTGTGTACAGGGGCATAAACGCAGCAGTGATAGGATTGGAGAGGTTTGGTGAGCAAATGAAGACCCTTTGAAGTCATATTGCACGGTACCCA
Source organism: Delphinus delphis (assembly GCF_949987515.2). Taxonomy (NCBI): domain Eukaryota; kingdom Metazoa; phylum Chordata; class Mammalia; order Artiodactyla; family Delphinidae; genus Delphinus; species Delphinus delphis. Next base: position 86,175 of record NW_027192719.1, read on the forward strand.
TTCCACGGGTCTCAACTCTCCAGGTTTAAGGTATTCTTCCTTCAGCTAAAACATGCATGTGGAACCCAGAGTATGATCAACCATGTGAACGGGAGAGGTGTTCAAATATGTCTCAGTTTTCCTACCCTGGTACTCGGGTGCAACATTCCAGACGCTTTACTAACACTCTCCCGACTTGGAGAGTCAGTCCCTTTAACCTCCTGTTTGGCCCAGTTTGCAATTTCTGCGGAAGATGAACAGGAATAGCGAGAACCAATGAGAGGCTAGCTGGAGGTGTCTGGACGGGCAAATTTAACTCTCATTTCCCACCAGGAAGAGGAATTAACCAAAGGCTCAGCATGCCGGGCCGGAACCAGATTAGGGCCTGAAGACATCCTGCGGTGTTGCGGCCAGGTCACAAGAAAGCGAGTTGAAGAAAGGAGCTCAGGGGCACTGTAATTCACAAACCTGCAGAGTTATAAATGACAGCTATCGTCCAAAAATAGACTGAAGTAAGGCTGCCAAGAGGACTTGAAAGCGGGGCAGAATTGCAGGAAACCGATTTCAGGAGGTAGACTGGAATTGCATTGAAAGCATAGGAAAAGAGGCAGAACGTCCACAATGATGCACTTGGCCAAAAAGGGCGTATGCGTTTTTTCCTGAATATATTCAGGTAAAAACGCATACGCCCTTTTTGGCCAACCAAGCAAGCTTGCAAAGGAAATCTGCACTACAATGAAGTCTCACTTCCCCCCGGTCAAAAGGGCCATCTGAAAAAAGTGTAAAATCCAGAAAGGCAGGACAGGCCATGGAGAACTGGGAGCCTTGTTATGCTGATGGGCGGGATGTAAATTGCCAACAGACACTCGGGAAAAGTGTATGGTGTTTCCTGAAACATCGAAAAAACAAAGCAACAGAGCCTAGGGCACTTCCACTTATGGTCCTATAGCTTAGGGAAATTAAAATCAAAAAGACACAGCCACCCCAAAGTTTGGAACGGCTCTGTTTACAAAAACCTCGTTTACAGTACAAGTTCAACATCGCAGAAAGTGAAAAATGGATAAAGAAGTTGTGGTAATCACTTACAAAGCAATATCACTCAGCAATGAAATCTATGTCATCAGGCCCTTAGCAGCACAATGAGTGGATTCAGGTATGATGATTCTAACTGAAATAAGTCACACAGAAAAAGAAACATCATAAGATATCAGTAATACACGGAATGTAAACTTGGCTACACAGGAACTGAATTACAGAACAGAACAGGGTCTCAAATTTAGAAAACCAACTTATGCTTGCTTAAGGGGAAAGGTGAGTTGGGGTGCTGCATAAAACCAGAGATTGAAATGAGCACAGATAAAGTTCCTTAAGCCAAATATGGAATAGACAAGAGCTACTCCTTGCTCAACGAAATGGACTCAACACCGCATATTAAACGCCTAAGAATATACATGACTAGTAAGTATCTTAAAACCTATAGATTGCTACGTCTCAGAAAGAGAATCAAGCATGTGTACAGGGGCATAAACGCAGCAGTGATAGGATAGGAGAGGTTCGGTGAGCAAATGAAGACCCTTTGAAGTCATATTGCATGGTACCCATTACACGGGTCTTAACTCTCCAGGTTTAAGGTATTCTTCCTTCAGCTAAAACATGCATGTGGAACCCAAGTATGATCAACCATGTGAACGGGAGACGTGATCAAATATGTCTCAGTTTTCCTCCCCTGGTACTCGGGTGCAACATTCCAGACGCTTTACTAACACTCTCCCCACTTGGAGAGTCAGCGCCTTTAACCTCCTGTTTGGCCCAGTTTGCAATTTCTGCGGAAGATGAACAGGAATAGCGAGAACCAATGAGAGACTAGCTGGAGGTGTCTGGACAGGCAAATTTAACTCTCATTTCCCACCAGGAAGAGGAAATAACCAAAGGCTCAGCGGGCCATGCCAGAACCAGATTAGGGCCTGAAGACATCCTGCGGTGTTGCGGCCAGCTCAAAAGAAAGCGAGTTGAAGAAAGGAGCTCAGGGGCACTGTAATTCACAAACCTGCAGAGTTATAAATGACAGCTATCGTCCAAAAGTAGACTGAAGTAAGGCTGCCAAGAGGACTTGAAAGCGGGGCAGAATTACAGGAAACCGATTTCAGGAGGTAGACTGGAATTGCATTGAAAGCATAGGAAAAGAGGCAGAACGTCCACAATGATGCACTTGGCCAAAAAGGGCGTATGCGTTTTTTCCTGAATATATTCAGGAAAAAACGCATACGCCCTTTTTGGCCAACCAAGCAAACTTGCAAAGGAAATCTGCACTACAATGAAGTCTCACTTCCCCCCGGTCAAAAGGGCCATCTGAAAAAAGTGTAAAATCCAGAAAGGCAGGACAGGCCATGGAGAACTGGGAGCCTTGTTATGCTGATGGGCGGGATGTAAATTGCCAACAGACACTCAGGAGAAGTGTATGGTGTTTCCTGAAACATCTAAAAAACAAAGCAACAGAGCCTAGGGCACTTCCACTTATGGTCCTATAGCTTAGGGAAATTAAAATCAAAAAGACACAGCCACCCCAAAGTTTGGGACGCCTCCGTTTACAAGAACCTCGTTTACCGTACAAGTTCAATATCACAGAAAGTGAAAAATGGATAAAGAACTTGTGGTACTTACGTACAATGCAGTATCACTCAGCAATGAAATCTATGTCATCAGGCCCGTAGCAGCATCATGAGTGGATTCAGGTACGATGATTCTAACTGAAATAAGTCACACAGAAAAAGAAACGTCATAAGATATCACTAATACACGGAATGTAAACTTGGCTACACAGGAACTGCATTCCAAAACAGAACAGGGTCTCAAATTTAGAAAACCAACTTATGCTTGCTTAAGGGGAAAGGTGAGTTGCGGTGCTGCATAAAACCAGAGATTGAAATGAGCACAGATAAAGTTCCTTAAGCCAAATATGGAATAGACAAGAGCTACTCCTTGCTCAACGAAATGGACTCAACACCCCATATTAAACGCCTAAGAATGTACCTGACTAGTAAGTATCTTAAAACCTATAGATTGCTACGTCTCAGAAAGAGAATCAAGCATGTGTACAGGGGCATAAACGCAGCAGTGATAGGATAGGAGAGGTTCGGTGAGCAAATGAAGACCCTTTGAAGTCATATTGCATGGTACCCATTACACGGGTCTTAACTCTCCAGGTTTAAGGTATTCTTCCTTCAGCTAAAACATGCATGTGGAACCCAAGTATGATCAACCATGTGAACGGGAGACGTGTTCAAATATGTCTCAGTTTTCCTCCCCTGGTACTCGGGTGCAACATTCCAGACGCTTTACTAACACTCTCCCCACTTGGAGAGTCAGCGCCTTTAACCTCCTGTTTGGCCCAGTTTGCAATTTCTGCGGAAGATGAACAGGAATAGCGAGAACCAATGAGAGACTAGCTGGAGGTGTCTGGACAGGCAAATTTAACTCTCATTTCCCACCAGGAAGAGGAAATAACCAAAGGCTCAGCGGGCCATGCCAGAACCAGATTAGGGCCTGAAGACATCCTGCGGTGTTGCGGCCAGCTCAAAAGAAAGCGAGTTGAAGAAAGGAGCTCAGGGGCACTGTAATTCACAAACCTGCAGAGTTATAAATGACAGCTATCGTCCAAAAATAGACTGAAGTAAGGCTGCCAAGAGGACTTGAAAGCGGGGCAGAATTACAGGAAACCGATTTCAGGAGGTAGACTGGAATTGCATTGAAAGCATAGGAAAAGAGGCAGAACGTCCACAATGATGCACTTGGCCAAAAAGGGCGTATGCGTTTTTTCCTGAATATATTCAGGAAAAAACGCATACGCCCTTTTTGGCCAACCAAGCAAACTTGCAAAGGAAATCTGCACTACAATGAAGTCTCACTTCCCCCCGGTCAAAAGGGCCATCTGAAAAAATTGTAAAATCCAGAAAGGCAGGACAGGCCATGGAGAACTGGGAGCCTTGTTATGCTGATGGGCGGGATGTAAATTGCCAACAGACACTCAGGAGAAGTGTATGGTGTTTCCTGAAACATCTAAAAAACAAAGCAACAGAGCCTAGGGCACTTCCACTTATGGTCCTATAGCTTAGGGAAATTAAAATCAAAAAGACACAGCCACCCCAAAGTTTGGGACGCCTCTGTTTACAAGAACCTCGTTTACCGTACAAGTGCAATATCACAGAAAGTGAAAAATGGATAAAGAACTTGTGGTACTTACGTACAATGCAGTATCACTCAGCAATGAAATCTATGTCATCAGGCCCGTAGCAGCATAATGAGTGGATTCAGGTACGATGATTCTAACTGAAATAAGTCACACAGAAAAAGAAACATCATAAGATATCACTAATACACGGAATGTAAACTTGGCTACACAGGAACTGCATTCCAAAACAGAACAGGGTCTCAAATTTAGAAAACCAACTTATGCTTGCTTAAGGGGAAAGGTGAGTTGGGGTGCTGCATAAAACCACAGATTGAAATGAGCACAGATAAAGTTCCTTAAGCCAAATATGGAATAGACAAGAGCTACTCCTTGCTCAACGAAATGGACTCAACACCGCATATTAAACGCCTAAGAATGTACCTGACTAGTAAGTATCTTAAAACCTATAGATTGCTACGTCTCAGAAAGAGAATCAAGCATGTGTACAGGGGCATAAACGCAGCAGTGATAGGATAGGAGAGGTTCGGTGAGCAAATGAAGACCCTTTGAAGTCATATTGCATGGTACCCATTACACGGGTCTTAACTCTCCAGGTTTAAGGTATTCTTCCTTCAGCTAAAACATGCATGTGGAACCCAAGTATGATCAACCATGTGAACGGGAGACGTGTTCAAATATGTCTCAGTTTTCCTCCCCTGGTACTCGGGTGCAACATTCCAGACGCTTTACTAACACTCTCCCCACTTGGAGAGTCAGCGCCTTTAACCTCCTGTTTGGCCCAGTTTGCAATTTCTGCGGAAGATGAACAGGAATAGCGAGAACCAATGAGAGACTAGCTGGAGGTGTCTGGACGGGCATATTTAACTCTCATTTCCCACCAGGAAGAGGAAATAACCAAAGGCTCAGCGGGCCATGCCAGAACCAGATTAGGGCCTGAAGACATCCTGCGGTGTTGCGGCCAGCTCAAAAGAAAGCGAGTTGAAGAAAGGAGCTCAGGGGCACTGTAATTCACAAACCTGCAGAGTTATAAATGACAGCTATCGTACAAAAATATACTGAAGTAAGGCTGCCAAGAGGACTTGAAAGCGGGGCAGAATTACAGGAAACCGATTTCAGGAGGTAGACTGGAATTGCATTGAAAGCATAGGAAAAGAGGCAGAACGTCCACAATGATGCACTTGGCCAAAAAGGGCGTATGCGTTTTTTCCTGAATATATTCAGGAAAAAACGCATACGCCCTTTTTGGCCAACCAAGCAAGCTTGCAAAGGAAATCTGCACTACAATGAAGTCTCACTTCCCCCCGGTCAAAAGGGCCATCTGAAAAAAGTGTAAAATCCAGAAAGGCAGGATAGGCCATGGAGAACTGGGAGCCTTGTTATGCTGATGGGCGGGATGTAAATTGCCAACAACCACTCGGGAGAAGTGTATGGTGTTTCCTGAAACATCTAAAAAACAAAGCAACAGAGCCTAGGGCACTTCCACTTATGGTCCTATAGCTTAGGGAAATTAAAGTCAAAAAGACACAGCCACCCCAAAGTTTGGAACGGCTCTGTTTACAAGAACCTCGTTTACAGTACAAGTTCAACATCGCAGAAAGTGAAAAATGGATAAAGAAGTTGTGGTATTTACTTACAAAGCAATATCACTCAGCAATGAAATCTGTGTCATCAGGCCCTTAGCAGCACAATGAGTGGATTCAGGTATGATGATTCTAACTGAAATAAGTCACACAGAAAAAGAAACATCATAACATATCAGTAATACACGGAATGAAAAGTTGGCTACACAGGAACTGAATTACAGAACAGAACAGGGTCTCAAATTTAGAAAACCAACTTATGCTTGCTTAAGGGGAAAGGTGAGTTGGGGTGCTGCATAAAACCAGAGATTGAAATGAGCACAGATAAAGTTCCGTAAGCCAAATATGGAATAGACAAGAGCTACTCCTTGCTCAACGAAATGGACTCAACACCCCATATTAAACGCCTAAGAATGTACCTGACTAGTAAGTATCTTAAAACCTATGGATTGCTATGTCTCCGAAAGAGAATCAAGCATGTGTACAGGGACATAAACGCAGCAGTGATAGGATTGGAGAGGTTCGGTGAGCATATGAAGACCCTTTGAAGTCATATTGCATGGTACCCATTACACGGGTCTCAACTCTCCAGGTTTAAGGTATTCTTCCTTCAGCTAAAACATGCATGTGGAAACCAGAGTATGATCAACCATGTGAACGGGAGACGTATTCAAATATGTCTGTTTTCCTCCCCTGGTACTCGGGTGCAACATTCCAGACGCTTTACTAACACTCTCCCGACTTGGAGAATCAGTCCCTTTAACCTCCTGTTTGGCCCAGTTTGCAATTTCTGCGGAAGATGAACAGGAATAGCGAGAACCAATGAGAGACTAGCTGGAGGTGTCTGGACGGGCAAATTTAACTCTCATTTCCCACCAGGAAGAGGAATTAACCAAAGGCTCAGCATGCCGGGCCGGAACCAGATTAGGGCCTGAAGCCATCCTGCGGTGTTGCGGCCAGGTCACAAGAAAGCGAGTTGAAGAAAGGAGCTCAGGGGCACTGTAATTCACAAACCTGCAGAGTTATAAATGACAGCTATCGTCCAAAAATACACTGAAGTAAGGCTGCCAAGAGGACTTGAAAGCGGGGCAGAATTGCAGGAAACCGATTTCAGGAGGTAGACTGGAATTGCATTGAAAGCATAGGAAAAGAGGCAGAACGTCCACAATGATGCACTTGGCCAAAAAGGGCGTATGCGTTTTTTCCTGAATATATTCAGGAAAAAACGCATACGCCCTTTTTGGCCAACCAAGCAAGCTTGCAAAGGAAATCTGCACTACAATGAAGTCTCACTTCCCCCCGGTCAAAAGGGCCATCTGAAAAAAGTGTAAAATCCAGAAAGGCAACAGGCCATTGAGAACTGGGAGCCTTGTTATGCTGATGGGCGGGATGTAAATTGCCAACAGACACTCAGGAGAAGTGTATGGTGTTTCCTGAAACATCTGAAAAACAAAGCAACAGAACCTAGGGCACTTCCACTTATGGTCCTATAGCTTAGGGAAATTAAAATCAAAAAGACACAGCCACCCCAAAGTTTGGGACGCCTCCATTTACAAGAACCTCGTTTACCGTACAAGTTCAACATCGCAGAAAGTGAAAAATGGATAAAGAAGTTGTGGTATTTACTTACAAAGCAATATCACTCAGCAATGAAATCTATGTCATCAGGCCCTTAGCATCACAATGAGTGGATTCAGGTATGATGATTCTAACTGAAATAAGTCACACAGAAAAAGAAACATCATAAGATATCAGTAATACACGGAATGTAAACTTGGCTACACAGGAACTGAATTACAGAACAGAACAGGGTCTCAAATTTAGAAAACCAACTTATGCTTGCTTAAGGGTAAAGGTGAGTTGGGGTGCTGCATAAAACCAGAGATTGAAATGAGCACAGATTGAGTTCCTTAAGTCAAATATGGAATAGACAAGAGCTACTCCTTGCTCAACGAAATGGACTCAACACCGCATATTAAACGCCTAAGAATGTACCTGACTAGTAAGTATCGTAAAACCTATGGATTGCTATGTCTCCAAAAGAGAATCAAGCATGTGTACAGGGGCATAAACGCAGCAGTGATAGGATTGGAGAGGTTCGGTGAGCAAATGAAGACCCTTTGAAATCATATTGCATGGTACCCATTACACGGGTCTCAACTCTCCAGGTTTAAGGTATTCTTCCTTCAGCTAAAACATGCATGTGGAACCCAAGTATGATCAACCATGTGAACGGGAGACGTGCTCAAATATGTCTCAGTTTTCCTCCCCTGGTACTCGGGTGCAACATTCCAGACGCTTTACTAACACTCTCCCCACTTGGAGAGTCAGTGCCTTTAACCTCCTGTTTGGCCCAGTTTGCAATTTCTGCAGAAGATGAACAGGAATAGCGAGAACCAATGAGAGGCTAGCTGGAGGTGTCTGGACGGGCAAATTTAACTCTCATTTCCCACCAGGAAGAGGAAATAACCAAAGGCTCAGCGTGCCGTACCGCAACCAGATTAGGGCCTGAAGCCACCCTGCGGTGTTGCGGCCAGCTCAAAAGAAAGCGAGTTGAAGAAAGGAGCTCAGGGGCACTGTAATTCACAAACCTGCAGAGTTATAAATGACAGCTATCGTCCAAAAATAGACTGAAGTAAGGCTGCCAAGAGGACTTGAAAGCGGGGCAGAATTACAGGAAACCGATTTCAGGAGGTAGACTGGAATTGCATTGAAAGCATAGGAAAAGAGGCAGAACGTCCACAATGATGCACTTGGCCAAAAAGGGCGTATGCGTTTTTTCCTGAATATATTCAGGAAAAAACGCATACGCCCTTTTTGGCCAACCAAGCAAACTTGCAAAGGAAATCTGCACTACAATGAAGTCTCACTTCCCCCCGGTCAAAAGGGCCATCTGAAAAAATTGTAAAATCCAGAAAGGCAGGACAGGCCATGGAGAACTGGGAGCCTTGTTATGCTGATGGGCGGGATGTAAATTGCCAACAGACACTCAGGAGAAGTGTATGGTGTTTCCTGAAACATCTAAAAAACAAAGCAACAGAGCCTAGGGCACTTCCACTTATGGTCCTATAGCTTAGGGAAATTAAAATCAAAAAGACACAGCCACCCCAAAGTTTGGGACGCCTCTGTTTACAAGAACCTCGTTTACCGTACAAGTGCAATATCACAGAAAGTGAAAAATGGATAAAGAACTTGTGGTACTTACGTACAATGCAGTATCACTCAGCAATGAAATCTATGTCATCAGGCCCGTAGCAGCATAATGAGTGGATTCAGGTACGATGATTCTAACTGAAATAAGTCACACAGAAAAAGAAACATCATAAGATATCACTAATACACGGAATGTAAACTTGGCTACACAGGAACTGCATTCCAAAACAGAACAGGGTCTCAAATTTAGAAAACCAACTTATGCTTGCTTAAGGGGAAAGGTGAGTTGGGGTGCTGCATAAAACCACAGATTGAAATGAGCACAGAGAAAGTTCCTTAAGCCAAATATGGAATAGACAAGAGCTACTCCTTGCTCAACGAAATGGACTCAACACCGCATATTAAACGCCTAAGAATGTACCTGACTAGTAAGTATCTTAAAACCTATAGATTGCTACGTCTCAGAAAGAGAATCAAGCATGTGTACAGGGGCATAAACGCAGCAGTGATAGGATAGGAGAGGTTCGGTGAGCAAATGAAGACCCTTTGAAGTCATATTGCATGGTACCCATTACACGGGTCTTAACTCTCCAGGTTTAAGGTATTCTTCCTTCAGCTAAAACATGCATGTGGAACCCAAGTATGATCAACCATGTGAACGGGAGACGTGTTCAAATATGTCTCAGTTTTCCTCCCCTGGTACTCGGGTGCAACATTCCAGACGCTTTACTAACACTCTCCCCACTTGGAGAGTCAGCGCCTTTAACCTCCTGTTTGGCCCAGTTTGCAATTTCTGCGGAAGATGAACAGGAATAGCGAGAACCAATGAGAGACTAGCTGGAGGTGTCTGGACGGGCATATTTAACTCTCATTTCCCACCAGGAAGAGGAAATAACCAAAGGCTCAGCGGGCCATGCCAGAACCAGATTAGGGCCTGAAGACATCCTGCGGTGTTGCGGCCAGCTCAAAAGAAAGCGAGTTGAAGAAAGGAGCTCAGGGGCACTGTAATTCACAAACCTGCAGAGTTATAAATGACAGCTATCGTACAAAAATATACTGAAGTAAGGCTGCCAAGAGGACTTGAAAGCGGGGCAGAATTACAGGAAACCGATTTCAGGAGGTAGACTGGAATTGCATTGAAAGCATAGGAAAAGAGGCAGAACGTCCACAATGATGCACTTGGCCAAAAAGGGCGTATGCGTTTTTTCCTGAATATATTCAGGAAAAAACGCATACGCCCTTTTTGGCCAACCAAGCAAGCTTGCAAAGGAAATCTGCACTACAATGAAGTCTCACTTCCCCCCGGTCAAAAGGGCCATCTGAAAAAAGTGTAAAATCCAGAAAGGCAGGATAGGCCATGGAGAACTGGGAGCCTTGTTATGCTGATGGGCGGGATGTAAATTGCCAACAACCACTCGGGAGAAGTGTATGGTGTTTCCTGAAACATCTAAAAAACAAAGCAACAGAGCCTAGGGCACTTCCACTTATGGTCCTATAGCTTAGGGAAATTAAAGTCAAAAAGACACAGCCACCCCAAAGTTTGGAACGGCTCTGTTTACAAGAACCTCGTTTACAGTACAAGTTCAACATCGCAGAAAGTGAAAAATGGATAAAGAAGTTGTGGTATTTACTTACAAAGCAATATCACTCAGCAATGAAATCTGTGTCATCAGGCCCTTAGCAGCACAATGAGTGGATTCAGGTATGATGATTCTAACTGAAATAAGTCACACAGAAAAAGAAACATCATAACATATCAGTAATACACGGAATGAAAAGTTGGCTACACAGGAACTGAATTACAGAACAGAACAGGGTCTCAAATTTAGAAAACCAACTTATGCTTGCTTAAGGGGAAAGGTGAGTTGGGGTGCTGCATAAAACCAGAGATTGAAATGAGCACAGATAAAGTTCCGTAAGCCAAATATGGAATAGACAAGAGCTACTCCTTGCTCAACGAAATGGACTCAACACCCCATATTAAACGCCTAAGAATGTACCTGACTAGTAAGTATCTTAAAACCTATGGATTGCTATGTCTCCGAAAGAGAATCAAGCATGTGTACAGGGACATAAACGCAGCAGTGATAGGATTGGAGAGGTTCGGTGAGCATATGAAGACCCTTTGAAGTCATATTGCATGGTACCCATTACACGGGTCTCAACTCTCCAGGTTTAAGGTATTCTTCCTTCAGCTAAAACATGCATGTGGAAACCAGAGTATGATCAACCATGTGAACGGGAGACGTATTCAAATATGTCTGTTTTCCTCCCCTGGTACTCGGGTGCAACATTCCAGACGCTTTACTAACACTCTCCCGACTTGGAGAATCAGTCCCTTTAACCTCCTGTTTGGCCCAGTTTGCAATTTCTGCGGAAGATGAACAGGAATAGCGAGAACCAATGAGAGACTAGCTGGAGGTGTCTGGACGGGCAAATTTAACTCTCATTTCCCACCAGGAAGAGGAATTAACCAAAGGCTCAGCATGCCGGGCCGGAACCAGATTAGGGCCTGAAGCCATCCTGCGGTGTTGCGGCCAGGTCACAAGAAAGCGAGTTGAAGAAAGGAGCTCAGGGGCACTGTAATTCACAAACCTGCAGAGTTATAAATGACAGCTATCGTCCAAAAATACACTGAAGTAAGGCTGCCAAGAGGACTTGAAAGCGGGGCAGAATTGCAGGAAACCGATTTCAGGAGGTAGACTGGAATTGCATTGAAAGCATAGGAAAAGAGGCAGAACGTCCACAATGATGCACTTGGCCAAAAAGGGCGTATGCGTTTTTTCCTGAATATATTCAGGAAAAAACGCATACGCCCTTTTTGGCCAACCAAGCAAGCTTGCAAAGGAAATCTGCACTACAATGAAGTCTCACTTCCCCCCGGTCAAAAGGGCCATCTGAAAAAAGTGTAAAATCCAGAAAGGCAACAGGCCATTGAGAACTGGGAGCCTTGTTATGCTGATGGGCGGGATGTAAATTGCCAACAGACACTCAGGAGAAGTGTATGGTGTTTCCTGAAACATCTGAAAAACAAAGCAACAGAACCTAGGGCACTTCCACTTATGGTCCTATAGCTTAGGGAAATTAAAATCAAAAAGACACAGCCACCCCAAAGTTTGGGACGCCTCCATTTACAAGAACCTCGTTTACCGTACAAGTTCAACATCGCAGAAAGTGAAAAATGGATAAAGAAGTTGTGGTATTTACTTACAAAGCAATATCACTCAGCAATGAAATCTATGTCATCAGGCCCTTAGCATCACAATGAGTGGATTCAGGTATGATGATTCTAACTGAAATAAGTCACACAGAAAAAGAAACATCATAAGATATCAGTAATACACGGAATGTAAACTTGGCTACACAGGAACTGAATTACAGAACAGAACAGGGTCTCAAATTTAGAAAACCAACTTATGCTTGCTTAAGGGTAAAGGTGAGTTGGGGTGCTGCATAAAACCAGAGATTGAAATGAGCACAGATTGAGTTCCTTAAGTCAAATATGGAATAGACAAGAGCTACTCCTTGCTCAACGAAATGGACTCAACACCGCATATTAAACGCCTAAGAATGTACCTGACTAGTAAGTATCGTAAAACCTATGGATTGCTATGTCTCCAAAAGAGAATCAAGCATGTGTACAGGGGCATAAACGCAGCAGTGATAGGATTGGAGAGGTTCGGTGAGCAAATGAAGACCCTTTGAAATCATATTGCATGGTACCCATTACACGGGTCTCAACTCTCCAGGTTTAAGGTATTCTTCCTTCAGCTAAAACATGCATGTGGAACCCAAGTATGATCAACCATGTGAACGGGAGACGTGCTCAAATATGTCTCAGTTTTCCTCCCCTGGTACTCGGGTGCAACATTCCAGACGCTTTACTAACACTCTCCCCACTTGGAGAGTCAGTGCCTTTAACCTCCTGTTTGGCCCAGTTTGCAATTTCTGCAGAAGATGAACAGGAATAGCGAGAACCAATGAGAGGCTAGCTGGAGGTGTCTGGACGGGCAAATTTAACTCTCATTTCCCACCAGGAAGAGGAAATAACCAAAGGCTCAGCGTGCCGTACCGCAACCAGATTAGGGCCTGAAGCCACCCTGCGGTGTTGCGGCCAGCTCACAAGAAAGCGAGTTGAAGAAAGGAGCTCAGGGGCACTGTAATTCACAAACCTGCAGAGTTATAAATGACAGCTATCGTCCAAAAATAGACTGAAGTAAGGCTGCCAAGAGGACTTGAAAGCGGGGCAGAATTGCAGGAAACCGATTTCAGGAGGTAGACTGGAATTGCATTGAAAGCATAGGAAAAGAGGCAGAACGTCCACAATGATGCACTTGGCCAAAAAGGGCGTATGCGTTTTTTCCTGAATATATTCAGGAAAAAACGCATACGCCCTTTTTGGCCAACCAAGCAAGCTTGCAAAGGAAATCTGCACTACAATGAAGTCTCACTTCCCCCCGGTCAAAAGGGCCATCTGAAAAAAGTGTAAAATCCAGAAAGGCAGGACAGGCCATGGAGAACTGGGAGCCTTGTTATGCTGATGGGCGGGATGTAAATTGCCAACAACCACTCGGGAGAAGTGTATGGTGTTTCCTGAAACATCTAAAAAACAAAGCAACAGAGCCTAGGGCACTTCCACTTATGGTCCTATAGCTTAGGGAAATTAAAATCTAAAAGACACAGCCACCCCAAAGATTGGAACGGCTCTGTTTACAAGAACCTCGTTTACAGTACAAGTTCAACATCGCAGAAAGTGAAAAATGGATAAAGAAGTTGTGGTATTTACTTACAAAGCAATATCACTCAGCAATGAAATCTGTGTCATCAGGCCCTTAGCAACACAATGAGTGGATTCAGGTATGATGATTCTAACTGAAGTAAGTCACACAGAAAAAGAAACATCATAAGATATCAGTAATACACGGAATGTAAACTTGGCTACACAGGAACTGAATTACAGAACAGAACAGGGTCTCAAATTTAGAAAACCAACTTATGCTTGCTTAAGGGGAAAGGTGAGTTGGGGTGCTGCATAAAACCAGAGATTGAAATGAGCACAGATAAAGTTCCTTAAGTCAAATATGGAATAGACAAGAGCTACTCCTTGCTCAACGAAATGGACTCAACACCGCATATTAAACGCCTAAGAATGTACCTGACTAGTAAGTATCGTAAAACCTATGGATTGCTATGTCTCCGAAAGAGAATCAAGCATGTGTACAGGGGCATAAACGCAGCAGTGATAGGATTGGAGAGGTTCGGTGAGCAAATGAAGACCCTTTGAAGTCATATTGCATGGTACCAATTACACGGGTCTTAACTCTCCAGGTTTAAGGTATTCTTCCTTCAGCTAAAACATGCATGTGGAACCCAAGTATGATCAACCATGTGAACGGGAGACGTGTTCAAATATGTCTCAGTTTTCCTCCCCTGGTACTCGGGTGCAACATTCCAGACGCTTTACTAACACTCTCCCCACTTGGAGAGTCAGCGCCTTTAACCTCCTGTTTGGCCCAGTTTGCAATTTCTGCGGAAGATGAACAGGAATAGCGAGAACCAATGAGAGGCTAGCTGGAGGTGTCTGGACGGGCAAATTTAACTCTCATTTCCCACCAGGAAGAAGAATTAACCAAAGGTCAGCGTGCCGTACCGGAAACAGATTAGGGCCTGAAGCCATCCTGCGGTGTTGCGGCCAGGTCACAAGAAAGCGAGTTGAAGAAAGGAGCTCAGGGGCACTGTAATTCACAAACCTGCAGAGTTATAAATGACAGCTATCGTCCAAAAATAGACTGAAGTAAGGCTGCCAAGAGGACTTGAAAGCGGGGCAGAATTGCAGGAAACCGATTTCAGGAGGTAGACTGGAATTGCATTGAAAGCATAGGAAAAGAGGCAGAACGTCCACAATGATGCACTTGGCCAAAAAGGGCGTATGCGTTTTTTCCTGAATATATTCAGGAAAAAACGCATACGCCCTTTTTGGCCAACCAAGCAAGCTTGCAAAGGAAATCTGCACTACAATGAAGTCTCACTTCCCCCCGGTCAAAAGGGCCATCTGAAAAAAGTGTAAAATCCAGAAAGGCAGGACAGGCCATGGAGAACTGGGAGCCTTGTTATGCTGATGGGCGGGATGTAAATTGCCAACAGACACTCGGGAGAAGTGTATGGTGTTTCCTGAAACATCTAAAAAACAAAGCAACAGAGCCTAGGGCACTGCCACTTATGGTCCTATAGCTTAGGGAAATTAAAATCAAAAAGACACAGCCACCCCAAAGTTTGGGACGCCTCTGTTTACAAGAACCTCGTTTACAGTACACGTTCAACATCGCAGAAAGTGAAAAATGGATAAAGAAGTTGTGGTATTTACTTACAAAGCAATATCACTCAGCAATGAAATCTATGTCATCAGGCCCTTAGCATCACAATGAGTGGATTCAGGTATGATGATTCTAACTGAAATAAGTCACACAGAAAAAGAAACATCATAAGATATCAGTAATACACGGAATGTAAACTTGGCTACACAGGAACTCAATTACAGAACAGAACAGGGTCTCAAACTTAGAAAACCAACTTATGCTTGCTTAAGGGTAAAGGTGAGTTTGGGAGCTGCATAAGACCAGAGATTGAAATGAGCACAGATAAAGTTCCTTAAGTCAAATATGGAATAGACAAGAGCTACTCCTTGCTCAACGAAATGGACTCAACACCGCATATTAAACGCCTAAGAATGTACCTGACTAGTAAGTATCTTAAAACCTATGGATTGCTATGTCTCCGAAAGAGAATCAAGCATGTGTACAGGGGCATAAACGCAGGAGTGATAGGATTGGAGAGGTTCGGTGAGCAAATGAAGACCCTTTGAAGTCATATTGCATGGTACCCATTCCACGGGTTTCAACTACCCAGGTTTAAGGTATTCTTCCTTCAGCTAAAACATGCATGTGGAACCTAGAGTATGATCAACCATGTGATCGGGAGACGTGTTCAAATATGTCAGTTTTCGTACCCTGGTACTCGGGTGCAACATTCCAGACGCTTTACTAACACTTTCCCGACTTGGAGAGTCAGTCCCTTTAACCTCCTGTTTGGCCCAGTTTGCAATTTCTGCGGAAGATGAACAGGAATAGCGAGAACCAATGAGAGACTAGCTGGAGGTGTCTGGACGGGCAAATTTAACTCTCATTTCCCACCAGGAAGAGGAATTAACCAAAGGCTCAGCGTGTCGTGCCAGAACCAGATTAGGGCCTGAAGCCATCCTGCGGTGTTGCGGCCAGGTCACAAGAAAGCGAGTTGAAGAAAGGAGCTCAGGGGCACTGTAATTCACAAACCTGCAGACTTATAAATGACAGCTATCGTCCAAAAATAGACTGAAGTAAGGCTGCCAAGAGGACTTGAAAGCGGGGCAGAATTGCAGGAAACCGATTTCAGGAGGTAGACTGGAATTGCATTGAAAGCATAGGAAAAGAGGCAGAACGTCCACAATGATGCACTTGGCCAAAAAGGGCGTATGCGTTTTTTCCTGAATATATTCAGGAAAAAACGCATACGCCCTTTTTGGCCAACCAAGCAAGCTTGCAAAGGAAATCTGCACTACAATGAAGTCTCACTTCCCCCCGGTCAAAAGCGCCATCTGAAAAAAGTGTAAAATCCAGAAAGGCAGGACAGGCCATGGACAACTGGGAGCCTTGTTATGCTGATGGGCGGGATGTAAATTGCCAACAGACACTCGGGAGAAGTGTATGGTGTTTCCTGAAACATCTAAAAAACAAAGCAACAGAGCCTAGGGCACTTCCACTTATGGTCCTATAGCTTAGGGAAATTAAAATCAAAAAGACACAGCCAGCCCAAAGTTTGGGACGCCTCTGTTTACAAGAACCTCGTTTACAGTACAAGTTCAACATCGCAGAAAGTGAAAAATGGATAAAGAAGTTGTGGTATTTACTTACAAAGCAATATCACTCAGCAATGAAATCTGTGTCATCAGGCCCTTAGCAGCACAATGAGTGGATTCAGGTATGATGATTCTAACTGAAATAAGTCACACAGAAAAGAAACATCATAAGATATCAGTAATACACGGAATGTAAACTTGGCTACACAGGAACTGAATTACAGAACAGAACAGGGTCTCAAATTTAGAAAACCAACTTATGCTTGCTTAAGGGTAAAGGTGAGTTGGGGTGCTGCATAAAACCAGAGATTGAAATGAGCACAGATAAAGTTCCTTAAGCCAAATATGGAATAGACAAGAGCTACTCCTTGCTCAACGAAATGGATTCAACACCGCATATTAAACGCCTAAGAATGTACCTGACTAGTAAGTATCTTAAAACCTATGGATTGCTATGTCTCCAAAAGAGAATCAAGCGTGTGTACAGGGGCATAAACGCAGCAGTGATAGGATTGGAGAGGTTCGGTGAGCAAATGAAGACCCTTTGAAATCATATTGCATGGTACCCATTACACGGGTCTCAACTCTCCAGGTTTAAGGTATTCTTCCTTCAGCTAAAACATGCATGTGGAACCCAAGTATGATCAACCATGTGAACGGGAGACGTGTTCAAATATGTCTCAGTTTTCGTACCCTGGTACTCGGGTGCAACATTCCAGACGCTTTACTAACACTCTCCCGACTTGGAGAGTCAGTCCCTTTAACCTCCTGTTTGGCCCAGTTTGCAATTTCTGCGGAAGATGAACAGGAATAGCGAGAACCAATGAGAGACTAGCTGGAGGTGTCTGGACGGGCAAATTTAACTCTCATTTCCCACCAGGAAGAGGAAATAACCAAAGGCTCAGCGTGCCGTGCCGGAACCAGATTAGGGCCTGAAGCCATCCTGCGGTGTTGCGGCCAGGTCACAAGAAAGCGAGTTGAAGAAAGGAGCTCAGGGGCACTGTAATTCACAAACCTGCAGAGTTATAAATGACAGCTATCGTCCAAAAATAGACTGAAGTAAGGCTGCCAAGAGGACTTGAAAGCGGGGCAGAATTGCAGGAAACCGATTTCAGGAGGTAGACTGGAATTGCATTGAAAGCATAGGAAAAGAGGCAGAACGTCCACAATGATGCACTTGGCCAAAAAGGGCGTATGCGTTTTTTCCTGAATATATTCAGGAAAAAACGCATACGCCTTTTTTGGCCAACCAAGCAAGCTTGCAAAGGAAATCTGCACTACAATGAAGTCTCACTTCCCCCCGGTCAAAAGGGCCATCTGAAAAAAGTGTAAAATCCAGAAAGGCAGGACAGGCCATGGAGAACTGGGAGCCTTGTTATGCTGATGGGCGGGATGTAAATCGCCAACAACCACTCGGGAGAAGTGTATGGTGTTTCCTGAAACATGTAAAAAACAAAGCAACAGAACCTAGGGCACTTCCACTTATGGTCCTATAGCTTAGGGAAATTAAAATCAAAAAGACACAGCCACCCCAAAGTTTGGAACGGCTCTGTTTACAAGAACCTCGTTTACAGTACAAGTTCAACATCGCAGAAAGTGAAAAATGGATAAAGAAGTTGTGGTATTTACTTACAAAGCAATATCACTCAGCAATGAAATCTGTGTCATCAGGCCCTTAGCAGCACAATGAGTGGATTCAGGTATGATGATTCTAACAGAAGTAAGTCACACAGAAAAAGAAACATCATAAGATATCAGTAATACACGGAATGTAAACTTGGCTACACAGGAACTGAATTACAGAACAGAACAGGGTCTCAAATTTAGAAAACCAACTTATGCTTGCTTAAGGGTAAAGGTGAGTTGGGGTGCTGCATAAAACCAGAGATTGAAATGAGCACAGATAAAGTTCCTTAAGTCAAATATGGAATAGACAAGAGCTACTCCTTGCTCAACGAAATGGACTCAACACCGCATATTAAATGCCTAAGAATGTACCTGACTAGTAAGTATCTTAAAAACCTATGGATTGCTATGTCTCCGAAAGAGAATCAAGCATGTGTACAGGGGCATAAACGCAGCAGTGATAGGATTGGAGAGGTTCGGTGAGCAAATGAAGACCCTTTGAAGTCATATTGCATGGTACCCATTACACGGGTCTTAACTCTCCACGTTTAAGGTATTCTTCCTTCAACTAAAACATGCATGTGGAACCCAAGTATGATCAACCATATGAACGGGAGACGTGTTCAAATATGTCTCAGTTTTCCTCCCCTGGTACTCGGGTGCAACATTCCAGACGCTTTACTAACACTCTCCCCACTTGGAGAGTCAGCGCCTTTAACCTCCTGTTTGGCCCAGTTTGCAATTTCTGCGGAAGATGAACAGGAATAGCGAGAACCAATGAGAGACTAGCTGGAGGTGTCTGGACGGGCAAATTTAACTCTCATTTCCCACCAGGAAAAGGAAATAACCAAAGGCTCAGCGTGCCGTGCCGGAACCAGATTAGGGCCTGAAGCCATCCTGCGGTGTTGCGGCCAGGTCACAAGAAAGCAAGTTGAAGAAAGGAGCTCAGGGTCACTGTAATGCACAAACCTGCAGAGTTATAAATGACAGCTATCGTCCAAAAATAGACTGAAGTAAGGCTGCCAAGAGGACTTGAAAGCGGGGCAGAATTGCAGGAAACCGATTTCAGGAGGTAGACTGGAATTGCATTGAAAGCATAGGAAAAGAGGCAGAACGTCCACAATGATGCACTTGGCCAAAAAGGGCGTATGCGTTTTTTCCTGAATATATTCAGGAAAAAACGCATACGCCCTTTTTGGCCAACCAAGCAAACTTGCAAAGGAAATCTGCACTACAATGAAGTCTCACTTCCCCCCGGTCAAAAGGGCCATCTGAAAAAAGTGTAAAATCCAGAAAGGCAGGACAGGCCATGGAGAACTGGGAGCCTTGTTATGCTGATGGGCGGGATGTAAATTGCCAACAACCACTCGGGAGAAGTGTATGGTGTTTCCTGAAACATGTAAAAAACAAAGCAACAGAACCTAGGGCACTTCCACTTATGGTCCTATAGCTTAGGGAAATTAAAATCAAAAAGACACAGCCACCCCAAAGTTTGGAACGGCTCTGTTTACAAGAACCTCGTTTACAGTACAAGTTCAACATCGCAGAAAGTGAAAAATGGATAAAGAAGTTGTGGTATTTACTTACAAAGCAATATCACTCAGCAATGAAATCTGTGTCATCAGGCCCTTAGCAGCACAATGAGTGGATTCAGGTATGATGATTCTAACTGAAATAAGTCACACAGAAAAAGAAACATCATAAGATATCAGTAATACACGGAATGTAAACTTGGCTACACAGGAACTGAATTACAGAACAGAACAGGGTCTCAAATTTAGAAAACCAACTTATGCTTGCTTAAGGGGAAAGGTGAGTTGGGGTGCTGCATAAAACCAGAGATTGAAATGAGCACAGATAAAGTTCCTTAAGCCAAATATGGAATAGACAAGAGCTACTCCTTGCTCAACGAAATGGACTCAACACCGCATATTAAACGCCTAAGAATGTACCTGACTAGTAAGTATCTTAAAACCTATGGATTGCTATGTCTCCGAAAGAGAATCAAGCATGTGTACAGGGGCATAAACGCAGCAGTGATAGGATTGGAGAGGTTCGGTGAGCAAATGAAGACCCTTTGAAGTCATATTGCATGGTACCCATTCCACGGGTTTCAACTACCCAGGTTTTAGGTATTCTTCCTTCAGCTAAAACATGCATGTGGAACCCAAGTATGATCAACCATGTGAACGGGAGAAGTGTTCAAATATGTCTCAGTTTTCCTCCCCTGGTACTCGGGTGCAACATTCCAGACGCTTTACTAACACTCTCCCCACTTGGAGAGTCAGCGCCTTTAACCTCCTGTTTGGCCCAGTTTGCAATTTCTGCGGAAGATGAACAGGAATAGCGAGAACCAATGAGAGGCTAGCTGGAGGTGTCTGGACGGGCAAATTTAACTCTCATTTCCCACCAGGAAGAGGAAATAACCAAAGGCTCAGCGTGCCGTACCGGAACCAGATTAGGGCCTGAAGCCATCCTGCGGTGTTGCGGCCAGGTCACAAGAAAGCGAGTTGAAGAAAGGAGCTCAGGGGCACTGTAATTCACAAACCTGCAGAGTTATAAATGACAGCTATCGTCCAAAAATAGACTGAAGTAAGGCTGCCAAGAGGACTTGAAAGCGGGGCAGAATTGCAGGAAACCGATTTCAGGAGGTAGACTGGAATTGCATTGAAAGCATAGGAAAAGAGGCAGAATGTCCACAATGATGCACTTGGCCAAAAAGGGCGTATGCGTTTTTTCCTGAATATATTCAGGAAAAAACGCATACGCCCTTTTTGGCCAACCAAGCAAGCTTGCAAAGGAAATCTGCACTACAATGAAGTCTCACTTCCCCCCGGTCAAAAGGGCCATCTGAAAAAAGTGTAAAATCCAGAAAGGCAGGACAGGCCATGGAGAACTGGGAGCCTTGTTATGCTGATGGGCGGGATGTAAATTGCCAACAACCACTCGGGAGAAGTGTATGGTGTTTCCTGAAACATCTAAAAAACAAAGCAACAGAACCTAGGGCACTTCCACTTATGGTCCTATAGCTTAGGGAAATTAAAATCAAAAAGACACAGCCACCCCAAAGTTTGGAATGGCTCTGTTTACAAGAACCTCGTTTACAGTACAAGTTCAACATCGCAGAAAGTGAAAAATGGATAAAGAAGTTGTGGTATTTACTTACAAAGCAATATCACTCAGCAATGAAATCTGTGTCATCAGGCCCTTAGCAGCACAATGAGTGGATTCAGGTATGATGATTCTAACAGAAGTAAGTCACACAGAAAAAGAAACATCATAAGATATCAGTAATACACGGAATGTAAACTTGGCTACACAGGAACTGAATTACAGAACAGAACAGGGTCTCAAATTTAGAAAACCAACTTATGCTTGCTTAAGGGTAAAGGTGAGTTGGGGTGCTGCATAAAACCAGAGATTGAAATGAGCACAGATAAAGTTCCTTAAGTCAAATATGGAATAGACAAGAGCTACTCCTTGCTCAACGAAATGGACTCAACACCGCATATTAAATGCCTAAGAATGTACCTGACTAGTAAGTATCTTAAAAACCTATGGATTGCTATGTCTCTGAAAGAGAATCAAGCATGTGTACAGGGGCATAAATGCAGCAGTGATAGGATTGGAGAGGTTCGGTGAGCAAATGAAGACCCTTTGAAGTCATATTGCATGGTACCCATTACACGGGTCTTAACTCTCCAGGTTTAAGGTATTCTTCCTTCAACTAAAACATGCATGTGGAACCCAAGTATGATCAACCATATGAACGGGAGACGTGTTCAAATATGTCTCAGTTTTCCTCCCCTGGTACTCGGGTGCAACATTCCAGACGCTTTACTAACACTCTCCCCACTTGGAGAGTCAGCGCCTTTAACCTCCTGTTTGGCCCAGTTTGCAATTTCTGCGGAAGATGAACAGGAATAGCGAGAACCAATGAGAGACTAGCTGGAGGTGTCTGGACGGGCAAATTTAACTCTCATTTCCCACCAGGAAAAGGAAATAACCAAAGGCTCAGCGTGCCGTGCCGGAACCAGATTAGGGCCTGAAGCCATCCTGCGGTGTTGCGGCCAGGTCACAAGAAAGCAAGTTGAAGAAAGGAGCTCAGGGTCACTGTAATGCACAAACCTGCAGAGTTATAAATGACAGCTATCGTCCAAAAATAGACTGAAGTAAGGCTGCCAAGAGGACTTGAAACCGGGGCAGAATTGCAGGAAACCGATTTCAGGAGGTAGACTGGAATTGCATTGAAAGCATAGGAAAAGAGGCAGAACGTCCACAATGATGCACTTGGCCAAAAAGGGCGTATGCGTTTTTTCCTGAATATATTCAGGAAAAAACGCATACGCCCTTTTTGGCCAACCAAGCAAGCTTGCAAAGGAAATCTGCACTACAATGAAGTCTCACTTCCCCCCGGTCAAAAGGGCCATCTGAAAAAAGTGTAAAATCCAGAAAGGCAGGACAGGCCATGGAGAACTGGGAGCCTTGTTATGCTGATGGGCGGGATGTAAATTGCCAACAGACACTCGGGAGAAGTGTATGGTGTTTCCTGAAACATCTAAAAAACAAAGCAACAGAGCCTAGGGCAGTGCCACTTATGGTCCTATAGCTTAGGGAAATTAAAATCAAAAAGACACAGCCACCCCAAAGTTTGGATCGGCTCTGTTTATAAGAACCTCGTTTACAGTACAAGTTCAACATCGCAGAAAGTGAAAAATGGATAAAGAAGTTGTGGTATTTACTTACAAAGCAATATCACTCAGCAATGAAATCTGTGTCATCAGGCCCTTAGCAATACAATGAGTGGATTCAGGTATGATGATTCTAACAGAAGTAAGTCACACAGAAAAAGAAACATCATAAGATATCACTAATACACGGAATGTAAACTTGGCTACACAGGAACTGAATTACAGAACAGAACAGGGTCTCAAATTTAGAAAACCAACTTATGCTTGCTTAAGGGGAAAGGTGAGTTGGCGTGCTGCATAAAACCAGAGATTGAAATGAGCACAGATAAAGTTCCTTAAGCCAAATATGGAATAGACAAGAGCTACTCCTTGCTCAACGAAATGGACTCAACACCGCATATTAAACGCCTAAGAATGTACCTGACTAGTAAGTATCTTAAAACCTATGGATTGCTATGTCTCCGAAAGAGAATCAAGCGTGTGTACAGGGGCATAAACGCAGCAGTGATAGGATTGGAGAGGTTCGGTGAGCAAATGAAGACCCTTTGAAGTCATATTGCATGGTACCCATTACACGGGTCTTAACTCTCCAGGTTTAAGGTATTCTTCCTTCAGCTAAAACATGCATGTGGAACCCAAGTATGATCAACCATGTGAACGGGAGACGTGTTCAAATATGTCTCAGTTTTCCTCCCCTGGTACTCGGGTGCAACATTCCAGACGCTTTACTAACACTCTCCCGACTTGGAGAGTCAGTCCATTTAACCTCCTGTTTGGCCCAGTTTGCAATTTCTGCGGAAGATGAACAGGAATAGCGAGAACCAATGAGAGACTAGCTGGAGGTGTCTGGACGGGCAAATTTAACTCTCATTTCCCACCAGGAAGAGGAATTAACCAAAGGCTCAGCGTGTCGTGCCAGAACCAGATTAGGGCCTGAAGCCATCCTGCGGTGTTGCGGCCAGGTCACAAGAAAGCGAGTTGAAGAAAGGAGCTCAGGGGCACTGTAATTCACAAACCTGCAGACTTACAAATGACAGCTATCGTCCAAAAATAGACTGAAGTAAGGCTGCCAAGAGGACTTGAAAGCGGGGCAGAATTGCAGGAAACCGATTTCAGGAGGTAGACTGGAATTGCATTGAAAGCATAGGAAAAGAGGCAGAACGTCCACAGTGATGCACTTGGCCAAAAAGGGCGTATGCGTTTTTTCCTGAATATATTCAGGAAAAAACGCATACGCCCTTTTTGGCCAACCAAGCAAGCTTGCAAAGGAAATCTGCACTACAATGAAGTCTCACTTCCCCCCGGTCAAAAGCGCCATCTGAAAAAAGTGTAAAATCCAGAAAGGCAGGACAGGCCATGGACAACTGGGAGCCTTGTTATGCTGATGGGCGGGATGTAAATTGCCAACAGACACTCGGGAGAAGTGTATGGTGTTTCCTGAAACATCTAAAAAACAAAGCAACAGAGCCTAGGGCACTGCCACTTATGGTCCTATAGCTTAGGGAAATTAAAATCAAAAAGACACAGCCAGCCCAAAGTTTGGGACGCCTCTGTTTACAAGAACCTCGTTTACAGTACAAGTTCAACATCGCAGAAAGTGAAAAATGGATAAAGAAGTTGTGGTATTTACTTACAAAGCAATATCACTCAGCAATGAAATCTGTGTCATCAGGCCCTTAGCAGCACAATGAGTGGATTCAGGTATGATGATTCTAACTGAAATAAGTCACACAGAAAAGAAACATCATAAGATATCAGTAATACACGGAATGTAAACTTGGCTACACAGGAACTGAATTACAGAACAGAACAGGGTCTCAAATTTAGAAAACCAACTTATGCTTGCTTAAGGGTAAAGGTGAGTTGGGGTGCTGCATAAAACCAGAGATTGAAATGAGCACAGATAAAGTTCCTTAAGCCAAATATGGAATAGACAAGAGCTACTCCTTGCTCAACGAAATGGATTCAACACCGCATATTAAACGCCTAAGAATGTACCTGACTAGTAAGTATCTTAAAACCTATAGATTGCTATGTCTCCAAAAGAGAATCAAGCGTGTGTACAGGGGCATAAACGCAGCAGTGATAGGATTGGAGAGGTTCGGTGAGCAAATGAAGACCCTTTGAAGTCATATTGCATGGTACCCATTACACGGGTCTCAACTCTCCAGGTTTAAGGTATTCTTCCTTCAGCTAAAACATGCATGTGGAACCCAAGTATGATCAACCATGTGAACGGGAGACGTGTTCAAATATGTCTCAGTTTTCGTACCCTGGTACTCGGGTGCAACATTCCAGACGCTTTACTAACACTCTCCCGACTTGGAGAGTCAGTCCCTTTAACCTCCTGTTTGGCCCAGTTTGCAATTTCTGCGGAAGATGAACAGGAATAGCGAGAACCAATGAGAGACTAGCTGGAGGTGTCTGGACGGGCAAATTTAACTCTCATTTCCCACCAGGAAAAGGAAATAACCAAAGGCTCAGCGTGCCGGGCCGGAACCAGATTAGGGCGTGAAGCCATCCTGCGGTGTTGCGGCCAGGTCACAAGAAAGCAAGTTGAAGAAAGGAGCTCAGGGGCACTGTAATGCACAAACCTGCAGAGTTATAAATGACAGCTATCGTCCAAAAATAGACTGAAGTAAGGCTGCCAAGAGGACTTGAAAGCGGGGCAGAATTGCAGGAAACCGATTTCAGGAGGTAGACTGGAATTGCATTGAAAGCATAGGAAAAGAGGCAGAACGTCCACAATGATGCACTTGGCCAAAAAGGGCGTATGCGTTTTTTCCTGAATATATTCAGGAAAAAACGCATACGCCCTTTTTGGCCAACCAAGCAAGCTTGCAAAGGAAATCTGCACTACAATGAAGTCTCACTTCCCCCCGGTCAAAAGGGCCATCTGAAAAAAGTGTAAAATCCAGAAAGGCAGGACAGGCCATGGAGAACTGGGAGCCTTGTTATGCTGATCGGCGGGATGTAAATTGCCAACAACCACTCGGGAGAAGTGTATGGTGTTTCCTGAAACATCTAAAAAACAAAGCAACAGAACCTAGGGCACTTCCACTTATGGTCCTATAGCTTAGGGAAATTAAAATCAAAAAGACACAGCCACCCCAAAGTTTGGAACGGCTCTGTTTACAAGAACCTCGTTTACAGTACAAGTTCAACATCGCAGAAAGTGAAAAATGGATAAAGAAGTTGTGGTATTTACTTACAAAGCAATATCACTCAGCAATGAAATCTGTGTCATCAGGCCCTTAGCAGCACAATGAGTGGATTCAGGTATGATGATTCTAACTGAAATAAGTCACACAGAAAAAGAAACATCATAAGATATCACTAATACACGGAATGTAAACTTGGCTACACAGGAACTGAATTACAGAACAGAACAGGGTCTCAAATTTAGAAAACCAACTTATGCTTGCTTAAGGGGAAAGGTGAGTTGGGGTGCTGCATAAAACCAGAGATTGAAATGAGCACAGATAAAGTTCCTTAAGCCAAATATGGAATAGACAAGAGCTACTCCTTGCTCAACGAAATGGACTCAACACCGCATATTAAACGCCTAAGAATGTACCTGACTAGTAAGTATCTTAAAACCTATGGATTGCTATGTCTCCGAAAGAGAATCAAGCATGTGTACAGGGGCATAAACGCAGCAGTGATAGGATTGGAGAGGTTCGGTGAGCAAATGAAGACCCTTTGAAGTCATATTGCATGGTACCCATTCCACGGGTTTCAACTACCCAGGTTTTAGGTATTCTTCCTTCAGCTAAAACATGCATGTGGAACCCAAGTATGATCAACCATGTGAACGGGAGACGTGTTCAAATATGTCTCAGTTTTCCTCCCCTGGTACTCGGGTGCAACATTCCAGACGCTTTACTAACACTCTCCCCACTTGGAGAGTCAGCGCCTTTAACCTCCTGTTTGGCCCAGTTTGCAATTTCTGCGGAAGATGAACAGGAATAGCGAGAACCAATGAGAGGCTAGCTGGAGGTGTCTGGACGGGCAAATTTCACTCTCATTTCCCACCAGGAAGAGGAAATAACCAAAGGCTCAGCGTGCCGTACCGGAACCAGATTAGGGCCTGAAGCCATCCTGCGGTGTTGCGGCCAGGTCACAAGAAAGCGAGTTGAAGAAAGGAGCTCAGGGGCACTGTAATTCACAAACCTGCAGAGTTATAAATGACAGCTATCGTCCAAAAATAGACTGAAGTAAGGCTGCCAAGAGGACTTGAAAGCGGGGCAGAATTGCAGGAAACCGATTTCAGGAGGTAGACTGGAATTGCATTGAAAGCATAGGAAAAGAGGCAGAATGTCCACAATGATGCACTTGGCCAAAAAGGGCGTATGCGTTTTTTCCTGAATATATTCAGGAAAAAACGCATACGCCCTTTTTGGCCAACCAAGCAAGCTTGCAAAGGAAATCTGCACTACAATGAAGTCTCACTTCCCCCCGGTCAAAAGGGCCATCTGAAAAAAGTGTAAAATCCAGAAAGGCAGGACAGGCCATGGAGAACTGGGAGCCTTGTTATGCTGATGGGCGGGATGTAAATTGCCAACAACCACTCGGGAGAAGTGTATGGTGTTTCCTGAAACATCTAAAAAACAAAGCAACAGAACCTAGGGCACTTCCACTTATGGTCCTATAGCTTAGGGAAATTAAAATCAAAAAGACACAGCCACCCCAAAGTTTGGAATGGCTCTGTTTACAAGAACCTCGTTTACAGTACAAGTTCAACATCGCAGAAAGTGAAAAATGGATAAAGAAGTTGTGGTATTTACTTACAAAGCAATATCACTCAGCAATGAAATCTGTGTCATCAGGCCCTTAGCAGCACAATGAGTGGATTCAGGTATGATGATTCTAACAGAAGTAAGTCACACAGAAAAAGAAACATCATAAGATATCAGTAATACACGGAATGTAAACTTGGCTACACAGGAACTGAATTACAGAACAGAACAGGGTCTCAAATTTAGAAAACCAACTTATGCTTGCTTAAGGGTAAAGGTGAGTTGGGGTGCTGCATAAAACCAGAGATTGAAATGAGCACAGATAAAGTTCCTTAAGTCAAATATGGAATAGACAAGAGCTACTCCTTGCTCAACGAAATGGACTCAACACCGCATATTAAATGCCTAAGAATGTACCTGACTAGTAAGTATCTTAAAAACCTATGGATTGCTATGTCTCCGAAAGAGAATCAAGCATGTGTACAGGGGCATAAATGCAGCAGTGATAGGATTGGAGAGGTTCGGTGAGCAAATGAAGACCCTTTGAAGTCATATTGCATGGTACCCATTACACGGGTCTTAACTCTCCACGTTTAAGGTATTCTTCCTTCAACTAAAACATGCATGTGGAACCCAAGTATGATCAACCATATGAACAGGAGACGTGTTCAAATATGTCTCAGTTTTCCTCCCCTGGTACTCGGGTGCAACATTCCAGACGCTTTACTAACACTCTCCCCACTTGGAGAGTCAGCGCCTTTAACCTCCTGTTTGGCCCAGTTTGCAATTTCTGCGGAAGATGAACAGGAATAGCGAGAACCAATGAGAGACTAGCTGGAGGTGTCTGGACGGGCAAATTTAACTCTCATTTCCCACCAGGAAAGGGAAATAACCAAAGGCTCAGCGTGCCGTGCCGGAACCAGATTAGGGCCTGAAGCCATCCTGCGGTGTTGCGGCCAGGTCACAAGAAAGCAAGTTGAAGAAAGGAGCTCAGGGTCACTGTAATGCACAAACCTGCAGAGTTATAAATGACAGCTATCGTCCAAAAATAGACTGAAGTAAGGCTGCCAAGAGGACTTGAAAGCGGGGCAGAATTGCAGGAAACCGATTTCAGGAGGTAGACTGGAATTGCATTGAAAGCATAGGAAAAGAGGCAGAACGTCCACAATGATGCACTTGGCCAAAAAGGGCGTATGCGTTTTTTCCTGAATATATTCAGGAAAAAACGCATACGCCCTTTTTGGCCAACCAAGCAAGCTTGCAAAGGAAATCTGCACTACAATGAAGTCTCACTTCCCCCCGGTCAAAAGGGCCATCTGAAAAAAGTGTAAAATCCAGAAAGGCAGGACAGGCCATGGAGAACTGGGAGCCTTGTTATGCTGATGGGCGGGATGTAAATTGCCAACAGACACTCGGGAGAAGTGTATGGTGTTTCCTGAAACATCTAAAAAACAAAGCAACAGAGCCTAGGGCAGTGCCACTTATGGTCCTATAGCTTAGGGAAATTAAAATCAAAAAGACACAGCCACCCCAAAGTTTGGATCGGCTCTGTTTATAAGAACCTCGTTTACAGTACAAGTTCAACATCGCAGAAAGTGAAAAATGGATAAAGAAGTTGTGGTATTTACTTACAAAGCAATATCACTCAGCAATGAAATCTGTGTCATCAGGCCCTTAGCAATACAATGAGTGGATTCAGGTATGATGATTCTAACAGAAGTAAGTCACACAGAAAAAGAAACATCATAAGATATCACTAATACACGGAATGTAAACTTGGCTACACAGGAACTGAATTACAGAACAGAACAGGGTCTCAAATTTAGAAAACCAACTTATGCTTGCTTAAGGGGAAAGGTGAGTTGGCGTGCTGCATAAAACCAGAGATTGAAATGAGCACAGATAAAGTTCCTTAAGCCAAATATGGAATAGACAAGAGCTACTCCTTGCTCAACGAAATGGACTCAACACCGCATATTAAACGCCTAAGAATGTACCTGACTAGTAAGTATCTTAAAACCTATGGATTGCTATGTCTCCGAAAGAGAATCAAGCGTGTGTACAGGGGCATAAACGCAGCAGTGATAGGATTGGAGAGGTTCGGTGAGCAAATGAAGACCCTTTGAAGTCATATTGCATGGTACCCATTACACGGGTCTTAACTCTCCAGGTTTAAGGTATTCTTCCTTCAGCTAAAACATGCATGTGGAACCCAAGTATGATCAACCATGTGAACGGGAGACGTGTTCAAATATGTCTCAGTTTTCCTCCCCTGGTACTCGGGTGCAACATTCCAGACGCTTTACTAACACTCTCCCGACTTGGAGAGTCAGTCCATTTAACCTCCTGTTTGGCCCAGTTTGCAATTTCTGCGGAAGATGAACAGGAATAGCGAGAACCAATGAGAGACTAGCTGGAGGTGTCTGGACGGGCAAATTTAACTCTCATTTCCCACCAGGAAGAGGAAATAACCAAAGGCTCAGCGTGCCGTGCCGGAACCAGATTAGGGCCTGAAGCCAACCTGCGGTGTTGCGGCCAGGTCACAAGAAAGCGAGTTGAAGAAAGGAGCTCAGGGGCACTGTAATTCACAAACCTGCAGAGTTATAAATGACAGCTATCGTCCAAAAATATACTGAAGTAAGGCTGCCAAGAGGACTTGAAAGCGGGGCAGAATTGCAGGAAACCGATTTCAGGAGGTAGACTGGAATTGCATTGAAAGCATAGGAAAAGAGGCAGAACGTCCACAATGATGCACTTGGCCAAAAAGGGCGTATGCGTTTTTTCCTGAATATATTCAGGAAAAAACGCATACGCCCTTTTTGGCCAACCAAGCAAGCTTGCAAAGGAAATCTGCACTACAATGAAGTCTCACTTACCCCCGGTCAAAAGGGCCATCTGAAAAAAGTGTAAAATCCAGAAAGGCAGGACAGGCCATGGAGAACTGGGAGCCTTGTTATGCTGATGGGCGGGATGTAAATTGCCAACAACCACTCGGGAGAAGTGTATGGTGTTTCCTGAAACATCTAAAAAACAAAGCAACAGAACCTAGGGCACTTCCACTTATGGTCCTATAGCTTAGGGAAATTAAAATCAAAAAGACACAGCCACCCCAAAGTTTGGAACGGCTCTGTTTACAAGAACCTCGTTTACAGTACAAGTTCAACATCGCAGAAAGTGAAAAATGGATAAAGAAGTTGTGGTATTTACTTACAAAGCAATATCACTCAGCAATGAAATCTGTGTCATCAGGCCCTTAGCAATACAATGAGTGGATTCAGGTATGATGATTCTAACAGAAGTAAGTCACACAGAAAAAGAAACATCATAAGATATCACTAATACACGGAATGTAAACTTGGCTACACAGGAACTGAATTACAGAACAGAACAGGGTCTCAAATTTAGAAAACCAACTTATGCTTGCTTAAGGGTAAAGGTGAGTTGGGGTGCTGCATAAAACCAGAGATTGAAATGAGCACAGATAAAGTTCCTTAAGCCAAATATGGAATAGACAAGAGCTACTCCTTGCTCAACGAAATGGACTCAACACCGCATATTAAATGCCTAAGAATGTACCTGACTAGTAAGTATCTTAAAAACCTATGGATTGCTATGTCTCCGAAAGAGAATCAAGCATGTGTACAGGGGCATAAACGCAGCAGTGATAGGATTGGAGAGGTTCGGTGAGCAAATGAAGACCCTTTGAAGTCATATTGCATGGTACCCATTACACGGGTCTTAACTGTCCAGGTTTAAGGTATTCTTCCTTCAACTAAAACATGCATGTGGAACCCAAGTATGATCAACCATGTGAACGGGAGACGTGTTCAAATATGTCTCAGTTTTCCTCCCCTGGTACTCGGGTGCAACATTCCAGACGCTTTACTAACACTCTCCCCACTTGGAGAGTCAGCGCCTTTAACCTCCTGTTTGGCCCAGTTTGCAATTTCTGCGGAAGATGAACAGGAATAGCGAGAACCAATGAGAGACTAGCTGGAGGTGTCTGGACGGGCAAATTTAACTCTCATTTCCCACCAGGAAAAGGAAATAACCAAAGGCTCAGCATGCCGGGCCGGAACCAGATTAGGGCCTGAAGCCATCCTGCGGTGTTGCGGCCAGCTCAAAAGAAAGCGAGTTGAACAAAGCAGCTCAGGGGCACTGTAATGCACAAACCTGCAGAGTTATAAATGACAGCTATCGTCCAAAAATAGACTGAAGTAAGGCTGCCAAGAGGACTTGAAAGCGGGGCAGAATTGCAGGAAACCGATTTCAGGAGGTAGACTGGAATTGCATTGAAAGCATAGGAAAAGAGGCAGAACGTCCACAATGATGCACTTGGCCAAAAAGGGCGTATGCGTTTTTTCCTGAATATATTCAGGAAAAAACGCATACGCCCTTTTTGGCCAACCAAGCAAGCTTGCAAAGGAAATCTGCACTACAATGAAGTCTCACTTCCCCCTGGTCAAAAGGGCCATCTGAAAAAAGTGTAAAATCCAGAAAGGCAGGACAGGCCATGGAGAACTGGGAGCCTTGTTATGCTGATGGGCGGGATGTAAATTGCCAACAACCACTCGGGAGAAGTGTATGGTGTTTCCTGAAACATCTAAAAAACAAAGCAACAGAACCTAGGGCACTTCCACTTATGGTCCTATAGCTTAGGGAAATTAAAATCAAAAAGACACAGCCACCCCAAAGTTTGGAACGGCTCTGTTTACAAGAACCTCGTTTACAGTACAAGTTCAACATCGCAGAAAGTGAAAAATGGATAAAGAAGTTGTGGTATTTACTTACAAAGCAATATCACTCAGCAATGAAATCTGTGTCATCAGGCCCTTAGCAATACAATGAGTGGATTCAGGTATGATGATTCTAACAGAAGTAAGTCACACAGAAAAAGAAACATCATAAGATATCACTAATACACGGAATGTAAACTTGGCTACACAGGAACTGAATTACAGAACAGAACAGGGTCTCAAATTTAGAAAACCAACTTATGCTTGCTTAAGGGTAAAGGTGAGTTGGGGTGCTGCATAAAACCAGAGATTGAAATGAGCACAGATAAAGTTCCTTAAGCCAAATATGGAATAGACAAGAGCTACTCCTTGCTCAACGAAATGGACTCAACACCGCATATTAAACGCCTAAGAATGTACCTGACTAGTAAGTATCTTAAAACCTATGGATTGCTATGTCTCCAAAAGAGAATCAAGCGTGTGTACAGGGGCATAAACGCAGCAGTGATAGGATTGGAGAGGTTCGGTGAGGAAATGAAGACCCTTTGAAGTCATATTGCATGGTACCCATTACACGGGTCTTAACTCTCCAGGTTTAAGGTATTCTTCCTTCAGCTAAAACATGCATGTGGAACCCAAGTATGATCAACCATGTGAACGGGAGACGTGTTCAAATATGTCTCAGTTTTCCTCCCCTGGTACTCGGGTGCAACATTCCAGACGCTTTACTAACACTCTCCCGACTTGGAGAGTCAGTCCATTTAACCTCCTGTTTGGCCCAGTTTGCAATTTCTGCGGAAGATGAACAAGAAT
Organism: Delphinus delphis; assembly: GCF_949987515.2. NCBI lineage: Eukaryota > Metazoa > Chordata > Mammalia > Artiodactyla > Delphinidae > Delphinus > Delphinus delphis. The sequence continues at coordinate 119,572 of NW_027192719.1, forward strand.
AGCGAGAACCAATGAGAGACTAGCGGGAGGTGTCTGGACGGGCAAATTTAACTCTCATTTCCCACCAGGAAGAGGAAATAACCAAAGGCTCAGCGTGCCGTGCCGGAACCAGATTAGGGCCTGAAGCCAACCTGCGGTGTTGCGGCCAGGTCACAAGAAAGCGAGTTGAAGAAAGGAGCTCAGGGGCACTGTAATTCACAAACCTGCAGAGTTATAAATGACAGCTATCGTCCAAAAATAGACTGAAGTAAGGCTGCCAAGAGGACTTGAAAGCGGGGCAGAATTGCAGGAAACCGATTTCAGGAGGTAGACTGGAATTGCATTGAAAGCATAGGAAAAGAGGCAGAACGTCCACAATGATGCACTTGGCCAAAAAGGGCGTATGCGTTTTTTCCTGAATATATTCAGGAAAAAACGCATACGCCCTTTTTGGCCAACCAAGCAAGCTTGCAAAGGAAATCTGCACTACAATGAAGTCTCACTTCCCCCCGGTCAAAAGGGCCATCTGAAAAAAGTGTAAAATCCAGAAAGGCAGGACAGGCCATGGAGAACTGGGAGCCTTGTTATGCTGATGGGCGGGATGTAAATTGCCAACAACCACTCGGGAGAAGTGTATGGTGTTTCCTGAAACATCTAAAAAACAAAGCAACAGAACCTAGGGCACTTCCACTTATGGTCCTATAGCTTAGGGAAATTAAAATCAAAAAGACACAGCCACCCCAAAGTTTGGAACGGCTCTGTTTACAAGAACCTCGTTTACAGTACAAGTTCAACATCGCAGAAAGTGAAAAATGGATAAAGAAGTTGTGGTATTTACTTACAAAGCAATATCACTCAGCAATGAAATCTGTGTCATCAGGCCCTTAGCAATACAATGAGTGGATTCAGGTATGATGATTCTAACAGAAGTAAGTCACACAGAAAAAGAAACATCATAAGATATCACTAATACACGGAATGTAAACTTGGCTACACAGGAACTGAATTACAGAACAGAACAGGGTCTCAAATTTAGAAAACCAACTTATGCTTGCTTAAGGGTAAAGGTGAGTTGGGGTGCTGCATAAAACCAGAGATTGAAATGAGCACAGATAAAGTTCCTTAAGCCAAATATGGAATAGACAAGAGCTACTCCTTGCTCAACGAAATGGACTCAACACCGCATATTAAATGCCTAAGAATGTACCTGACTAGTAAGTATCTTAAAAACCTATGGATTGCTATGTCTCCGAAAGAGAATCAAGCATGTGTACAGGGGCATAAACGCAGCAGTGATAGGATTGGAGAGGTTCGGTGAGCAAATGAAGACCCTTTGAAGTCATATTGCATGGTACCCATTACACGGGTCTTAACTGTCCAGGTTTAAGGTATTCTTCCTTCAACTAAAACATGCATGTGGAACCCAAGTATGATCAACCATGTGAACGGGAGACGTGTTCAAATATGTCTCAGTTTTCCTCCCCTGGTACTCGGGTGCAACATTCCAGACGCTTTACTAACACTCTCCCCACTTGGAGAGTCAGCGCCTTTAACCTCCTGTTTGGCCCAGTTTGCAATTTCTGCGGAAGATGAACAGGAATAGCGAGAACCAATGAGAGACTAGCTGGAGGTGTCTGGACGGGCAAATTTAACTCTCATTTCCCACCAGGAAAAGGAAATAACCAAAGGCTCAGCGTGCCGGGCCGGAACCAGATTAGGGCCTGAAGCCATCCTGCGGTGTTGCGGCCAGGTCACAAGAAAGCGAGTTGAAGAAAGGAGCTCAGGGGCACTGTAATGCACAAACCTGCAGAGTTATAAATGACAGCTATCGTCCAAAAATAGACTGAAGTAAGGCTGCCAAGAGGACTTGAAAGCGGGGCAGAATTGCAGGAAACCGATTTCAGGAGGTAGACTGGAATTGCATTGAAAGCATAGGAAAAGAGGCAGAACGTCCACAATGATGCACTTGGCCAAAAAGGGCGTATGCGTTTTTTCCTGAATATATTCAGGAAAAAACGCATACGCCCTTTTTGGCCAACCAAGCAAGCTTGCAAAGGAAATCTGCACTACAATGAAGTCTCACTTCCCCCCGGTCAAAAGGGCCATCTGAAAAAAGTGTAAAATCCAGAAAGGCAGGACAGGCCATGGAGAACTGGGAGCCTTGTTATGCTGATGGGCGGGATGTAAATTGCCAACAACCACTCGGGAGAAGTGTATGGTGTTTCCTGAAACATCTAAAAAACAAAGCAACAGAACCTAGGGCACTTCCACTTATGGTCCTATAGCTTAGGGAAATTAAAATCAAAAAGACACAGCCACCCCAAAGTTTGGAACGGCTCTGTTTACAAGAACCTCGTTTACAGTACAAGTTCAACATCGCAGAAAGTGAAAAATGGATAAAGAAGTTGTGGTATTTACTTACAAAGCAATATCACTCAGCAATGAAATCTGTGTCATCAGGCCCTTAGCAGCACAATGAGTGGATTCAGGTATGATGATTCTAACAGAAGTAAGTCACACAGAAAAAGAAACATCATAAGATATCAGTAATACACGGAATGTAAACTTGGCTACACAGGAACTGAATTACAGAACAGAACAGGGTCTCAAATTTAGAAAAACAACTTATGCTTGCTTAAGGGTAAAGGTGAGTTGGGGTGCTGCATAAAACCAGAGATTGAAATGAGCACAGATAAAGTTCCTTAAGTCAAATATGGAATAGACAAGAGCTACTCCTTGCTCAACGAAATGGACTCAACACCGCATATTAAATGCCTAAGAATGTACCTGACTAGTAAGTATCTTAAAAACCTATGGATTGCTATGTCTCCGAAAGAGAATCAAGCATGTGTACAGGGGCATAAACGCAGCAGTGATAGGATTGGAGAGGTTCGGTGAGCAAATGAAGACCCTTTGAAGTCATATTGCATGGTACCCATTACACGGGTCTTAACTCTCCAGGTTTAAGGTATTCTTCCTTCAACTAAAACATGCATGTGGAACCCAAGTATGATCAACCATGTGAACGGGAGACGTGTTCAAATATGTCTCAGTTTTCCTCCCCTGGTACTCGGGTGCAACATTCCAGACGCTTTACTAACACTCTCCCCACTTGGAGAGTCAGCGCCTTTAACCTCCTGTTTGGCCCAGTTTGCAATTTCTGCGGAAGATGAACAGGAATAGCGAGAACCAATGAGAGGCTAGCTGGAGGTGTCTGGACGGGCAAATTTAACTCTCATTTCCCACCAGGAAGAGGAATTAACCAAAGGCTCAGCGTGCCGGGCCGGAACCAGATTAGGGCCTGAAGCCATCCTGCGGTGTTGCGGCCAGGTCACAAGAAATCGAGTTGAAGAAAGGAGCTCAGGGGCACTGTAATTCACAAACCTGCAGAGTTATAAATGACAGCTATCGTCCAAAAATAGACTGAAGTAAGGCTGCCAAGAGGACTTGAAAGCGGGGCAGAATTGCAGGAAACCAATTTCAGAAGGTAGACTGGAATTGCATTGAAAGCATAGGAAAAGAGGCAGAACGTCCACAATGATGCACTTGGCCAAAAAGGGCGTATGCGTTTTTTCCTGAATATATTCAGGAAAAAACGCATACGCCCTTTTTGGCCAACCAAGCAAGCTTGCAAAGGAAATCTGCACTACAATGAAGTCTCACTTCCCCCCGGTCAAAAGGGCCATCTGAAAAAAGTGTAAAATCCAGAAAGGCAACAGGCCATTGAGAACTGGGAGCCTTGATATGCTGATGGGCGGGATGTAAATTGCCAACAGACACTTGGGAGAAGTGTATGGTGTCTCCTGAAACATCTAAAAAACAAAGCAACAGAGCCTAGGGCACTTCCACTTATGGTCCTATAGCTTAGGGAAATTAAACTCAAAAAGACACAGCCACCCCAAAGTTTGGAACGGCTCTGTTTACAAGAACCTCGTTTACAGTACAAGTTCAACATCGCAGAAAGTGAAAAATGGATAAAGAAGTTGTGGTATTCACTTACAAAGCAATATCACTCAGCAATGAAATCTATGTCATCAGGCCCTTAGCAGCACAATGAGTGGATTCAGGTATGATGATTCTAACTGAAATAAGTCACACAGAAAAAGAAACATCATAAGATATCAGTAATACACGGAATGTAAACTTGGCTACACAGGAACTGAATTACAGAACAGAACAGGGTCTCAAATTTAGAAAACCAACTTATGCTTGCTTAAGGGGAAAGGTGAGTTGGGGTGCTGCATAAAACCAGAGATTGAAATGAGCACAGATAAAGTTCCTTAAGCCAAATATGGAATAGACAAGAGCTACTCCTTGCTCAACGAAATGGACTCAACACCGCATATTAAACGCCTAAGAATGTACCTGACTAGTATCTTAAAACCTATGGATTGCTATGTCTCCAAAAGAGAATCAAGCGTGTGTACAGGGGCATAAACGCAGCAGTGATAGGATTGGAGAGGTTCGGTGAGCAAATGAAGACCCTTTGAAGTCATATTGCATGGTACCCATTACACGGGTCTCAACTCTCCAGGTTTAAGGTATTCTTCCTTCAGCTAAAACATGCATGTGGAACCCAAGTATGATCAACCATGTGAACGGGAGACGTGTTCAAATATGTCTCAGTTTTCATACCCTGGTACTCGGGTGCAACATTCCAGACGCTTTACTAACACTCTCCCGACTTGGAGAGTCAGTCCCTTTAACCTCCTGTTTGGCCCAGTTTGCAATTTCTGCGGAAGATGAACAGGAATAGCGAGAACCAATGAGAGACTAGCTGGAGGTGTCTGGACGGGCAAATTTAACTCTCATTTCCCACCAGGAAGAGGAAATAACCAAAGGCTCAGCGTGCCGTGCCGGAACCAGATTAGGGCCTGAAGCCATCCTGCGGTGTTGCGGCCAGGTCACAAGAAAGCGAGTTGAAGAAAGGAGCTCAGGGGCACTGTAATTCACAAACCTGCAGAGTTATAAATGACAGCTATCGTCCAAAAATAGACTGAAGTAAGGCTGCCAAGAGGACTTGAAAGCGGGGCAGAATTGCAGGAAACCGATTTCAGGAGGTAGACTGGAATTGCATTGAAAGCATAGGAAAAGAGGCAGAACGTCCACAATGATGCACTTGGCCAAAAAGGGCGTATGCGTTTTTTCCTGCATATATTCAGGAAAAAACGCATATGCCTTTTTTGGCCAACCAAGCAAGCTTGCAAAGGAAATCTGCACTACAATGAAGTCTCACTTCCCCCCGGTCAAAAGGGCCATCTGAAAAAAGTGTAAAATCCAGAAAGGCAGGACAGGCCATGGAGAACTGGGAGCCTTGTTATGCTGATGGGCGGGATGTAAATTGCCAACAACCACTCGGGAGAAGTGTATGGTGTTTCCTGAAACATCTAAAAAACAAAGCAACAGAGCCTAGGGCACTGCCACTTATGGTCCTATAGCTTAGGGAAATTAAAATAAAAAAGACACAGCCACGCCAAAGTTTGGGACGCCTCTGTTTACAAGAACCTCGTTTACCGTACAAGTTCAACATCGCAGAAAGTGAAAAATGGATAAAGAAGTTGTGGTATTTACTTACAAAGCAATATCACTCAGCAATGAATTCTATGTCATCAGGCCCTTAGCATCACAATGAGTGGATTCAGGTATGATGATTCTAACTGAAATAAGTCACACAGAAAAAGAAACATCATAAGATATCAGTAATACACGGAATGTAAACTTGGCTACACAGGAACTGAATTACAGAACAGAACAGGGTCTCAAATTTAGAAAACCAACTTATGCTTGCTTAAGGGTAAAGGTGAGTTGGGGTGCTGCATAAAACCAGAGATTGAAATGAGCACAGATAAAGTTCCTTAAGCCAAATATGGAATAGACAAGAGCTACTCCTTGCTCAACGAAATGGACTCAACACCGCATATTAAATGCCTAAGAATGTACCTGACTAGTAAGTATCTTAAAAACCTATGGATTGCTATGTCTCCGAAAGAGAATCAAGCATGTGTACAGGGGCATAAACGCAGCAGTGATAGGATTGGAGAGGTTCGGTGAGCAAATGAAGACCCTTTGAAGTCATATTGCATGGTACCCATTACACGGGTCTTAACTCTCCAGGTTTAAGGTATTCTTCCTTCAACTAAAACATGCATGTGGAACCCAAGTATGATCAACCATGTGAACGGGAGACGTGTTCAAATATGTCTCAGTTTTCCTCCCCTGGTACTCGGGTGCAACATTCCAGACGCTTTACTAACACTCTCCCCACTTGGAGAGTCAGCGCCTTTAACCTCCTGTTTGGCCCAGTTTGCAATTTCTGCGGAAGATGAACAGGAATAGCGAGAACCAATGAGAGGCTAGCTGGAGGTGTCTGGACGGGCAAATTTAACTCTCATTTCCCACCAGGAAGAGGAATTAACCAAAGGCTCAGCGTGCCGGGCCGGAACCAGATTAGGGCCTGAAGCCATCCTGCGGTGTTGCAGCCAGGTCACAAGAAATCGAGTTGAAGAAAGGAGCTCAGGGGCACTGTAATTCACAAACCTGCAGAGTTATAAATGACAGCTATCGTCCAAAAATAGACTGAAGTAAGGCTGCCAAGAGGACTTGAAAGCGGGGCAGAATTGCAGGAAACCAATTTCAGAAGGTAGACTGGAATTGCATTGAAAGCATAGGAAAAGAGGCAGAACGTCCACAATGATGCACTTGGCCAAAAAGGGCGTATGCGTTTTTTCCTGAATATATTCAGGAAAAAACGCATACGCCCTTTTTGGCCAACCAAGCAAGCTTGCAAAGGAAATCTGCACTACAATGAAGTCTCACTTCCCCCCGGTCAAAAGGGCCATCTGAAAAAAGTGTAAAATCCAGAAAGGCAACAGGCCATTGAGAACTGGGAGCCTTGATATGCTGATGGGCGGGATGTAAATTGCCAACAGACACTTGGGAGAAGTGTATGGTGTTTCCTGAAACATCTAAAAAACAAAGCAACAGAGCCTAGGGCACTTCCACTTATGGTCCTATAGCTTAGGGAAATTAAACTCAAAAAGACACAGCCACCCCAAAGTTTGGAACGGCTCTGTTTACAAGAACCTCGTTTACAGTACAAGTTCAACATCGCAGAAAGTGAAAAATGGATAAAGAAGTTGTGGTATTCACTTACAAAGCAATATCACTCAGCAATGAAATCTATGTCATCAGGCCCTTAGCAGCACAATGAGTGGATTCAGGTATGATGATTCTAACTGAAATAAGTCACACAGAAAAAGAAACATCATAAGATATCAGTAATACACGGAATGTAAACTTGGCTACACAGGAACTGAATTACAGAACAGAACAGGGTCTCAAATTTAGAAAACCAACTTATGCTTGCTTAAGGGGAAAGGTGAGTTGGGGTGCTGCATAAAACCAGAGATTGAAATGAGCACAGATAAAGTTCCTTAAGCCAAATATGGAATAGACAAGAGCTACTCCTTGCTCAACGAAATGGACTCAACACCGCATATTAAACGCCTAAGAATGTACCTGACTAGTATCTTAAAACCTATGGATTGCTATGTCTCCAAAAGAGAATCAAGCGTGTGTACAGGGGCATAAACGCAGCAGTGATAGGATTGGAGAGGTTCGGTGAGCAAATGAAGACCCTTTGAAGTCATATTGCATGGTACCCATTACACGGGTCTCAACTCTCCAGGTTTAAGGTATTCTTCCTTCAGCTAAAACATGCATGTGGAACCCAAGTATGATCAACCATGTGAACGGGAGACGTGTTCAAATATGTCTCAGTTTTCATACCCTGGTACTCGGGTGCAACATTCCAGACGCTTTACTAACACTCTCCCGACTTGGAGAGTCAGTCCCTTTAACCTCCTGTTTGGCCCAGTTTGCAATTTCTGCGGAAGATGAACAGGAATAGCGAGAACCAATGAGAGACTAGCTGGAGGTGTCTGGACGGGCAAATTTAACTCTCATTTCCCACCAGGAAGAGGAAATAACCAAAGGCTCAGCGTGCCGTGCCGGAACCAGATTAGGGCCTGAAGCCATCCTGCGGTGTTGCGGCCAGGTCACAAGAAAGCGAGTTGAAGAAAGGAGCTCAGGGGCACTGTAATTCACAAACCTGCAGAGTTATAAATGACAGCTATCGTCCAAAAATAGACTGAAGTAAGGCTGCCAAGAGGACTTGAAAGCGGGGCAGAATTGCAGGAAACCGATTTCAGGAGGTAGACTGGAATTGCATTGAAAGCATAGGAAAAGAGGCAGAACGTCCACAATGATGCACTTGGCCAAAAAGGGCGTATGCGTTTTTTCCTGCATATATTCAGGAAAAAACGCATACGCCTTTTTTGGCCAACCAAGCAAGCTTGCAAAGGAAATCTGCACTACAATGAAGTCTCACTTCCCCCCGGTCAAAAGGGCCATCTGAAAAAAGTGTAAAATCCAGAAAGGCAGGACAGGCCATGGAGAACTGGGAGCCTTGTTATGCTGATGGGCGGGATGTAAATTGCCAACAACCACTCGGGAGAAGTGTATGGTGTTTCCTGAAACATCTAAAAAACAAAGCAACAGAGCCTAGGGCACTGCCACTTATGGTCCTATAGCTTAGGGAAATTAAAATAAAAAAGACACAGCCACCCCAAAGTTTGGGACGCCTCTGTTTACAAGAACCTCGTTTACCGTACAAGTTCAACATCGCAGAAAGTGAAAAATGGATAAAGAAGTTGTGGTATTTACTTACAAAGCAATATCACTCAGCAATGAATTCTATGTCATCAGGCCCTTAGCATCACAATGAGTGGATTCAGGTATGATGATTCTAACTGAAATAAGTCACACAGAAAAAGAAACATCATAAGATATCAGTAATACACGGAATGTAAACTTGGCTACACAGGAACTGAATTACAGAACAGAACAGGGTCTCAAATTTAGAAAACCAACTTATGCTTGCTTAAGGGTAAAGGTGAGTTGGGGTGCTGCATAAAACCAGAGATTGAAATGAGCACAGATAAAGTTCCTTAAGCCAAATATGGAATAGACAAGAGCTACTCCTTGCTCAACGAAATGGACTCAACACCGCATATTAAACGCCTAAGAATGTACCTGACTAGTAAGTATCTTAAAAACCTATGGATTGCTATGTCTCCGAAAGAGAATCAAGCATGTGTACAGGGGCATAAACGCAGCAGTGATAGGATTGGAGAGGTTCGGTGAGCAAATGAAGACCCTTTGAAGTCATATTGCATGGTACCCATTCCACGGGTTTCAACTACCCAGGTTTTAGGTATTCTTCCTTCAGCTAAAACATGCATGTGGAACCCAAGTATGATCAACCATGTGAACGGGAGATGTGTTCAAATATGTCTCAGTTTTCCTCCCCTGGTACTCGGGTGCAACATTCCAGACGCTTTACTAACACTCTCCCCACTTGGAGAGTCAGCGCCTTTAACCTCCTGTTTGGCCCAGTTTGCAATTTCTGCGGAAGATGAACAGGAATAGCGAGAACCAATGAGAGGCTAGCTGGAGGTGTCTGGACGGGCAAATTTAACTCTCATTTCCCACCAGGAAGAGGAAATAACCAAAGGCTCAGCGTGCCGTACCGGAACCAGATTAGGGCCTGAAGCCATCCTGCGGTGTTGCGGCCAGGTCACAAGAAAGCGAGTTGAAGAAAGGAGCTCAGGGGCACTGTAATTCACAAACCTGCAGAGTTATAAATGACAGCTATCGTCCAAAAATAGACTGAAGTAAGGCTGCCAAGAGGACTTGAAAGCGGGGCAGAATTGCAGGAAACCGACTTCAGGAGGTAGACTGGAATTGCATTGAAAGCATAGGAAAAGAGGCAGAACGTCCACAATGATGCACTTGGCCAAAAAGGGCGTATGCGTTTTTTCCTGCATATATTCAGGAAAAAACGCATACGCCTTTTTTGGCCAACCAAGCAAGCTTGCAAAGGAAATCTGCACTACAATGAAGTCTCACTTCCCCCCGGTCAAAAGGGCCATCTGAAAAAAGTGTAAAATCCAGAAAGGCAGGACAGGCCATGGAGAACTGGGAGCCTTGTTATGCTGATGGGCGGGATGTAAATTGCCAACAACCACTCGGGAGAAGTGTATGGTGTTTCCTGAAACATCTAAAAAACAAAGCAACAGAGCCTAGGGCACTGCCACTTATGGTCCTATAGCTTAGGGAAATTAAAATAAAAAAGACACAGCCACCCCAAAGTTTGGGACGCCTCTGTTTACAAGAACCTCGTTTACCGTACAAGTTCAACATCGCAGAAAGTGAAAGATGGATAAAGAAGTTGTGGTATTTACTTACAAAGCAATATCACTCAGCAATGAATTCTATGTCATCAGGCCCTTAGCATCACAATGAGTGGATTCAGGTATGATGATTCTAACTGAAATAAGTCACACAGAAAAAGAAACATCATAAGATATCAGTAATACACGGAATGTAAACTTGGCTACACAGGAACTGAATTACAGAACAGAACAGGGTCTCAAATTTAGAAAACCAACTTATGCTTGCTTAAGGGGAAAGGTGAGTTGGGGTGCTGCATAAAACCAGAGATTGAAATGAGCACAGATAAAGTTCCTTAAGCCAAATATGGAATAGACAAGAGCTACTCCTTGCTCAACGAAATGGACTCAACACCGCATATTAAACGCCTAAGAATGTACCTGACTAGTAAGTATCTTAAAAACCTATGGATTGCTATGTCTCCGAAAGAGAATCAAGCATGTGTACAGGGGCATAAACGCAGCAGTGATAGGATTGGAGAGGTTCGGTGAGCAAATGAAGACCCTTTGAAGTCATATTGCATGGTACCCATTCCACGGGTTTCAACTACCCAGGTTTTAGGTATTCTTCCTTCAGCTAAAACATGCATGTGGAACCCAAGTATGATCAACCATGTGAACGGGAGATGTGTTCAAATATGTCTCAGTTTTCCTCCCCTGGTACTCGGGTGCAACATTCCAGACGCTTTACTAACACTCTCCCCACTTGGAGAGTCAGCGCCTTTAACCTCCTGTTTGGCCCAGTTTGCAATTTCTGCGGAAGATGAACAGGAATAGCGAGAACCAATGAGAGGCTAGCTGGAGGTGTCTGGACGGGCAAATTTAACTCTCATTTCCCACCAGGAAGAGGAAATAACCAAAGGCTCAGCGTGCCGGGCCGGAACCAGATTAGGGCCTGAAGCCATCCTGCGGTGTTGCGGCCAGGTCACAAGAAAGCGAGTTGAAGAAAGGAGCTCAGGGGCACTGTAATTCACAAACCTGCAGAGTTACAAATGACAGCTATTGTCCAAAAATAGACTGAAGTAAGGCTGCCAAGAGGACTTGAAAGCGGGGCAGAATTGCAGGAAACCGATTTCAGGAGGTAGACTGGAATTGCATTGAAAGCATAGGAAAAGAGGCAGAATGTCCACAATGATGCACTTGGCCAAAAAGGGCGTATGCGTTTTTTCCTGAATATATTCAGGAAAAAACGCATACGCCCTTTTTGGCCAACCAAGCAAGCTTGCAAAGGAAATCTGCACTACAATGAAGTCTCACTTCCCCCCGGTCAAAAGGGCCATCTGAAAAAAGTGTAAAATCCAGAAAGGCAGGACAGGCCATGGAGAACTGGGAGCCTTGTTATGCTGATGGGCGGGATGTAAATTGCCAACAACCACTCGGGAGAAGTGTATGGTGTTTCCTGAAACATGTAAAAAACAAAGCAACAGAACCTAGGGCACTTCCACTTATGGTCCTATAGCTTAGGGAAATTAAAATCAAAAAGACACAGCCACCCCAAAGTTTGGAACGGCTCTGTTTACAAGAACCTCGTTTACAGTACAAGTTCAACATCGCAGAAAGTGAAAAATGGATAAAGAAGTTGTGGTATTTACTTACAAAGCAATATCACTCAGCAATGAAATCTGTGTCATCAGGCCCTTAGCAGCACAATGAGTGGATTCAGGTATGATGATTCTAACAGAAGTAAGTCACACAGAAAAAGAAACATCATAAGATATCAGTAATACACGGAATGTAAACTTGGCTACACAGGAACTGAATTACAGAACAGAACAGGGTCTCAAATTTAGAAAACCAACTTATGCTTGCTTAAGGGTAAAGGTGAGTTGGGGTGCTGCATAAAACCAGAGATTGAAATGAGCACAGATAAAGTTCCTTAAGTCAAATATGGAATAGACAAGAGCTACTCCTTGCTCAACGAAATGGACTCAACACCGCATATTAAATGCCTAAGAATGTACCTGACTAGTAAGTATCTTAAAAACCTATGGATTGCTATGTCTCCGAAAGAGAATCAAGCATGTGTACAGGGGCATAAACGCAGCAGTGATAGGATTGGAGAGGTTCGGTGAGCAAATGAAGACCCTTTGAAGTCATATTGCATGGTACCCATTCCATGGGTTTCAACTACCCAGGTTTTAGGTATTCTTCCTTCAGCGAAAACATGCATGTGGAACCCAAGTATGATCAACCATGTGAACGGGAGACGTGTTCAAATATGTCTCAGTTTTCCTCCCCTGGTACTCGGGTGCAACATTCCAGACGCTTTACTAACACTCTCCCCACTTGGAGAGTCAGCGCCTTTAACCTCCTGTTTGGCCCAGTTTGCAATTTCTGCGGAAGATGAACAGGAATAGCGAGAACCAATGAGAGACTAGCTGGAGGTGTCTGGACGGGCAAATTTAACTCTCATTTCCCACCAGGAAGAGGAAATAACCAAAGGCTCAGCGTGCCGTACCGGAACCAGATTAGGGCCTGAAGCCATCCTGCGGTGTTGCGGCCAGGTCACAAGAAAGCGAGTTGAAGAAAGGAGCTCAGGGGCACTGTAATTCACAAACCTGCAGAGTTATAAATGACAGCTATCGTCCAAAAATAGACTGAAGTAAGGCTGCCAAGAGGACTTGAAAGCGGGGCAGAATTGCAGGAAACCGATTTCAGGAGGTAGACTGGAATTGCATTGAAAGCATAGGAAAAGAGGCAGAATGTCCACAATGATGCACTTGGCCAAAAAGGGCGTATGCGTTTTTTCCTGAATATATTCAGGAAAAAACGCATACGCCCTTTTTGGCCAACCAAGCAAGCTTGCAAAGGAAATCTGCACTACAATGAAGTCTCACTTCCCCCCGGTCAAAAGGGCCATCTGAAAAAAGTGTAAAATCCAGAAAGGCAGGACAGGCCATGGAGAACTGGGAGCCTTGTTATGCTGATGGGCGGGATGTAAATTGCCAACAACCACTCGGGAGAAGTGTATGGTGTTTCCTGAAACATGTAAAAAACAAAGCAACAGAACCTAGGGCACTTCCACTTATGGTCCTATAGCTTAGGGAAATTAAAATCAAAAAGACACAGCCACCCCAAAGTTTGGAACGGCTCTGTTTACAAGAACCTCGTTTACAGTACAAGTTCAACATCGCAGAAAGTGAAAAATGGATAAAGAAGTTGTGGTATTTACTTACAAAGCAATATCACTCAGCAATGAAATCTGTGTCATCAGGCCCTTAGCAGCACAATGAGTGGATTCAGGTATGATGATTCTAACAGAAGTAAGTCACACAGAAAAAGAAACATCATAAGATATCAGTAATACACGGAATGTAAACTTGGCTACACAGGAACTGAATTACAGAACAGAACAGGGTCTCAAATTTAGAAAACCAACTTATGCTTGCTTAAGGGTAAAGGTGAGTTGGGGTGCTGCATAAAACCAGAGATTGAAATGAGCACAGATAAAGTTCCTTAAGTCAAATATGGAATAGACAAGAGCTACTCCTTGCTCAACGAAATGGACTCAACACCGCATATTAAATGCCTAAGAATGTACCTGACTAGTAAGTATCTTAAAAACCTATGGATTGCTATGTCTCCGAAAGAGAATCAAGCATGTGTACAGGGGCATAAACGCAGCAGTGATAGGATTGGAGAGGTTCGGTGAGCAAATGAAGACCCTTTGAAGTCATATTGCATGGTACCCATTCCATGGGTTTCAACTACCCAGGTTTTAGGTATTCTTCCTTCAGCGAAAACATGCATGTGGAACCCAAGTATGATCAACCATGTGAACGGGAGACGTGTTCAAATATGTCTCAGTTTTCCTCCCCTGGTACTCGGGTGCAACATTCCAGACGCTTTACTAACACTCTCCCCACTTGGAGAGTCAGCGCCTTTAACCTCCTGTTTGGCCCAGTTTGCAATTTCTGCGGAAGATGAACAGGAATAGCGAGAACCAATGAGAGACTAGCTGGAGGTGTCTGGACGGGCAAATTTAACTCTCATTTCCCACCAGGAAAAGGAAATAACCAAAGGCTCAGCGTGCCGTGCCGGAACCAGATTAGGGCCTGAAGCCAACCTGCGGTGTTGCGGCCAGGTCACAAGAAAGCAAGTTGAAGAAAGGAGCTCAGGGTCACTGTAATGCACAAACCTGCAGAGTTATAAATGACAGCTATCGTCCAAAAATAGACTGAAGTAAGGCTGCCAAGAGGACTTGAAAGCGGGCCAGAATTGCAGGAAACCGATTTCAGAAGGTAGACTGGAATTGCATTGAAAGCATAGGAAAAGAGGCAGAACGTCCACAATGATGCACTTGGCCAAAAAGGGCGTATGCGTTTTTTCCTGAATATATTCAGGAAAAAACGCATACGCCCTTTTTGGCCAACCAAGCAAGCTTGCAAAGGAAATCTGCACTACAATGAAGTCTCACTTCCCCCCGGTCAAAAGGGCCATCTGAAAAAAGTGTAAAATCCAGAAAGGCAGGACAGGCCATGGAGAACTGGGAGCCTTGTTATGCTGATGGGCGGGATGTAAATTGCCAACAACCACTCGGGAGAAGTGTATGGTGTTTCCTGAAACATCTAAAAAACAAAGCAACAGAACCTAGGGCACTTCCACTTATGGTCCTATAGCTTAGGGAAATTAAAATCAAAAAGACACAGCCACCCCAAAGTTTGGAACGGCTCTGTTTACAAGAACCTCGTTTACAGTACAAGTTCAACATCGCAGAAAGTGAAAAATGGATAAAGAAGTTGTGGTATTTACTTACAAAGCAATATCACTCAGCAATGAAATCTGTGTCATCAGGCCCTTAGCAGCACAATGAGTGGATTCAGGTATGATGATTCTAACTGAAATAAGTCACACAGAAAAAGAAACATCATAAGATATCAGTAATACACGGAATGTAAACTTGGCTACACAGGAACTGAATTACAGAACAGAACAGGGTCTCAAATTTAGAAAACCAACTTATGCTTGCTTAAGGGGAAAGGTGAGTTGGGGTGCTGCATAAAACCAGAGATTGAAATGAGCACAGATAAAGTTCCTTAAGCCAAATATGGAATAGACAAGAGCTACTCCTTGCTCAACGAAATGGACTCAACACCGCATATTAAACGCCTAAGAATGTACCTGACTAGTAAGTATCTTAAAACCTATGGATTGCTATGTCTCCGAAAGAGAATCAAGCATGTGTACAGGGGCATAAACGCAGCAGTGATAGGATTGGAGAGGTTCGGTGAGCAAATGAAGACCCTTTGAAGTCATATTGCATGGTACCCATTCCATGGGTTTCAACTACCCAGGTTTTAGGTATTCTTCCTTCAGCTAAAACATGCATGTGGAACCCAAGTATGATCAACCATGTGAACGGGAGACGTGTTCAAATATGTCTCAGTTTTCCTCCCCTGGTACTCGGGTGCAACATTCCAGACGCTTTACTAACACTCTCCCCACTTGGAGAGTCAGCGCCTTTAACCTCCTGTTTGGCCCAGTTTGCAATTTCTGCGGAAGATGAACAGGAATAGCGAGAACCAATGAGAGGCTAGCTGGAGGTGTCTGGACGGGCAAATTTAACTCTCATTTCCCACCAGGAAGAGGAAATAACCAAAGGCTCAGCGTGCCGTACCGGAACCAGATTAGGGCCTGAAGCCATCCTGCGGTGTTGCGGCCAGGTCACAAGAAAGCGAGTTGAAGAAAGGAGCTCAGGGGCACTGTAATTCACAAACCTGCAGAGTTATAAATGACAGCTATCGTCCAAAAATAGACTGAAGTAAGGCTGCCAAGAGGACTTGAAAGCGGGGCAGAATTGCAGGAAACCGATTTCAGGAGGTAGACTGGAATTGCATTGAAAGCATAGGAAAAGAGGCAGAATGTCCACAATGATGCACTTGGCCAAAAAGGGCGTATGCGTTTTTTCCTGAATATATTCAGGAAAAAACGCATACGCCCTTTTTGGCCAACCAAGCAAGCTTGCAAAGGAAATCTGCACTACAATGAAGTCTCACTTCCCCCCGGTCAAAAGGGCCATCTGAAAAAAGTGTAAAATCCAGAAAGGCAGGACAGGCCATGGAGAACTGGGAGCCTTGTTATGCTGATGGGCGGGATGTAAATTGCCAACAACCACTCGGGAGAAGTGTATGGTGTTTCCTGAAACATGTAAAAAACAAAGCAACAGAACCTAGGGCACTTCCACTTATGGTCCTATAGCTTAGGGAAATTAAAATCAAAAAGACACAGCCACCCCAAAGTTTGGAACGGCTCTGTTTACAAGAACCTCGTTTACAGTACAAGTTCAACATCGCAGAAAGTGAAAAATGGATAAAGAAGTTGTGGTATTTACTTACAAAGCAATATCACTCAGCAATGAAATCTGTGTCATCAGGCCCTTAGCAGCACAATGAGTGGATTCAGGTATGATGATTCTAACAGAAGTAAGTCACACAGAAAAAGAAACATCATAAGATATCAGTAATACACGGAATGTAAACTTGGCTACACAGGAACTGAATTACAGAACAGAACAGGGTCTCAAATTTAGAAAACCAACTTATGCTTGCTTAAGGGTAAAGGTGAGTTGGGGTGCTGCATAAAACCAGAGATTGAAATGAGCACAGATAAAGTTCCTTAAGTCAAATATGGAATAGACAAGAGCTACTCCTTGCTCAACGAAATGGACTCAACACCGCATATTAAATGCCTAAGAATGTACCTGACTAGTAAGTATCTTAAAAACCTATGGATTGCTATGTCTCCGAAAGAGAATCAAGCATGTGTACAGGGGCATAAACGCAGCAGTGATAGGATTGGAGAGGTTCGGTGAGCAAATGAAGACCCTTTGAAGTCATATTGCATGGTACCCATTACACGGGTCTTAACTCTCCACGTTTAAGGTATTCTTCCTTCAACTAAAACATGCATGTGGAACCCAAGTATGATCAACCATATGAACGGGAGACGTGTTCAAATATGTCTCAGTTTTCCTCCCCTGGTACTCGGGTGCAACATTCCAGACGCTTTACTAACACTCTCCCCACTTGGAGAGTCAGCGCCTTTAACCTCCTGTTTGGCCCAGTTTGCAATTTCTGCGGAAGATGAACAGGAATAGCGAGAACCAATGAGACACTAGCTGGAGGTGTCTGGACAGGCAAATTTAACTCTCATTTCCCAACAGGAAGAGGAATTAACCAAAGGCTCAGCGTGCCGTGCCGGAACCAGATTAGGGCCTGAAGCCATCCTGCGGTGTTGCGGCCAGGTCACAAGAAAGCAAGTTGAAGAAAGGAGCTCAGGGTCACTGTAATGCACAAACCTGCAGAGTTATAAATGACAGCTATCGTCCAAAAATAGACTGAAGTAAGGCTGCCAAGAGGACTTGAAAGCGGGGCAGAATTGCAGGAAACCGATTTCAGGAGGTAGACTGGAATTGCATTGAAAGCATAGGAAAAGAGGCAGAACGTCCACAATGATGCACTTGGCCAAAAAGGGCGTATGCGTTTTTTCCTGAATATATTCAGGAAAAAACGCATACGCCCTTTTTGGCCAACCAAGCAAGCTTGCAAAGGAAATCTGCACTACAATGAAGTCTCACTTCCCCCCGGTCAAAAGGGCCATCTGAAAAAAGTGTAAAATCCAGAAAGGCAGGACAGGCCATGGAGAACTGGGAGCCTTGTTATGCTGATGGGCGGGATGTAAATTGCCAACAACCACTCGGGAGAAGTGTATGGTGTTTCCTGAAACATCTAAAAAACAAAGCAACAGAACCTAGGGCACTTCCACTTATGGTCCTATAGCTTAGGGAAATTAAAATCAAAAAGACACAGCCACCCCAAAGTTTGGAACGGCTCTGTTTACAAGAACCTCGTTTACAGTACAAGTTCAACATCGCAGAAAGTGAAAAATGGATAAAGAAGTTGTGGTATTTACTTACAAAGCAATATCACTCAGCAATGAAATCTGTGTCATCAGGCCCTTAGCAGCACAATGAGTGGATTCAGGTATGATGATTCTAACTGAAATAAGTCACACAGAAAAAGAAACATCATAAGATATCAGTAATACACGGAATGTAAACTTGGCTACACAGGAACTGAATTACAGAACAGAACAGGGTCTCAAATTTAGAAAACCAACTTATGCTTGCTTAAGGGGAAAGGTGAGTTGGGGTGCTGCATAAAACCAGAGATTGAAATGAGCACAGATAAAGTTCCTTAAGCCAAATATGGAATAGACAAGAGCTACTCCTTGCTCAACGAAATGGACTCAACACCGCATATTAAACGCCTAAGAATGTACCTGACTAGTAAGTATCTTAAAACCTATGGATTGCTATGTCTCCGAAAGAGAATCAAGCATGTGTACAGGGGCATAAACGCAGCAGTGATAGGATTGGAGAGGTTCGGTGAGCAAATGAAGACCCTTTGAAGTCATATTGCATGGTACCCATTCCATGGGTTTCAACTACCCAGGTTTTAGGTATTCTTCCTTCAGCTAAAACATGCATGTGGAACCCAAGTATGATCAACCATGTGAACGGGAGACGTGTTCAAATATGTCTCAGTTTTCCTCCCCTGGTACTCGGGTGCAACATTCCAGACGCTTTAC
This sequence comes from Delphinus delphis, assembly GCF_949987515.2. Classification (NCBI taxonomy): domain Eukaryota; kingdom Metazoa; phylum Chordata; class Mammalia; order Artiodactyla; family Delphinidae; genus Delphinus; species Delphinus delphis. Next base: position 138,432 of record NW_027192719.1, read on the forward strand.
TAACACTCTCCCCACTTGGAGAGTCAGCGCCTTTAACCTCCTGTTTGGCCCAGTTTGCAATTTCTGCGGAAGATGAACAGGAATAGCGAGAACCAATGAGAGGCTAGCTGGAGGTGTCTGGACGGGCAAATTTAACTCTCATTTCCCACCAGGAAGAGGAAATAACCAAAGGCTCAGCGTGCCGTACCGGAACCAGATTAGGGCCTGAAGCCATCCTGCGGTGTTGCGGCCAGGTCACAAGAAAGCGAGTTGAAGAAAGGAGCTCAGGGGCGCTGTAATTCACAAACCTGCAGAGTTATAAATGACAGCTATCGTCCAAAAATAGACTGAAGTAAGGCTGCCAAGAGGACTTGAAAGCGGGGCAGAATTGCAGGAAACCGATTTCAGGAGGTAGACTGGAATTGCATTGAAAGCATAGGAAAAGAGGCAGAATGTCCACAATGATGCACTTGGCCAAAAAGGGCGTATGCGTTTTTTCCTGAATATATTCAGGAAAAAACGCATACGCCCTTTTTGGCCAACCAAGCAAGCTTGCAAAGGAAATCTGCACTACAATGAAGTCTCACTTCCCCCCGGTCAAAAGGGCCATCTGAAAAAAGTGTAAAATCCAGAAAGGCAGGACAGGCCATGGAGAACTGGGAGCCTTGTTATGCTGATGGGCGGGATGTAAATTGCCAACAACCACTCGGGAGAAGTGTATGGTGTTTCCTGAAACATGTAAAAAACAAAGCAACAGAACCTAGGGCACTTCCACTTATGGTCCTATAGCTTAGGGAAATTAAAATCAAAAAGACACAGCCACCCCAAAGTTTGGAACGGCTCTGTTTACAAGAACCTCGTTTACAGTACAAGTTCAACATCGCAGAAAGTGAAAAATGGATAAAGAAGTTGTGGTATTTACTTACAAAGCAATATCACTCAGCAATGAAATCTGTGTCATCAGGCCCTTAGCAGCACAATGAGTGGATTCAGGTATGATGATTCTAACAGAAGTAAGTCACACAGAAAAAGAAACATCATAAGATATCAGTAATACACGGAATGTAAACTTGGCTACACAGGAACTGAATTACAGAACAGAACAGGGTCTCAAATTTAGAAAACCAACTTATGCTTGCTTAAGGGTAAAGGTGAGTTGGGGTGCTGCATAAAACCAGAGATTGAAATGAGCACAGATAAAGTTCCTTAAGTCAAATATGGAATAGACAAGAGCTACTCCTTGCTCAACGAAATGGACTCAACACCGCATATTAAATGCCTAAGAATGTACCTGACTAGTAAGTATCTTAAAAACCTATGGATTGCTATGTCTCCGAAAGAGAATCAAGCATGTGTACAGGGGCATAAACGCAGCAGTGATAGGATTGGAGAGGTTCGGTGAGCAAATGAAGACCCTTTGAAGTCATATTGCATGGTACCCATTACACGGGTCTTAACTCTCCACGTTTAAGGTATTCTTCCTTCAACTAAAACATGCATGTGGAACCCAAGTATGATCAACCATATGAACGGGAGACGTGTTCAAATATGTCTCAGTTTTCCTCCCCTGGTACTCGGGTGCAACATTCCAGACGCTTTACTAACACTCTCCCCACTTGGAGAGTCAGCGCCTTTAACCTCCTGTTTGGCCCAGTTTGCAATTTCTGCGGAAGATGAACAGGAATAGCGAGAACCAATGAGACACTAGCTGGAGGTGTCTGGACAGGCAAATTTAACTCTCATTTCCCAACAGGAAGAGGAATTAACCAAAGGCTCAGCGTGCCGTGCCGGAACCAGATTAGGGCCTGAAGCCATCCTGCGGTGTTGCGGCCAGGTCACAAGAAAGCAAGTTGAAGAAAGGAGCTCAGGGTCACTGTAATGCACAAACCTGCAGAGTTATAAATGACAGCTATCGTCCAAAAATAGACTGAAGTAAGGCTGCCAAGAGGACTTGAAAGCGGGGCAGAATTGCAGGAAACCGATTTCAGGAGGTAGACTGGAATTGCATTGAAAGCATAGGAAAAGAGGCAGAACGTCCACAATGATGCACTTGGCCAAAAAGGGCGTATGCGTTTTTTCCTGAATATATTCAGGAAAAAACGCATACGCCCTTTTTGGCCAACCAAGCAAGCTTGCAAAGGAAATCTGCACTACAATGAAGTCTCACTTCCCCCCGGTCAAAAGGGCCATCTGAAAAAAGTGTAAAATCCAGAAAGGCAGGACAGGCCATGGAGAACTGGGAGCCTTGTTATGCTGATGGGCGGGATGTAAATTGCCAACAACCACTCGGGAGAAGTGTATGGTGTTTCCTGAAACATCTAAAAAACAAAGCAACAGAACCTAGGGCACTTCCACTTATGGTCCTATAGCTTAGGGAAATTAAAATCAAAAAGACACAGCCACCCCAAAGTTTGGAACGGCTCTGTTTACAAGAACCTCGTTTACAGTACAAGTTCAACATCGCAGAAAGTGAAAAATGGATAAAGAAGTTGTGGTATTTACTTACAAAGCAATATCACTCAGCAATGAAATCTGTGTCATCAGGCCCTTAGCAGCACAATGAGTGGATTCAGGTATGATGATTCTAACTGAAATAAGTCACACAGAAAAAGAAACATCATAAGATATCAGTAATACACGGAATGTAAACTTGGCTACACAGGAACTGAATTACAGAACAGAACAGGGTCTCAAATTTAGAAAACCAACTTATGCTTGCTTAAGGGGAAAGGTGAGTTGGGGTGCTGCATAAAACCAGAGATTGAAATGAGCACAGATAAAGTTCCTTAAGCCAAATATGGAATAGACAAGAGCTACTCCTTGCTCAACGAAATGGACTCAACACCGCATATTAAACGCCTAAGAATGTACCTGACTAGTAAGTATCTTAAAACCTATGGATTGCTATGTCTCCGAAAGAGAATCAAGCATGTGTACAGGGGCATAAACGCAGCAGTGATAGGATTGGAGAGGTTCGGTGAGCAAATGAAGACCCTTTGAAGTCATATTGCATGGTACCCATTCCATGGGTTTCAACTACCCAGGTTTTAGGTATTCTTCCTTCAGCTAAAACATGCATGTGGAACCCAAGTATGATCAACCATGTGAACGGGAGACGTGTTCAAATATGTCTCAGTTTTCCTCCCCTGGTACTCGGGTGCAACATTCCAGACGCTTTACTAACACTCTCCCCACTTGGAGAGTCAGCGCCTTTAACCTCCTGTTTGGCCCAGTTTGCAATTTCTGCGGAAGATGAACAGGAATAGCGAGAACCAATGAGAGGCTAGCTGGAGGTGTCTGGACGGGCAAATTTAACTCTCATTTCCCACCAGGAAGAGGAAATAACCAAAGGCTCAGCGTGCCGTACCGGAACCAGATTAGGGCCTGAAGCCATCCTGCGGTGTTGCGGCCAGGTCACAAGAAAGCGAGTTGAAGAAAGGAGCTCAGGGGCACTGTAATTCACAAACCTGCAGAGTTATAAATGACAGCTATCGTCCAAAAATAGACTGAAGTAAGGCTGCCAAGAGGACTTGAAAGCGGGGCAGAATTGCAGGAAACCGATTTCAGGAGGTAGACTGGAATTGCATTGAAAGCATAGGAAAAGAGGCAGAATGTCCACAATGATGCACTTGGCCAAAAAGGGCGTATGCGTTTTTTCCTGAATATATTCAGGAAAAAACGCATACGCCCTTTTTGGCCAACCAAGCAAGCTTGCAAAGGAAATCTGCACTACAATGAAGTCTCACTTCCCCCCGGTCAAAAGGGCCATCTGAAAAAAGTGTAAAATCCAGAAAGGCAGGACAGGCCATGGAGAACTGGGAGCCTTGTTATGCTGATGGGCGGGATGTAAATTGCCAACAACCACTCGGGAGAAGTGTATGGTGTTTCCTGAAACATGTAAAAAACAAAGCAACAGAACCTAGGGCACTTCCACTTATGGTCCTATAGCTTAGGGAAATTAAAATCAAAAAGACACAGCCACCCCAAAGTTTGGAACGGCTCTGTTTACAAGAACCTCGTTTACAGTACAAGTTCAACATCGCAGAAAGTGAAAAATGGATAAAGAAGTTGTGGTATTTACTTACAAAGCAATATCACTCAGCAATGAAATCTGTGTCATCAGGCCCTTAGCAGCACAATGAGTGGATTCAGGTATGATGATTCTAACAGAAGTAAGTCACACAGAAAAAGAAACATCATAAGATATCAGTAATACACGGAATGTAAACTTGGCTACACAGGAACTGAATTACAGAACAGAACAGGGTCTCAAATTTAGAAAACCAACTTATGCTTGCTTAAGGGTAAAGGTGAGTTGGGGTGCTGCATAAAACCAGAGATTGAAATGAGCACAGATAAAGTTCCTTAAGTCAAATATGGAATAGACAAGAGCTACTCCTTGCTCAACGAAATGGACTCAACACCGCATATTAAATGCGTAAGAATGTACCTGACTAGTAAGTATCTTAAAAACCTATGGATTGCTATGTCTCCGAAAGAGAATCAAGCATGTGTACAGGGGCATAAACGCAGCAGTGATAGGATTGGAGAGGTTCGGTGAGCAAATGAAGACCCTTTGAAGTCATATTGCATGGTACCCATTACACGGGTCTTAACTCTCCACGTTTAAGGTATTCTTCCTTCAACTAAAACATGCATGTGGAACCCAAGTATGATCAACCATATGAACGGGAGACGTGTTCAAATATGTCTCAGTTTTCCTCCCCTGGTACTCGGGTGCAACATTCCAGACGCTTTACTAACACTCTCCCCACTTGGAGAGTCAGCGCCTTTAACCTCCTGTTTGGCCCAGTTTGCAATTTCTGCGGAAGATGAACAGGAATAGCGAGAACCAATGAGACACTAGCTGGAGGTGTCTGGACAGGCAAATTTAACTCTCATTTCCCAACAGGAAGAGGAATTAACCAAAGGCTCAGCGTGCCGTGCCGGAACCAGATTAGGGCCTGAAGCCATCCTGCGGTGTTGCGGCCAGGTCACAAGAAAGCAAGTTGAAGAAAGGAGCTCAGGGTCACTGTAATGCACAAACCTGCAGAGTTATAAATGACAGCTATCGTCCAAAAATAGACTGAAGTAAGGCTGCCAAGAGGACTTGAAAGCGGGGCAGAATTGCAGGAAACCGATTTCAGGAGGTAGACTGGAATTGCATTGAAAGCATAGGAAAAGAGGCAGAACGTCCACAATGATGCACTTGGCCAAAAAGGGCGTATGCGTTTTTTCCTGAATATATTCAGGAAAAAACGCATACGCCCTTTTTGGCCAACCAAGCAAGCTTGCAAAGGAAATCTGCACTACAATGAAGTCTCACTTCCCCCCGGTCAAAAGGGCCATCTGAAAAAAGTGTAAAATCCAGAAAGGCAGGACAGGCCATGGAGAACTGGGAGCCTTGTTATGCTGATGGGCGGGATGTAAATTGCCAACAACCACTCGGGAGAAGTGTATGGTGTTTCCTGAAACATCTAAAAAACAAAGCAACAGAACCTAGGGCACTTCCACTTATGGTCCTATAGCTTAGGGAAATTAAAATCAAAAAGACACAGCCACCCCAAAGTTTGGAACGGCTCTGTTTACAAGAACCTCGTTTACAGTACAAGTTCAACATCGCAGAAAGTGAAAAATGGATAAAGAAGTTGTGGTATTTACTTACAAAGCAATATCACTCAGCAATGAAATCTGTGTCATCAGGCCCTTAGCAGCACAATGAGTGGATTCAGGTATGATGATTCTAACTGAAATAAGTCACACAGAAAAAGAAACATCATAAGATATCAGTAATACACGGAATGTAAACTTGGCTACACAGGAACTGAATTACAGAACAGAACAGGGTCTCAAATTTAGAAAACCAACTTATGCTTGCTTAAGGGGAAAGGTGAGTTGGGGTGCTGCATAAAACCAGAGATTGAAATGAGCACAGATAAAGTTCCTTAAGCCAAATATGGAATAGACAAGAGCTACTCCTTGCTCAACGAAATGGACTCAACACCGCATATTAAACGCCTAAGAATGTACCTGACTAGTAAGTATCTTAAAACCTATGGATTGCTATGTCTCCGAAAGAGAATCAAGCATGTGTACAGGGGCATAAACGCAGCAGTGATAGGATTGGAGAGGTTCGGTGAGCAAATGAAGACCCTTTGAAGTCATATTGCATGGTACCCATTACACGGGTCTTAACTCTCCAGGTTTAAGGTATTCTTCCTTCAACTAAAACATGCATGTGGAACCCAAGTATGATCAACCATGTGAACGGGAGACGTGTTCAAATATGTCTCAGTTTTCCTCCCCTGGTACTCGGGTGCAACATTCCAGACGCTTTACTAACACTCTCCCCACTTGGAGAGTCAGCGCCTTTAACCTCCTGTTTGGCCCAGTTTGCAATTTCTGCGGAAGATGAACAGGAATAGCGAGAACCAATGAGAGACTAGCTGGAGGTGTCTGGACGGACAAATTTAACTCTCATTTCCCACCAGGAAAAGGAAATAACCAAAGGCTCAGCGTGCCGTGCCGGAACCAGATTAGGGCCTGAAGCCATCCTGCGGTGTTGCGGCCAGGTCAGAAGAAAGCAAGTTGAAGAAAGGAGCTCAGGGGCACTGTAATGCACAAACCTGCAGAGTTATAAATGACAGCTATCGTCCAAAAATAGACTGAAGTAACGCTGCCAAGAGGACTTGAAAGCGGGGCAGAATTGCAGGAAACCGATTTCAGGAGGTAGACTGGAATTGCATTGAAAGCATAGGAAAAGAGGCAGAACGTCCACAATGATGCACTTGGCCAAAAAGGGCGTATGCGTTTTTTCCTGAATATATTCAGGAAAAAACGCATACGCCCTTTTTGGCCAACCAAGCAAGCTTGCAAAGGAAATCTGCACTACAATGAAGTCTCACTTCCCCCCGGTCAAAAGGGCCATCTGAAAAAAGTGTAAAATCCAGAAAGGCAGGACAGGCCATGGAGAACTGGGAGCCTTGTTATGCTGATGGGCGGGATGTAAATTGCCAACAGACACTCGGGAGAAGTGTATGGTGTTTCCTGAAACATCTAAAAAACAAAGCAACAGAGCCTAGGGCACTGCCACTTATGGTCCTATAGCTTAGGGAAATTAAAATCAAAAAGACACAGCCACCCCAAAGTTTGGATCGGCTCTGTTTATAAGAACCTCGTTTACAGTACAAGTTCAACATCGCAGAAAGTGAAAAATGGATAAAGAAGTTGTGGTATTTACTTACAAAGCAATATCACTCAGCAATGAAATCTGTGTCATCAGGCCCTTAGCAGCACAATGAGTGAATTCAGGTATGATGATTCTAACTGAAATAAGTCACACAGAAAAGAAACATCATAAGATATCAGTAATACACGGAATGTAAACTTGGCTACACAGGAACTGAATTACAGAACAGAACAGGGTCTCAAATTTAGAAAACCAACTTATGCTTGCTTAAGGGTAAAGGTGAGTTGGGGTGCTGCATAAAACCAGAGATTGAAATGAGCACAGATAAAGTTCCTTAAGCCAAATATGGAATAGACAAGAGCTACTCCTTGCTCAACGAAATGGACTCAACACCGCATATTAAACGCCTAAGAATGTACCTGACTAGTAAGTATCTTAAAACCTATGGATTGCTATGTCTCCAAAAGAGAATCAAGCGTGTGTACAGGGGCATAAACGCAGCAGTGATAGGATTGGAGAGGTTCGGTGAGCAAATGAAGACCCTTTGAAGTCATATTGCATGGTACCCATTACACGGGTCTTAACTCTCCAGGTTTAAGGTATTCTTCCTTCAGCTAAAACATGCATGTGGAACCCAAGTATGATCAACCATGTGAACGGGAGACGTGTTCAAATATGTCTCAGTTTTCCTCCCCTGGTACTCGGGTGCAACATTCCAGACGCTTTACTAACACTCTCCCGACTTGGAGAGTCAGTCCATTTAACCTCCTGTTTGGCCCAGTTTGCAATTTCTGCGGAAGATGAACAGGAATAGCGAGAACCAATGAGAGACTAGCTGGAGGTGTCTGGACGGGCAAATTTAACTCTCATTTCCCACCAGGAAGAGGAAATAACCAAAGGCTCAGCGTGCCGTGCCGGAACCAGATTAGGGCCTGAAGCCAACCTGCGGTGTTGCGGCCAGGTCACAAGAAAGCGAGTTGAAGAAAGGAGCTCAGGGGCACTGTAATTCACAAACCTGCAGAGTTATAAATGACAGCTATCGTCCAAAAATAGACTGAAGTAAGGCTGCCAAGAGGACTTGAAAGCGGGGCAGAATTGCAGGAAACCGATTTCAGGAGGTAGACTGGAATTGCATTGAAAGCATAGGAAAAGAGGCAGAACGTCCACAATGATGCACTTGGCCAAAAAGGGCGTATGCGTTTTTTCCTGAATATATTCAGGAAAAAACGCATACGCCCTTTTTGGCCAACCAAGCAAGCTTGCAAAGGAAATCTGCACTACAATGAAGTCTCACTTCCCCCCGGTCAAAAGGGCCATCTGAAAAAAGTGTAAAATCCAGAAAGGCAGGACAGGCCATGGAGAACTGGGAGCCTTGTTATGCTGATGGGCGGGATGTAAATTGCCAACAACCACTCGGGAGAAGTGTATGGTGTTTCCTGAAACATCTAAAAAACAAAGCAACAGAACCTAGGGCACTTCCACTTATGGTCCTATAGCTTAGGGAAATTAAAATCAAAAAGACACAGCCACCCCAAAGTTTGGAACGGCTCTGTTTACAAGAACCTCGTTTACAGTACAAGTTCAACATCGCAGAAAGTGAAAAATGGATAAAGAAGTTGTGGTATTTACTTACAAAGCAATATCACTCAGCAATGAAATCTGTGTCATCAGGCCCTTAGCAATACAATGAGTGGATTCAGGTATGATGATTCTAACAGAAGTAAGTCACACAGAAAAAGAAACATCATAAGATATCAGTAATACACGGAATGTAAACTTGGCTACACAGGAACTGAATTACAGAACAGAACAGGGTCTCAAATTTAGAAAACCAACTTATGCTTGCTTAAGGGTAAAGGTGAGTTGGGGTGCTGCATAAAACCAGAGATTGAAATGAGCACAGATAAAGTTCCTTAAGCCAAATATGGAATAGACAAGAGCTACTCCTTGCTCAACGAAATGGACTCAACACCGCATATTAAATGCCTAAGAATGTACCTGACTAGTAAGTATCTTAAAAACCTATGGATTGCTATGTCTCCGAAAGAGAATCAAGCATGTGTACAGGGGCATAAACGCAGCAGTGATAGGATTGGAGAGGTTCGGTGAGCAAATGAAGACCCTTTGAAGTCATATTGCATGGTACCCATTACACGGGTCTTAACTGTCCAGGTTTAAGGTATTCTTCCTTCAACTAAAACATGCATGTGGAACCCAAGTATGATCAACCATGTGAACGGGAGACGTGTTCAAATATGTCTCAGTTTTCCTCCCCTGGTACTCGGGTGCAACATTCCAGACGCTTTACTAACACTCTCCCCACTTGGAGAGTCAGCGCCTTTAACCTCCTGTTTGGCCCAGTTTGCAATTTCTGCGGAAGATGAACAGGAATAGCGAGAACCAATGAGAGACTAGCTGGAGGTGTCTGGACGGGCAAATTTAACTCTCATTTCCCACCAGGAAAAGGAAATAACCAAAGGCTCAGCGTGCCGGGCCGGAACCAGATTAGGGCCTGAAGCCATCCTGCGGTGTTGCGGCCAGGTCACAAGAAAGCGAGTTGAAGAAAGGAGCTCAGGGGCACTGTAATGCACAAACCTGCAGAGTTATAAATGACAGCTATCGTCCAAAAATAGACTGAAGTAAGGCTGCCAAGAGGACTTGAAAGCGGGGCAGAATTGCAGGAAACCGATTTCAGGAGGTAGACTGGAATTGCATTGAAAGCATAGGAAAAGAGGCAGAACGTCCACAATGATGCACTTGGCCAAAAAGGGCGTATGCGTTTTTTCCTGAATATATTCAGGAAAAAACGCATACGCCCTTTTTGGCCAACCAAGCAAGCTTGCAAAGGAAATCTGCACTACAATGAAGTCTCACTTCCCCCTGGTCAAAAGGGCCATCTGAAAAAAGTGTAAAATCCAGAAAGGCAGGACAGGCCATGGAGAACTGGGAGCCTTGTTATGCTGATGGGCGGGATGTAAATTGCCAACAACCACTCGGGAGAAGTGTATGGTGTTTCCTGAAACATCTAAAAAACAAAGCAACAGAACCTAGGGCACTTCCACTTATGGTCCTATAGCTTAGGGAAATTAAAATCAAAAAGACACAGCCACCCCAAAGTTTGGAACGGCTCTGTTTACAAGAACCTCGTTTACAGTACAAGTTCAACATCGCAGAAAGTGAAAAATGGATAAAGAAGTTGTGGTATTTACTTACAAAGCAATATCACTCAGCAATGAAATCTGTGTCATCAGGCCCTTAGCAGCACAATGAGTGGATTCAGGTATGATGATTCTAACAGAAGTAAGTCACACAGAAAAAGAAACATCATAAGATATCAGTAATACACGGAATGTAAACTTGGCTACACAGGAACTGAATTACAGAACAGAACAGGGTCTCAAATTTCGAAAAACAACTTATGCTTGCTTAAGGGTAAAGGTGAGTTGGGGTGCTGCATAAAACCAGAGATTGAAATGAGCACAGATAAAGTTCCTTAAGTCAAATATGGAATAGACAAGAGCTACTCCTTGCTCAACGAAATGGACTCAACACCGCATATTAAATGCCTAAGAATGTACCTGACTAGTAAGTATCTTAAAAACCTATGGATTGCTATGTCTCCGAAAGAGAATCAAGCATGTGTACAGGGGCATAAACGCAGCAGTGATAGGATTGGCGAGGTTCGGTGAGCAAATGAAGACCCTTTGAAGTCATATTGCATGGTACCCATTACACGGGTCTTAACTCTCCAGGTTTAAGGTATTCTTCCTTCAACTAAAACATGCATGTGGAACCCAAGTATGATCAACCATGTGAACGGGAGACGTGTTCAAATATGTCTCAGTTTTCCTCCCCTGGTACTCGGGTGCAACATTCCAGACGCTTTACTAACACTCTCCCCACTTGGAGAGTCAACGCCTTTAACCTCCTGTTTGGCCCAGTTTGCAATTTCTGCGGAAGATGAACAGGAATAGCAAGAACCAATGAGAGACTAGCTGGAGGTGTCTGGACGGGCAAATTTAACTCTCATTTCCCACCAGGAAAAGGAAATAACCAAAGGCTCAGCGTGCCGTGCCGGAACCAGATTAGGGCCTGAAGCCATCCTGTGGTGTTGCGGCCAGCTCACAAGAAAGCGAGTTGAAGAAAGGAGCTCAGGGGCACTGTAATTCAGAAACCTGCAGAGTTATAAATGACAGCTATCGTCCAAAAATAGACTGAAGTAAGGCTGCCAAGAGGACTTCAAAGTGGGGCAGAATTGCAGGAAACCGATTTCAGGAGGTAGACTGGAATTGCATTGAAAGCATAGGAAAAGAGGCAGAACGTCCACAATGATGCACTTGGCCAAAAAGGGCGTATGCGTTTTTTCCTGAATATATTCAGGAAAAAACGCATACGCCCTTTTTGGCCAACCAAGCAAGCTTGCAAAGGAAATCTGCACTACAATGAAGTCTCACTTCCCCCTGGTCAAAAGGGCCATCTGAAAAAAGTGTAAAATCCAGAAAGGCAGGACAGGCCATGGAGAACTGGGAGCCTTGTTATGCTGATGGGCGAGATGTAAATTGCCAACAACCACTCCGGAGAAGTGTATGGTGTTTCCTGAAACATGTAAAAAACAAAGCAACAGAACCTAGGGCACTTCCACTTATGGTCCTATAGCTTAGGGAAATTAAAATCAAAAAGACACAGCCACCCCAATGTTTGGAAAGGCTCTGTTTACAAGAACCTCGTTTACAGTACAAGTTCAACATCGCAGAAAGTGAAAAATGGATAAAGAAGTTGTGGTATTTACTTACAAAGCAATATCACTCAGCAATGAAATCTGTGTCATCAGGCCCTTAGCAGCACAATGAGTGGATTCAGGTATGATGATTGTAACTGAAATAAGTCACACAGAAAAAGAAACATCATAAGATATCAGTAATACACGGAATGGAAACTTGGCTACACAGGAACTGAATTACAGAACAGAACAGGGTCTCAAATTTAGAAAACCAACTTATGCTTGCTTAAGGGTAAAGGTGAGTTGGGGTGCTGCATAAAACCAGAGATTGAAATGAGCACAGATAAAGTTCCTTAAGCCAAATATGGAATAGACAAGAGCTACTCCTTGCTCAACGAAATGGACTCAACACCCCATATTAAACGCCTAAGAATGTACCTGAGTAGTAAGTATCTTAAAACCTATGGATTGCTATGTCTCCGAAAGAGAATCAAGCATGTGTACAGGGGAATAAACGCAGCAGTGATAGGATTGGAGAGGTTCGGTGAGCAAATGAAGACCCTTTGAAGTCATATTGCATGGTACCCATTCCACGGGTTTCAACTACCCAGGTTTAAGGTATTCTTCCTTCAGCTAAAACATGCATGTGGAACCTAGAGTATGATCAACCATATGATCGGGAGACGTGTTCAAATATGTCTCAGTTTTCCTCCCCTGGTACTCGGGTGCAACATTCCAGACGCTTTACTAACACTCTCCCGACTTGGAGAGTCAGCGCCTTTAACCTCCTGTTTGGCCCAGTTTGCAATTTCTGCGGAAGATGAACAGGAATAGCGAGAACCAATGAGAGGCTAGCTGGAGGTGTCTGGACGGGCAAATTTAACTCTCATTTCCCACCAGGAAGAGGAATTAACCAAAGGCTCAGTGTGCCGTACAGGAACCAGATTAGGGCCTGAAGCCATCCTGCGGTGTTGCGGCCAGGTCACAAGAAATCGAGTTGAAGAAAGGAGCTCAGGGGCACTGTAATTCACAAACCTGCAGAGTTATAAATGACAGCTATCGTCCAAAAATAGACTGAAGTAAGGCTGCCAAGAGGACTTGAAAGCGGGGCAGAATTGTAGGAAACCAATTTCAGAAGGTAGACTGGAATTGCATTGAAAGCATAGGAAAAGAGGCAGAACGTCCACAATGATGCACTTGGCCAAAAAGGGCGTATGCGTTTTTTCCTGAATATATTCAGGAAAAAACGCATACGCCCTTTTTGGCCAACCAAGCAAGCTTGCAAAGGAAATCTGCACTACAATGAAGTCTCACTTCCCCCCGGTCAAAAGGGCCATCTGAAAAAAGTGTAAAATCCAGAAAGGCAACAGGCCATTGAGAACTGGGAGCCTTGATATGCTGATGGGCGGGATGTAAATTGCCAACAGACACTTGGGAGAAGTGTATGGTGTTTCCTGAAACATCTAAAAAACAAAGCAACAGAGCCTAGGGCACTTCCACTTATGGTCCTATAGCTTAGGGAAATTAAACTCAAAAAGACACAGCCACCCCAAAGTTTGGAACGGCTCTGTTTACAAGAACCTCGTTTACAGTACAAGTTCAACATCGCAGAAAGTGAAAAATGGATAAAGAAGTTGTGGTATTCACTTACAAAGCAATATCACTCAGCAATGAAATCTATGTCATCAGGCCCTTAGCAGCACAATGAGTGGATTCAGGTATGATGATTCTAACTGAAATAAGTCACACAGAAAAAGAAACATCATAAGATATCAGTAATACACGGAATGTAAACTTGGCTACACAGGAACTGAATTACAGAACAGAACAGGGTCTCAAATTTAGAAAACCAACTTATGCTTGCTTAAGGGTAAAGGTGAGTTGGGGTGCTGCATAAAACCAGAGATTGAAATGAGCACAGATAAAGTTCCTTAAGTCAAATATGGAATAGACAAGAGCTACTCCTTGCTCAACGAAATGGACTCAACACCGCATATTAAACGCCTAAGAATGTACCTGACTAGTAAGTATCATAAAACCTATGGATTGCTATGTCTCCAAAAGAGAATCAAGCATGTGTACAGGGGCATAAACGCAGCAGTGATAGGATTGGAGAGGTTCGGTGAGCAAATGAAGACCCTTTGAAGTCATATTGCATGGTACCCATTACACGGGTCTGAACTCTCCAAGTTTAAGGTATTCTTCCTTCAGCTAAAACATGCATGTGGAACCCAAGTATGATCAACCATGTGAACGGGAGACGTGTTCAAATATGTCTCAGTTTTCCCCCCCTGGTACTCGGGTGCAACATTCCAGACGCTTTACTAACACTCTCCCCACTTGGAGAGTCAGCGCCTTTAACCTCCTGTTTGGCTCAGTTTGCAATTTCTGCGGAAGATGAACAGTAATAGCGAGAACCAATGAGAGACTAGCTGGAGGTGTCTGGACGGGCAAATTTAACTCTCATTTGCCACCAGGAAGAGGAAATAACCAAAGGCTCAGCGTGCCGGGCCGGAACCAGATTAGGGCCTGAAGCCATCCTGCGGTGTTGCGGCCAGGTCACAAGAAAGCAAGTTGAAGAAAGGAGCTCAGGGGCACTGTAATTCACAAACCTGCAGAGTTATAAATGACAGCTATCGTCCAAAAATAGACTGAAGTAAGGCTGCCAAGAGGACTTGAAAGCGGGGCAGAATTGCAGGAAACCGATTTCAGGAGGTAGACTGGAATTGCATTGAAAGCATAGGAAAAGAGGCAGAACGTCCACAATGATGCACTTGGCCAAAAAGGGCGTATGCGTTTTTTCCTGAATATATTCAGGAAAAAACGCATACGCCCTTTTTGGCCAACCAAGCAAGCTTGCAAAGGAAATCTGCACTACAATGAAGTCTCACTTCCCCCCGGTCAAAAGGGCCATCTGAAAAAAGTGTAAAATCCAGAAAGGCAGGACAGGCCATGGAGAACTGGGAGCCTTGTTATGCTGATGGGCGGGATGTAAATTGCCAACAACCACTCGGGAGAAGTGTATGGTGTTTCCTGAAACATCTAAAAAACAAAGCAACAGAACCTAGGGCACTTCCACTTATGGTCCTATAGCTTAGGGAAATTAAAATCAAAAAGACACAGCCACCCCAAAGTTTGGAACGCCTCTGTTTACAAGAACCTCGTTTGCAGTACAAGTTCAACATCGCAGAAAGTGAAAAATGGATAAAGAAGTTGTGGTATTTACTTACAAAGCAATATCACTCAGCAATGAAATCTGTGTCATCAGGCCCTTAGCAGCACAATGAGTGGATTCAGGTATGATGATTCTAACTGAAATAAGTCACACAGAAAAAGAAACATCATAAGATATCAGTAATACATGGAATGTAAACTTGGCTACACAGGAACTGAATTACAGAACAGAACAGGGTCTCAAATTTAGAAAACCAACTTATGCTTGCTTAAGGGTAAAGGTGAGTTGGGGTGCTGCATAAAACCAGAGATTGAAATGAGCACAGATAAAGTTCCTTAAGCCAAATATGGAATAGACAAGAGCTACTCCTTGCTCAACGAAATGGACTCAACACCCCATATTAAACGCCTATGAATGTACCTGAGTAGTAAGTATCTTAAAACCTATGGATTGCTATGTCTCCGAAAGAGAATCAAGCATGTGTACAGGGGAATAAACGCAGCAGTGATAGGATTGGAGAGGTTCGGTGAGCAAATGAAGACCCTTTGAAGTCATATTGCATGGTACCCATTCCACGGGTTTCAACTACCCAGGTTTAAGGTATTCTTCCTTCAGCTAAAACATGCATGTGGAACCTAGAGTATGATCAACCATGTGATCGGGAGACGTGTTCAAATATGTCTCAGTTTTCCTCCCCTGGTACTCGGGTGCAACATTCCAGACGCTTTACTAACACTCTCCCGACTTGGAGAGTCAGTCCCTTTAACCTCCTGTTTGGCCCAGTTTGCAATTTCTGCGGAAGATGAACAGGAATAGCGAGAACCAATGAGAGGCTAGCTGGAGGTGTCTGGACGGGCAAATTTAACTCTCATTTCCCACCAGGAAGAGGAATTAACCAAAGGCTCAGCGTGCCGGGCCGGAACCAGATTAGGGCCTGAAGCCATCCTGCGGTGTTGCGGCCAGGTCACAAGAAATCGAGTTGAAGAAAGGAGCTCAGGGGCACTGTAATTCACAAACCTGCAGAGTTATAAATGACAGCTATCGTCCAAAAATAGACTGAAGTAAGGCTGCCAAGAGGACTTGAAAGCGGGGCAGAATTGCAGGAAACCAATTTCAGAAGGTAGACTGGAATTGCATTGAAAGCATAGGAAAAGAGGCAGAACGTCCACAATGATGCACTTGGCCAAAAAGGGCGTATGCGTTTTTTCCTGAATATATTCAGGAAAAAACGCATACGCCCTTTTTGGCCAACCAAGCAAGCTTGCAAAGGAAATCTGCACTACAATGAAGTCTCACTTCCCCCCGGTCAAAAGGGCCATCTGAAAAAAGTGTAAAATCCAGAAAGGCAACAGGCCATTGAGAACTGGGAGCCTTGTTATGCTGATGGGCGGGATGTAAATTGCCAACAGACACTTGGGAGAAGTGTATGGTGTTTCCTGAAACATCTAAAAAACAAAGCAACAGAGCCTAGGGCACTTCCACTTATGGTCCTATAGCTTAGGGAAATTAAACTCAAAAAGACACAGCCACCCCAAAGTTTGGAACGGCTCTGTTTACAAGAACCTCGTTTACAGTACAAGTTCAACATCGCAGAAAGTGAAAAATGGATAAAGAAGTTGTGGTATTCACTTACAAAGCAATATCACTCAGCAATGAAATCTATGTCATCAGGCCCTTAGCAGCACAATGAGTGGATTCAGGTACGATGATTCTACCTGAAATAAGTCACACAGAAAAAGAAACATCATAAGATATCAGTAATACACGGAATGGAAACTTGGCTACACAGGAACTGAATTACAGAACAGAACAGGGTCTCAAATTTAGAAAAACAACTTATGCTTGCTTAAGGGTAAAGGTGAGTTGGGGTGCTGCATAAAACCAGAGATTGAAATGAGCACAGATAAAGTTCCTTAAGCCAAATATGGAATAGACAAGAGCTACTCCTTGCTCAACGAAGTGGACTCAACACCGCATATTAAACGCCTAAGAATGTACCTGACTTGTAAGTATCTTAAAACCTATGGATTGCTATGTCTCCGAAAGAGAATCAAGCATGTGTACAGGGGCATAAACGCAGCAGTGATAGGATTGGAGAGGTTCGGTGAGCAAATGAAGACCCTTTGAAGTCATATTGCATGGTACCCTTTCCACGGGTTTCAACTACCCAGGTTTAAGGTATTCTTCCTTCAACTAAAACATGCATGTGGAACCCAAGTATGATCAACCATGTGAACGGGAGACGTGTTCAAATATGTCTCAGTTTTCCTCCCCTGGTACTCGGGTGCAACATTCCAGACGCTTTACTAACACTCTCCCCACTTGGAGAGTCAGCGCCTTTAACCTCCTGTTTGGCCCAGTTTGCAATTTCTGCGGAAGATGAACAGGAATAGCGAGAACCAATGAGAGACTAGCTGGAGGTGTCTGGACGGACAAATTTAACTCTCATTTCCCACCAGGAAAAGGAAATAACCAAAGGCTCAGCGTGCCGTGCCGGAACCAGATTAGGGCCTGAAGCCATCCTGCGGTGTTGCGGCCAGGTCACAAGAAAGCAAGTTGAAGAAAGGAGCTCAGGGGCACTGTAATGCACAAACCTGCAGAGTTATAAATGACAGCTATCGTCCAAAAATAGACTGAAGTAAGGCTGCCAAGAGGACTTGAAAGCGGGGCAGAATTGCAGGAAACCGATTTCAGGAGGTAGACTGGAATTGCATTGAAAGCATAGGAAAAGAGGCAGAACGTCCACAATGATGCACTTGGCCAAAAAGGGCGTATGCGTTTTTTCCTGAATATATTCAGGAAAAAACGCATACGCCCTTTTTGGCCAACCAAGCAAGCTTGCAAAGGAAATCTGCACTACAATGAAGTCTCACTTCCCCCCGGTCAAAAGGGCCATCTGAAAAAAGTGTAAAATCCAGAAAGGCAGGACAGGCCATGGAGAACTGGGAGCCTTGTTATGCTGATGGGCGGGATGTAAATTGCCAACAACCACTCGGGAGAAGTGTATGGTGTTTCCTGAAACATCTAAAAAACAAAGCAACAGAACCTAGGGCACTTCCACTTATGGTCCTATAGCTTAGGGAAATTAAAATCAAAAAGACACAGCCACCCCAAAGTTTGGAACGGCTCTGTTTACAAGAACCTCGTTTACAGTACAAGTTCAACATCGCAGAAAGTGAAAAATGGATAAAGAAGTTGTGGTATTTACTTACAAAGCAATATCACTCAGCAATGAAATCTGTGTCATCAGGCCCTTAGCAATACAATGAGTGGATTCAGGTATGATGATTCTAACAGAAGTAAGTCACACAGAAAAAGAAACATCATAAGATATCACTAATACACGGAATGTAAACTTGGCTACACAGGAACTGAATTACAGAACAGAACAGGGTCTCAAATTTAGAAAACCAACTTATGCTTGCTTAAGGGTAAAGGTGAGTTGGGGTGCTGCATAAAACCAGAGATTGAAATGAGCACAGATAAAGTTCCTTAAGCCAAATATGGAATAGACAAGAGCTACTCCTTGCTCAACGAAATGGACTCAACACCGCATATTAAATGCCTAAGAATGTACCTGACTAGTAAGTATCTTAAAAACCTATGGATTGCTATGTCTCCGAAAGAGAATCAAGCATGTGTACAGGGGCATAAACGCAGCAGTGATAGGATTGGAGAGGTTCGGTGAGCAAATGAAGACCCTTTGAAGTCATATTGCATGGTACCCATTACACGGGTCTTAACTGTCCAGGTTTAAGGTATTCTTCCTTCAACTAAAACATGCATGTGGAACCCAAGTATGATCAACCATGTGAACGGGAGACGTGTTCAAATATGTCTCAGTTTTCCTCCCCTGGTACTCGGGTGCAACATTCCAGACGCTTTACTAACACTCTCCCCACTTGGAGAGTCAGCGCCTTTAACCTCCTGTTTGGCCCAGTTTGCAATTTCTGCGGAAGATGAACAGGAATAGCGAGAACCAATGAGAGACTAGCTGGAGGTGTCTGGACGGGCAAATTTAACTCTCATTTCCCACCAGGAAAAGGAAATAACCAAAGGCTCAGCGTGCCGGGCCGGAACCAGATTAGGGCCTGAAGCCATCCTGCGGTGTTGCGGCCAGGTCACAAGAAAGCGAGTTGAAGAAAGGAGCTCAGGGGCACTGTAATGCACAAACCTGCAGAGTTATAAATGACAGCTATCGTCCAAAAATAGACTGAAGTAAGGCTGCCAAGAGGACTTGAAAGCGGGGCAGAATTGCAGGAAACCGATTTCAGGAGGTAGACTGGAATTGCATTGAAAGCATAGGAAAAGAGGCAGAACGTCCACAATGATGCACTTGGCCAAAAAGGGCGTATGCGTTTTTTCCTGAATATATTCAGGAAAAAACGCATACGCCCTTTTTGGCCAACCAAGCAAGCTTGCAAAGGAAATCTGCACTACAATGAAGTCTCACTTCCCCCTGGTCAAAAGGGCCATCTGAAAAAAGTGTAAAATCCAGAAAGGCAGGACAGGCCATGGAGAACTGGGAGCCTTGTTATGCTGATGGGCGGGATGTAAATTGCCAACAACCACTCGGGAGAAGTGTATGGTGTTTCCTGAAACATCTAAAAAACAAAGCAACAGAACCTAGGGCACTTCCACTTATGGTCCTATAGCTTAGGGAAATTAAAATCAAAAAGACACAGCCACCCCAAAGTTTGGAACGGCTCTGTTTACAAGAACCTCGTTTACAGTACAAGTTCAACATCGCAGAAAGTGAAAAATGGATAAAGAAGTTGTGGTATTTACTTACAAAGCAATATCACTCAGCAATGAAATCTGTGTCATCAGGCCCTTAGCAGCACAATGAGTGGATTCAGGTATGATGATTCTAACAGAAGTAAGTCACACAGAAAAAGAAACATCATAAGATATCAGTAATACACGGAATGTAAACTTGGCTACACAGGAACTGAATTACAGAACAGAACAGGGTCTCAAATTTCGAAAAACAACTTATGCTTGCTTAAGGGTAAAGGTGAGTTGGGGTGCTGCATAAAACCAGAGATTGAAATGAGCACAGATAAAGTTCCTTAAGTCAAATATGGAATAGACAAGAGCTACTCCTTGCTCAACGAAATGGACTCAACACCGCATATTAAATGCCTAAGAATGTACCTGACTAGTAAGTATCTTAAAAACCTATGGATTGCTATGTCTCCGAAAGAGAATCAAGCATGTGTACAGGGGCATAAACGCAGCAGTGATAGGATTGGCGAGGTTCGGTGAGCAAATGAAGACCCTTTGAAGTCATATTGCATGGTACCCATTACACGGGTCTTAACTCTCCAGGTTTAAGGTATTCTTCCTTCAACTAAAACATGCATGTGGAACCCAAGTATGATCAACCATGTGAACGGGAGACGTGTTCAAATATGTCTCAGTTTTCCTCCCCTGGTACTCGGGTGCAACATTCCAGACGCTTTACTAACACTCTCCCCACTTGGAGAGTCAACGCCTTTAACCTCCTGTTTGGCCCAGTTTGCAATTTCTGCGGAAGATGAACAGGAATAGCAAGAACCAATGAGAGACTAGCTGGAGGTGTATGGACGGGCAAATTTAACTCTCATTTCCCACCAGGAAAAGGAAATAACCAAAGGCTCAGCGTGCCGTGCCGGAACCAGATTAGGGCCTGAAGCCATCCTGTGGTGTTGCGGCCAGCTCACAAGAAAGCGAGTTGAAGAAAGGAGCTCAGGGGCACTGTAATTCACAAACCTGCAGAGTTATAAATGACAGCTATCGTCCAAAAATAGACTGAAGTAAGGCTGCCAAGAGGACTTCAAAGTGGGGCAGAATTGCAGGAAACCGATTTCAGGAGGTAGACTGGAATTGCATTGAAAGCATAGGAAAAGAGGCAGAACGTCCACAATGATGCACTTGGCCAAAAAGGGCGTATGCGTTTTTTCCTGAATATATTCAGGAAAAAACGCATACGCCCTTTTTGGCCAACCAAGCAAGCTTGCAAAGGAAATCTGCACTACAATGAAGTCTCACTTCCCCCTGGTCAAAAGGGCCATCTGAAAAAAGTGTAAAATCCAGAAAGGCAGGACAGGCCATGGAGAACTGGGAGCCTTGTTATGCTGATGGGCGAGATGTAAATTGCCAACAACCACTCCGGAGAAGTGTATGGTGTTTCCTGAAACATGTAAAAAACAAAGCAACAGAACCTAGGGCACTTCCACTTATGGTCCTATAGCTTAGGGAAATTAAAATCAAAAAGAAACAGCCACCCCAAAGTTTGGAAAGGCTCTGTTTACAAGAACCTCGTTTACAGTACAAGTTCAACATCGCAGAAAGTGAAAAATGGATAAAGAAGTTGTGGTATTTACTTACAAAGCAATATCACTCAGCAATGAAATCTGTGTCATCAGGCCCTTAGCAGCACAATGAGTGGATTCAGGTATGATGATTGTAACTGAAATAAGTCACACAGAAAAAGAAACATCATAAGATATCAGTAATACACGGAATGGAAACTTGGCTACACAGGAACTGAATTACAGAACAGAACAGGGTCTCAAATTTAGAAAACCAACTTATGCTTGCTTAAGGGTAAAGGTGAGTTGGGGTGCTGCATAAAACCAGAGATTGAAATGAGCACAGATAAAGTTCCTTAAGCCAAATATGGAATAGACAAGAGCTACTCCTTGCTCAACGAAATGGACTCAACACCCCATATTAAACGCCTAAGAATGTACCTGAGTAGTAAGTATCTTAAAACCTATGGATTGCTATGTCTCCGAAAGAGAATCAAGCATGTGTACAGGGGAATAAACGCAGCAGTGATAGGATTGGAGAGGTTCGGTGAGCAAATGAAGACCCTTTGAAGTCATATTGCATGGTACCCATTCCACGGGTTTCAACTACCCAGGTTTAAGGTATTCTTCCTTCAGCTAAAACATGCATGTGGAACCTAGAGTATGATCAACCATGTGATCGGGAGACGTGTTCAAATATGTCTCAGTTTTCCTCCCCTGGTACTCGGGTGCAACATTCCAGACGCTTTACTAACACTCTCCCGACTTGGAGAGTCAGCGCCTTTAACCTCCTGTTTGGCCCAGTTTGCAATTTCTGCGGAAGATGAACAGGAATAGCGAGAACCAATGAGAGGCTAGCTGGAGGTGTCTGGACGGGCAAATTTAACTCTCATTTCCCACCAGGAAGAGGAATTAACCAAAGGCTCAGTGTGCCGTACAGGAACCAGATTAGGGCCTGAAGCCATCCTGCGGTGTTGCGGCCAGGTCACAAGAAATCGAGTTGAAGAAAGGAGCTCAGGGGCACTGTAATTCACAAACCTGCAGAGTTATAAATGACAGCTATCGTCCAAAAATAGACTGAAGTAAGGCTGCCAAGAGGACTTGAAAGCGGGGCAGAATTGTAGGAAACCAATTTCAGAAGGTAGACTGGAATTGCATTGAAAGCATAGGAAAAGAGGCAGAACGTCCACAATGATGCACTTGGCCAAAAAGGGCGTATGCGTTTTTTCCTGAATATATTCAGGAAAAAACGCATACGCCCTTTTTGGCCAACCAAGCAAGCTTGCAAAGGAAATCTGCACTACAATGAAGTCTCACTTCCCCCCGGTCAAAAGGGCCATCTGAAAAAAGTGTAAAATCCAGAAAGGCAACAGGCCATTGAGAACTGGGAGCCTTGATATGCTGATGGGCGGGATGTAAATTGCCAACAGACACTTGGGAGAAGTGTATGGTGTTTCCTGAAACATCTAAAAAACAAAGCAACAGAGCCTAGGGCACTTCCACTTATGGTCCTATAGCTTAGGGAAATTAAACTCAAAAAGACACAGCCACCCCAAAGTTTGGAACGGCTCTGTTTACAAGAACCTCGTTTACAGTACAAGTTCAACATCGCAGAAAGTGAAAAATGGATAAAGAAGTTGTGGTATTCACTTACAAAGCAATATCACTCAGCAATGAAATCTATGTCATCAGGCCCTTAGCAGCACAATGAGTGGATTCAGGTATGATGATTCTAACTGAAATAAGTCACACAGAAAAAGAAACATCATAAGATATCAGTAATACACGGAATGTAAACTTGGCTACACAGGAACTGAATTACAGAACAGAACAGGGTCTCAAATTTAGAAAACCAACTTATGCTTGCTTAAGGGTAAAGGTGAGTTGGGGTGCTGCATAAAACCAGAGATTGAAATGAGCACAGATAAAGTTCCTTAAGTCAAATATGGAATAGACAAGAGCTACTCCTTGCTCAACGAAATGGACTCAACACCGCATATTAAACGCCTAAGAATGTACCTGACTAGTAAGTATCATAAAACCTATGGATTGCTATGTCTCCAAAAGAGAATCAAGCATGTGTACAGGGGCATAAACGCAGCAGTGATAGGATTGGAGAGGTTCGGTGAGCAAATGAAGACCCTTTGAAGTCATATTGCATGGTACCCATTACACGGGTCTGAACTCTCCAAGTTTAAGGTATTCTTCCTTCAGCTAAAACATGCATGTGGAACCCAAGTATGATCAACCATGTGAACGGGAGACGTGTTCAAATATGTCTCAGTTTTCCCCCCCTGGTACTCGGGTGCAACATTCCAGACGCTTTACTAACACTCTCCCCACTTGGAGAGTCAGCGCCTTTAACCTCCTGTTTGGCTCAGTTTGCAATTTCTGCGGAAGATGAACAGTAATAGCGAGAACCAATGAGAGACTAGCTGGAGGTGTCTGGACGGGCAAATTTAACTCTCATTTGCCACCAGGAAGAGGAAATAACCAAAGGCTCAGCGTGCCGGGCCGGAACCAGATTAGGGCCTGAAGCCATCCTGCGGTGTTGCGGCCAGGTCACAAGAAAGCAAGTTGAAGAAAGGAGCTCAGGGGCACTGTAATTCACAAACCTGCAGAGTTATAAATGACAGCTATCGTCCAAAAATAGACTGAAGTAAGGCTGCCAAGAGGACTTGAAAGCGGGGCAGAATTGCAGGAAACCGATTTCAGGAGGTAGACTGGAATTGCATTGAAAGCATAGGAAAAGAGGCAGAACGTCCACAATGATGCACTTGGCCAAAAAGGGCGTATGCGTTTTTTCCTGAATATATTCAGGAAAAAACGCATACGCCCTTTTTGGCCAACCAAGCAAGCTTGCAAAGGAAATCTGCACTACAATGAAGTCTCACTTCCCCCCGGTCAAAAGGGCCATCTGAAAAAAGTGTAAAATCCAGAAAGGCAGGACAGGCCATGGAGAACTGGGAGCCTTGTTATGCTGATGGGCGGGATGTAAATTGCCAACAACCACTCGGGAGAAGTGTATGGTGTTTCCTGAAACATCTAAAAAACAAAGCAACAGAACCTAGGGCACTTCCACTTATGGTCCTATAGCTTAGGGAAATTAAAATCAAAAAGACACAGCCACCCCAAAGTTTGGAACGCCTCTGTTTACAAGAACCTCGTTTGCAGTACAAGTTCAACATCGCAGAAAGTGAAAAATGGATAAAGAAGTTGTGGTATTTACTTACAAAGCAATATCACTCAGCAATGAAATCTGTGTCATCAGGCCCTTAGCAGCACAATGAGTGGATTCAGGTATGATGATTCTAACTGAAATAAGTCACACAGAAAAAGAAACATCATAAGATATCAGTAATACACGGAATGTAAACTTGGCTACACAGGAACTGAATTACAGAACAGAACAGGGTCTCAAATTTAGAAAACCAACTTATGCTTGCTTAAGGGTAAAGGTGAGTTGGGGTGCTGCATAAAACCAGAGATTGAAATGAGCACAGATAAAGTTCCTTAAGCCAAATATGGAATAGACAAGAGCTACTCCTTGCTCAACGAAATGGACTCAACACCCCATATTAAACGCCTATGAATGTACCTGAGTAGTAAGTATCTTAAAACCTATGGATTGCTATGTCTCCGAAAGAGAATCAAGCATGTGTACAGGGGAATAAACGCAGCAGTGATAGGATTGGAGAGGTTCGGTGAGCAAATGAAGACCCTTTGAAGTCATATTGCATGGTACCCATTCCACGGGTTTCAACTACCCAGGTTTAAGGTATTCTTCCTTCAGCTAAAACATGCATGTGGAACCTAGAGTATGATCAACCATGTGATCGGGAGACGTGTTCAAATATGTCTCAGTTTTCCTCCCCTGGTACTCGGGTGCAACATTCCAGACGCTTTACTAACACTCTCCCGACTTGGAGAGTCAGTCCCTTTAACCTCCTGTTTGGCCCAGTTTGCAATTTCTGCGGAAGATGAACAGGAATAGCGAGAACCAATGAGAGGCTAGCTGGAGGTGTCTGGACGGGCAAATTTAACTCTCATTTCCCACCAGGAAGAGGAATTAACCAAAGGCTCAGCGTGCCGGGCCGGAACCAGATTAGGGCCTGAAGCCATCCTGCGGTGTTGCGGCCAGGTCACAAGAAATCGAGTTGAAGAAAGGAGCTCAGGGGCACTGTAATTCACAAACCTGCAGAGTTATAAATGACAGCTATCGTCCAAAAATAGACTGAAGTAAGGCTGCCAAGAGGACTTGAAAGCGGGGCAGAATTGCAGGAAACCAATTTCAGAAGGTAGACTGGAATTGCATTGAAAGCATAGGAAAAGAGGCAGAACGTCCACAATGATGCACTTGGCCAAAAAGGGCGTATGCGTTTTTTCCTGAATATATTCAGGAAAAAACGCATACGCCCTTTTTGGCCAACCAAGCAAGCTTGCAAAGGAAATCTGCACTACAATGAAGTCTCACTTCCCCCCGGTCAAAAGGGCCATCTGAAAAAAGTGTAAAATCCAGAAAGGCAACAGGCCATTGAGAACTGGGAGCCTTGTTATGCTGATGGGCGGGATGTAAATTGCCAACAGACACTTGGGAGAAGTGTATGGTGTTTCCTGAAACATCTAAAAAACAAAGCAACAGAGCCTAGGGCACTTCCACTTATGGTCCTATAGCTTAGGGAAATTAAACTCAA
This sequence comes from Delphinus delphis, assembly GCF_949987515.2. Taxonomy (NCBI): domain Eukaryota; kingdom Metazoa; phylum Chordata; class Mammalia; order Artiodactyla; family Delphinidae; genus Delphinus; species Delphinus delphis. The sequence continues at coordinate 164,485 of NW_027192719.1, forward strand.
AAAGACACAGCCACCCCAAAGTTTGGAACGGCTCTGTTTACAAGAACCTCGTTTACAGTACAAGTTCAACATCGCAGAAAGTGAAAAATGGATAAAGAAGTTGTGGTATTCACTTACAAAGCAATATCACTCAGCAATGAAATCTATGTCATCAGGCCCTTAGCAGCACAATGAGTGGATTCAGGTACGATGATTCTACCTGAAATAAGTCACACAGAAAAAGAAACATCATAAGATATCAGTAATACACGGAATGGAAACTTGGCTACACAGGAACTGAATTACAGAACAGAACAGGGTCTCAAATTTAGAAAAACAACTTATGCTTGCTTAAGGGTAAAGGTGAGTTGGGGTGCTGCATAAAACCAGAGATTGAAATGAGCACAGATAAAGTTCCTTAAGCCAAATATGGAATAGACAAGAGCTACTCCTTGCTCAACGAAGTGGACTCAACACCGCATATTAAACGCCTAAGAATGTACCTGACTTGTAAGTATCTTAAAACCTATGGATTGCTATGTCTCCGAAAGAGAATCAAGCATGTGTACAGGGGCATAAACGCAGCAGTGATAGGATTGGAGAGGTTCGGTGAGCAAATGAAGACCCTTTGAAGTCATATTGCATGGTACCCTTTCCACGGGTTTCAACTACCCAGGTTTAAGGTATTCTTCCTTCAACTAAAACATGCATGTGGAACCCAAGTATGATCAACCATGTGAACGGGAGACGTGTTCAAATATGTCTCAGTTTTCCTCCCCTGGTACTCGGGTGCAACATTCCAGACGCTTTACTAACACTCTCCCCACTTGGAGAGTCAGCGCCTTTAACCTCCTGTTTGGCCCAGTTTGCAATTTCTGCGGAAGATGAACAGGAATAGCGAGAACCAATGAGAGACTAGCTGGAGGTGTCTGGACGGACAAATTTAACTCTCATTTCCCACCAGGAAAAGGAAATAACCAAAGGCTCAGCGTGCCGTGCCGGAACCAGATTAGGGCCTGAAGCCATCCTGCGGTGTTGCGGCCAGGTCACAAGAAAGCAAGTTGAAGAAAGGAGCTCAGGGGCACTGTAATGCACAAACCTGCAGAGTTATAAATGACAGCTATCGTCCAAAAATAGACTGAAGTAAGGCTGCCAAGAGGACTTGAAAGCGGGGCAGAATTGCAGGAAACCGATTTCAGGAGGTAGACTGGAATTGCATTGAAAGCATAGGAAAAGAGGCAGAACGTCCACAATGATGCACTTGGCCAAAAAGGGCGTATGCGTTTTTTCCTGAATATATTCAGGAAAAAACGCATACGCCCTTTTTGGCCAACCAAGCAAGCTTGCAAAGGAAATCTGCACTACAATGAAGTCTCACTTCCCCCCGGTCAAAAGGGCCATCTGAAAAAAGTGTAAAATCCAGAAAGGCAGGACAGGCCATGGAGAACTGGGAGCCTTGTTATGCTGATGGGCGGGATGTAAATTGCCAACAACCACTCGGGAGAAGTGTATGGTGTTTCCTGAAACATCTAAAAAACAAAGCAACAGAACCTAGGGCACTTCCACTTATGGTCCTATAGCTTAGGGAAATTAAAATCAAAAAGACACAGCCACCCCAAAGTTTGGAACGGCTCTGTTTACAAGAACCTCGTTTACAGTACAAGTTCAACATCGCAGAAAGTGAAAAATGGATAAAGAAGTTGTGGTATTTACTTACAAAGCAATATCACTCAGCAATGAAATCTGTGTCATCAGGCCCTTAGCAATACAATGAGTGGATTCAGGTATGATGATTCTAACAGAAGTAAGTCACACAGAAAAAGAAACATCATAAGATATCACTAATACACGGAATGTAAACTTGGCTACACAGGAACTGAATTACAGAACAGAACAGGGTCTCAAATTTAGAAAACCAACTTATGCTTGCTTAAGGGTAAAGGTGAGTTGGGGTGCTGCATAAAACCAGAGATTGAAATGAGCACAGATAAAGTTCCTTAAGCCAAATATGGAATAGACAAGAGCTACTCCTTGCTCAACGAAATGGACTCAACACCGCATATTAAATGCCTAAGAATGTACCTGACTAGTAAGTATCTTAAAAACCTATGGATTGCTATGTCTCCGAAAGAGAATCAAGCATGTGTACAGGGGCATAAACGCAGCAGTGATAGGATTGGAGAGGTTCGGTGAGCAAATGAAGACCCTTTGAAGTCATATTGCATGGTACCCATTACACGGGTCTTAACTGTCCAGGTTTAAGGTATTCTTCCTTCAACTAAAACATGCATGTGGAACCCAAGTATGATCAACCATGTGAACGGGAGACGTGTTCAAATATGTCTCAGTTTTCCTCCCCTGGTACTCGGGTGCAACATTCCAGACGCTTTACTAACACTCTCCCCACTTGGAGAGTCAGCGCCTTTAACCTCCTGTTTGGCCCAGTTTGCAATTTCTGCGGAAGATGAACAGGAATAGCGAGAACCAATGAGAGACTAGCTGGAGGTGTCTGGACGGGCAAATTTAACTCTCATTTCCCACCAGGAAAAGGAAATAACCAAAGGCTCAGCGTGCCGGGCCGGAACCAGATTAGGGCCTGAAGCCATCCTGCGGTGTTGCGGCCAGGTCACAAGAAAGCGAGTTGAAGAAAGGAGCTCAGGGGCACTGTAATGCACAAACCTGCAGAGTTATAAATGACAGCTATCGTCCAAAAATAGACTGAAGTAAGGCTGCCAAGAGGACTTGAAAGCGGGGCAGAATTGCAGGAAACCGATTTCAGGAGGTAGACTGGAATTGCATTGAAAGCATAGGAAAAGAGGCAGAACGTCCACAATGATGCACTTGGCCAAAAAGGGCGTATGCGTTTTTTCCTGAATATATTCAGGAAAAAACGCATACGCCCTTTTTGGCCAACCAAGCAAGCTTGCAAAGGAAATCTGCACTACAATGAAGTCTCACTTCCCCCTGGTCAAAAGGGCCATCTGAAAAAAGTGTAAAATCCAGAAAGGCAGGACAGGCCATGGAGAACTGGGAGCCTTGTTATGCTGATGGGCGGGATGTAAATTGCCAACAACCACTCGGGAGAAGTGTATGGTGTTTCCTGAAACATCTAAAAAACAAAGCAACAGAACCTAGGGCACTTCCACTTATGGTCCTATAGCTTAGGGAAATTAAAATCAAAAAGACACAGCCACCCCAAAGTTTGGAACGGCTCTGTTTACAAGAACCTCGTTTACAGTACAAGTTCAACATCACAGAAAGTGAAAAATGGATAAAGAAGTTGTGGTATTTACTTACAAAGCAATATCACTCAGCAATGAAATCTATGTCATCAGGCCCTTAGCAGCATAATGAGTGGATTCAGGTATGATGATTCTAACAGAAGTAAGTCACACAGAAAAAGAAACATCATAAGATATCACTAATACACGGAATGTAAACTTGGCTACACAGGAACTGAATTCCAAAACAGAAGAAGGTCTCAAATTCAGAAAACCAACTTATGCTTGCTTAAGGGGAAAGGTGAGTTGGGGTGCTGCATAAAACCAGAGATTGAAATGAGCACAGATAAAGTTCCTTAAGCCAAATATGGAATAGACAAGAGCTACTCCTTGCTCAACGAAATGGACTCAACACCCCATATTAAACGCCTAAGAATGTACCTGACTAGTAAGTATCTTAAAACCTATGGATTGCTATGTCTCCAAAAGAGAATCAAACGCGTGTACAGGGGCATAAACGCAGCAGTGATAGGATTGGAGAGGTTCGGTGAGCAAATGAAGACCCTTTGAAGTCATATTGCATGGTACCCATTCCACGGGTCTCAACTCTCCAGGTTTAAGGTATTCTTCCTTCAGCTAAAACATGCATGTGGAACCAAGAGTATGATCAACCGTGTGAACGGGAGACGTGTTCAAATATGTCTCAGTTTTCCTCCCCTAGTACTCGGGTGCAACATTCCAGACACTTTACGAACACTCTCCCGACTTGGAGAGTCAGTCCCTTTAACCTCCTGTTTGGCCGAGTTTGCAATTTCTGCGGAAGATGAACAGGAATAGCGAGAACCAATGAGAGACTAGCTGGAGGTGTCTGGACGGGCAAATTTAACTCTCATTTCCCACCAGGAAGAGGAATTAACCAAAGGCTCAGCGTGCCATGCGGGAACCAGATTAGGGCCTGAAGCCATCCTGTGGAGTTGCGGCCAGGTCACAAGAAAGCGAGTTGAAGAAAGGAGCTCAGGGGCACTGTAATTCACAAACCTGCAGAGTTATAAATGACAGCTATCGTCCAAAAATATAGTGAACTAAGGCTGCCAAGAGGACTTGAAATCGGGGCAGAATTGCAGGAAACCGATTTCAGGAGGTAGACTGGAATTGCAGTGAAAGCATAGGAAAAGAGGCAGAACGTCCACAATGATGCACTTGGCCAAAAAGGGCGTATGCGTTTTTTCCTGAATATATTCAGGAAGAAACGCATATGCCCTTTTTGGCCAACCAAGCAAGCTTGCAAAGGAAATCTGCACTACAATGAAGTCTCACTTCCCCCCGGTCAAAAGGGACATCTGAAAAAAGTGTAAAATCCAGAAAGGCAGGACAGGCCATGGAGAACTGGGAGCCTTGTTATGCTGATGGGCGGGATGTAAATTGCCAACAACCACTCGGGAGAAGTGTATGGTGTTTCCTGAAACATCTAAAAAACAAAGCAACAGAGCCTAGGGCACTGCCACTTATGGTCCTATAGCTTAGGGAAATTAAAATCAAAAAGACACAGCCACCCCAAAGTTTGGATCGGCTCTGTTTATAAGAACCTCGTTTACAGTACAAGTTCAACATCGCAGAAAGTGAAAAATGGATAAAGAAGTTGTGGTAATTACTTACAAAGCAATATCACTCAGCAATGAAATCTGTGTCATCAGGCCCTTAGCAGCACAATGAGTGAATTCAGGTATGATGATTCTAACTGAAATAAGTCACACAGAAAAGAAACATCATAAGATATCAGTAATACACGGAATGTAAACTTGGCTACACAGGAACTGAATTACAGAACAGAACAGGGTCTCAAATTTAGAAAACCAACTTATGCTTGCTTAAGGGTAAAGGTGAGTTGGGGTGCTGCATAAAACCAGAGATTGAAATGAGCACAGATAAAGTTCCTTAAGCCAAATATGGAATAGACAAGAGCTACTCCTTGCTCAACGAAATGGACTCAACACCGCATATTAAACGCCTAAGAATGTACCTGACTAGTAAGTATCTTAAAACCTATGGATTGCTATGTCTCCAAAAGAGAATCAAGCGTGTGTACAGGGGCATAAACGCAGCAGTGATAGGATTGGAGAGGTTCGGTGAGCAAATGAAGACCCTTTGAAGTCATATTGCATGGTACCCATTACACGGGTCTTAACTCTCCAGGTTTAAGGTATTCTTCCTTCAGCTAAAACATGCATGTGGAACCCAAGTATGATCAACCATGTGAACGGGAGACGTGTTCAAATATGTCTCAGTTTTCCTCCCCTGGTACTCGGGTGCAACATTCCAGACGCTTTACTAACACTCTCCCGACTTGGAGAGTCAGTCCATTTAACCTCCTGTTTGGCCCAGTTTGCAATTTCTGCGGAAGATGAACAGGAATAGCGAGAACCAATGAGAGACTAGCTGGAGGTGTCTGGACGGGCAAATTTAACTCTCATTTCCCACCAGGAAGAGGAAATAACCAAAGGCTCAGCGTGCCGTGCCGGAACCAGATTAGGGCCTGAAGCCAACCTGCGGTGTTGCGGCCAGGTCACAAGAAAGCGAGTTGAAGAAAGGAGCTCAGGGGCACTGTAATTCACAAACCTGCAGAGTTATAAATGACAGCTATCGTCCAAAAATAGACTGAAGTAAGGCTGCCAAGAGGACTTGAAAGCGGGGCAGAATTGCAGGAAACCGATTTCAGGAGGTAGACTGGAATTGCATTGAAAGCATAGGAAAAGAGGCAGAACGTCCACAATGATGCACTTGGCCAAAAAGGGCGTATGCGTTTTTTCCTGAATATATTCAGGAAAAAACGCATACGCCCTTTTTGGCCAACCAAGCAAGCTTGCAAAGGAAATCTGCACTACAATGAAGTCTCACTTCCCCCCGGTCAAAAGGGCCATCTGAAAAAAGTGTAAAATCCAGAAAGGCAGGACAGGCCATGGAGAACTGGGAGCCTTGTTATGCTGATGGGCGGGATGTAAATTGCCAACAACCACTCGGGAGAAGTGTATGGTGTTTCCTGAAACATCTAAAAAACAAAGCAACAGAACCTAGGGCACTTCCACTTATGGTCCTATAGCTTAGGGAAATTAAAATCAAAAAGACACAGCCACCCCAAAGTTTGGAACGGCTCTGTTTACAAGAACCTCGTTTACAGTACAAGTTCAACATTGCAGAAGGTGAAAAATGGATAAAGAAGTTGTGGTATTTACTTACAAAGCAATATCACTCAGCAATGAAATCTGTGTCATCAGGCCCTTAGCAATACAATGAGTGGATTCAGGTATGATGATTCTAACAGAAGTAAGTCACACAGAAAAAGAAACATCATAAGATATCACTAATACACGGAATGTAAACTTGGCTACACAGGAACTGAATTACAGAACAGAACAGGGTCTCAAATTTAGAAAACCAACTTATGCTTGCTTAAGGGTAAAGGTGAGTTGGGGTGCTGCATAAAACCAGAGATTGAAATGAGCACAGATAAAGTTCCTTAAGCCAAATATGGAATAGACAAGAGCTACTCCTTGCTCAACGAAATGGACTCAACACCGCATATTAAATGCCTAAGAATGTACCTGACTAGTAAGTATCTTAAAAACCTATGGATTGCTATGTCTCCGAAAGAGAATCAAGCATGTGTACAGGGGCATAAACGCAGCAGTGATAGGATTGGAGAGGTTCGGTGAGCAAATGAAGACCCTTTGAAGTCATATTGCATGGTACCCATTACACGGGTCTTAACTGTCCAGGTTTAAGGTATTCTTCCTTCAACTAAAACATGCATGTGGAACCCAAGTATGATCAACCATGTGAACGGGAGACGTGTTCAAATATGTCTCAGTTTTCCTCCCCTGGTACTCGGGTGCAACATTCCAGATGCTTTACTAACACTCTCCCCACTTGGAGAGTCAGCGCCTTTAACCTCCTGTTTGGCCCAGTTTGCAATTTCTGCGGAAGATGAACAGGAATAGCGAGAACCAATGAGAGACTAGCTGGAGGTGTCTGGACGGGCAAATTTAACTCTCATTTCCCACCAGGAAAAGGAAATAACCAAAGGCTCAGCGTGCCGGGCCGGAACCAGATTAGGGCCTGAAGCCATCCTGCGGTGTTGCGGCCAGGTCACAAGAAAGCGAGTTGAAGAAAGGAGCTCAGGGGCACTGTAATTCACAAACCTGCAGAGTTATAAATGACAGCTATCGTCCAAAAATAGACTGAAGTAAGGCTGCCAAGAGGACTTGAAAGCGGGGCAGAATTGCAGGAAACCGATTTCAGGAGGTAGACTGGAATTGCATTGAAAGCATAGGAAAAGAGGCAGAACGTCCACAATGATGCACTTGGCCAAAAAGGGCGTATGCGTTTTTTCCTGAATATATTCAGGAAAAAACGCATACGCCCTTTTTGGCCAACCAAGCAAGCTTGCAAAGGAAATCTGCACTACAATGAAGTCTCACTTCCCCCTGGTCAAAAGGGCCATCTGAAAAAAGTGTAAAATCCAGAAAGGCAGGACAGGCCATGGAGAACTGGGAGCCTTGTTATGCTGATGGGCGGGATGTAAATTGCCAACAACCACTCGGGAGAAGTGTATGGTGTTTCCTGAAACATCTAAAAAACAAAGCAACAGAACCTAGGGCACTTCCACTTATGGTCCTATAGCTTAGGGAAATTAAAATCAAAAAGACACAGCCACCCCAAAGTTTGGAACGGCTCTGTTTACAAGAACCTCGTTTACAGTACAAGTTCAACATCACAGAAAGTGAAAAATGGATAAAGAAGTTGTGGTATTTACTTACAAAGCAATATCACTCAGCAATGAAATCTATGTCATCAGGCCCTTAGCAGCATAATGAGTGGATTCAGGTATAATGATTCTAACAGAAGTAAGTCACACAGAAAAAGAAACATCATAAGATATCACTAATACACGGAATGTAAACTTGGCTACACAGGAACTGAATTCCAAAACAGAAGAAGGTCTCAAATTCAGAAAACCAACTTATGCTTGCTTAAGGGGAAAGGTGAGTTGGGGTGCTGCATAAAACCAGAGATTGAAATGAGCACAGATAAAGTTCCTTAAGCCAAATATGGAATAGACAAGAGCTACTCCTTGCTCAACGAAATGGACTCAACACCCCATATTAAACGCCTAAGAATGTACCTGACTAGTAAGTATCTTAAAACCTATGGATTGCTATGTCTCCAAAAGAGAATCAAACGTGTGTACAGGGGCATAAACGCAGCAGTGATAGGATTGGAGAGGTTCGGTGAGCAAATGAAGACCCTTTGAAGTCATATTGCATGGTACCCATTCCACGGGTCTCAACTCTCCAGGTTTAAGGTATTCTTCCTTCAGCTAAAACATGCATGTGGAACCAAGAGTATGATCAACCGTGTGAACGGGAGACGTGTTCAAATATGTCTCAGTTTTCCTCCCCTAGTACTCGGGTGCAACATTCCAGACACTTTACGAACACTCTCCCGACTTGGAGAGTCAGTCCCTTTAACCTCCTGTTTGGCCGAGTTTGCAATTTCTGCGGAAGATGAACAGGAATAGCGAGAACCAATGAGAGACTAGCTGGAGGTGTCTGGACGGGCAAATTTAACTCTCATTTCCCACCAGGAAGAGGAATTAACCAAAGGCTCAGCGTGCCATGCGGGAACCAGATTAGGGCCTGAAGCCATCCTGTGGAGTTGCGGCCAGGTCACAAGAAAGCGAGTTGAAGAAAGGAGCTCAGGGGCACTGTAATTCACAAACCTGCAGAGTTATAAATGACAGCTATCGTCCAAAAATATAGTGAACTAAGGCTGCCAAGAGGACTTGAAATCGGGGCAGAATTGCAGGAAACCGATTTCAGGAGATAGACTGGAATTGCATTGAAAGCATAGGAAAAGAGGCAGAACGTCCACAATGATGCACTTGGCCAAAAAGGGCGTATGCGTTTTTTCCTGAATATATTCAGGAAAAAACGCATACACACTTTTTGGGCAACCAAACAAACTTGCAAAGGAAATCTGCACTACAATGAAGTCTCACTTCCCCCCGGTCAAAAGGGCCATCTGAAAAAAGTGTAAAATCCAGAAAGGCAGGACAGGCCATGGAGAACTGGGAGCCTTGTTATGCTGATGGGCGGGATGTAAATTGCCAACAGACACTCGGGAGAAGTGTATGGTGTTTCCTGAAACATCTAAAAAACAAAGCAACAGAGCCTAGGGCACTTCCACTTATGGTCCTATAGCTTAGGGAAATTAAAATCAAAAAGACACAGCCACCCCAAAGTTTGGGACGCCTCTGTTTACAAGAACCTCGTTTACAGTACAAGTTCAACATCGCAGAAAATGAAAAATGGATAAAGAAGTTGTGGTATTTACTTACAAAACAATATCACTCAGCAATGAAATCTATGTCATCAGGCCCTTAACAGCACAATGAGTGGATTCAGGTATGATGATTCTAACTGAAATAAGTCACACAGAAAAAGAAACATCATAAGATACCAGTAATACATGGAATGTAAACTTGGCTACACAGGAACTGAATTACAGAATAGAACAGGGTCTCAAATTTAGAAAACCAACTTATGCTTGCTTAAGGGAAAAGGTGAGTTGGGGTGCTGCATAAAACCAGAGATTGAAATGAGCACAGATAAAGTTCCTTAAGCCAAATATGGAATAGACAAGAGCTACTCCTTGTTCAACGAAATGGACTCAACAACCCATATTAAACGCCTAAGAATGTACCTGACTAGTAAGTATCTTAAAACCTATGGATTGCTATGTCTCCGAAAGAGAATCAAGCATGTGTACAGGGGCATAAACGCAGCAGTGATAGGATTGGAGAGGTTCGGTGAGCAAATGAAGACCCTTTGAAGTCATATTGCATGGTACCCAATCCACGGGTTTCAACTAACCAGGTTTAAGGTATTCTTCCTTCAGCTAAAACATGCATGTGGAACCTAGAATATGATCAACCATGTGATCGGGAGACGTGTTCAAATATGTCTCAGTTTTCGTACCCTGGTATTCGGGTGCAACATTCCAGACGCTTTACTAACACTCTCCCCACTTGGATAGTCAGCGCCTTTAACCTCCTGTTTGGCCCAGTTTGCAATTTCTGTGGAAGATGAACAAGACTAGCGAGAACCAATGAGAGACTAGCTGGAGGTGTCTGGACGGGCAAATTTAACTCTCATTTCCCACCAGGAAGAGGAAATAACCAAAGGCTCAGCGTGCCGTGCCGGAACCAGATTAGAGCCTGAAGCCATCCTGCGGTGTTGCGGCCAGCTCACAAGAAAGTGAGTTGAAGAAAGGAGCTCAGGGGCACTGTAATTCACAAACCTGCAGAGTTATAAATGACAGCTATCGTCCAAAAATATATTGAAGTAAGGCTGCAAAGAGGACTTGAATGTGGGGCGAATTGCAGGAAACCGATTTCAGGAGGTAGACTGGAATTGCATTGAAAGCATAGGAAAAGAGGCAGAACGTCCACAATGATGCACTTGGCTAAAAAGGGCGTATGCGTTTTTTCCTGAATATATTCAGGAAAAAATGCATACGCCCTTTTTGGCCAACCAAGCAAGCTTGCAAAGGAAATCTGCACTACAATGAAGTCTCACTTCCCCCCGGTCAAAAGGGATATCTGAAAAAAGTGTAAAATCCAGAAAGGCAGGACAGGCCATGGAGAACTGGGAGCCTTGTTATGCTGATGGGCGGGATGTAAATTGCCAACAGAAACTCGGGAGAAGTGTATGGTGTTTCCTGAAACATCTAAAAAACAAAGCAACAGAGCCTAGGGCACTTCCACTTATGGTCCTATAGCTTAGGGAAATTAAAATCAAAAGGATACAGCCACCCCAATGTTTGGGACGCCTCTGTTTACAAGAACCTCGTTTACCGTACAAGTTCAATATCACAGAAAGTGAAAAATGGATAAAGAACTTGTGGTACTTACGTACAATGCAGTATCACTCAGCAATGAAATCTATGTCATCAGGCCCGTAGCAGCACAATGAGTGGATTCAGGTATGGTGATTCTAACTGAAATAAGACACACAGAAAAAGAAACATCATAAGATATTACTAATACACGGAATGTGAACTTGGCTACACATGAACTGAGTTACAGAACAGAACAGGGTCTCAAGTTTAGAAAACCAACATATGCCTGCTTAAGGGGGAAGGTGAGTTGGGGTGCTGCATAAAAGCAGAGTTTGAAATTAGCACAGATACCGTTCCATAAGCCAAATATGTAATAGACAAGACCTACCCCTTGCTCAACGAAATGGATTCAACAATGAGGTATCACCTCACACCTGGTAGAATAGGCATCATATAAAATCTACAGACAGAAAATGCTGGAAAGGGTGTGGAGAAAAGGAACCCTCTTCCACTATTGTTGGGAATATAAATTGATACAGTCATTATGGAGAACAATATGGAATTTCTTAAGAAACTAACAATAGAATTACCATATGATACAGCAATCCCAGTACTGGACATATACCCAGACAAAACCATAAATCAAAAAGAGTCATTCACCGCAATGTTCATTGCATCACTATTTACAATATCGAGGTAATGGAAGCAACCTAAATGCCCACAGACAGACGAATGCATAAAGCTGTGGTACATATATAAAATGGAATATTACTAAGCCATGAAAAGGAATGAAATTGGGTCATTTGTAGAGACGTCGATGGATCTAGAGACTGTCATACAGAGTGAAGTAAGTCAGAAAGAGAAAAACAAATCTTGTATATTCATGCATATATGTGGAACCTAGAAAAACTGTACAGCTTAACCATTTTGCAAGGCATAAATAGAGCAACAGATGTAGACAACAAACGTATGGACAACAAGGGGGGAAAGCTGTTGGGGGGGTGGTTGTGGGAGGAGTTGAGAGACTGGGATTGGCATGTATACATTTATATGTATAAAATAGATAACCAATAAGAACCTGCTGTATAAAAATATAAAATAAAATTCAAAATTAAAAAGAAATAAAATTTAAAAAATAAAACAGAAAAAACAATTATTCCCTGCACATACATGTATTCATATGAATAAATTATTTCCATGCTTATATCTGTAAATACGAAAAAGAGGAATAAAATCTACCTTGAACCAAAAACGAAAAAGAGAAAAAAAACACAGAACCCACCAGTTCCACAGAGGAAAACCGTATCAGGGCACTTGCTCCAGTTGTAAACAATTCTGAAGTTGGTCAGTGGTGGGGAATCGTCTCCCATTCAGCCAGCAGCCCCCACGCAACAAGCGTCCTCATTGCAAAGCTGGGGCACTGTGCCGAGGCATCTGTGAGTAAACGTAAGCTGAGCCCCAGGCCAGTTGCTGCTGAACTATTCCCACCCGTCCCAGGTAAAACACCTGAATATATACAAGGACTTGAAAGCCTAGAGGAAGGGCCATAGAGCCACACGAGTGACAGCATGCCGGCCGACTTGGTGCCTGCAGGCCAGCCAGGATGGTCCTGGCCCTGGGTGCTCTTCTGGAAGATTTCCATTTCCCTGCCTGAGATACCCGTCCTGTCCCTGCCCCCACTGCTTTTTTCCTTCCTCACCTCTGCCCAGGGAGAAATTCCAGCAGCAGGTATGGGTGACACATCCTCTTCTTTAGCAGGTGGCAGCCTGGCAACTGCTGCAGAAAGTCCAGCAGAGCCCCACTCACACTGGGCCACCCACAAAGCCGTGGCCTCTCACTCCCTCCCACCAGCCCAGCCCCGAGACTGCTGACAGGGCAGAGAAAATGGCGTCAGGCACGGCTGCAGGGGCTCTTGCTGCCTGGAGTGGTATTTATATTGATCTCAACCCAGGCACACCTGGGGAGGGCTGGCCGGCACGGTAAGGCTGCCCAGGTCAGCCAATCATCACCCCTCAGGGGCTCACAGTTGCAGAAAATGGAACTTGCTGAACCGGCCAGGTCCAAGGAACAGGTGTGGGCTCCTGAGAGTCAGGATAGACAAGGGGCTGCAGCTTTGGCTTGTTTTCTAATCATTTTATCTGGCCCATGAGTGGGAGACAACTTCAAGAAAACCCTCTCCTAATGAGAGGAACCCAGGAGTCAGGGAGAGGAGGGGTGGGTGGTGGTTGGAGACAGAGGCCTGGTGCCCCGGGTGCAGTGGAAGTCTCTGGAAGACCAGGTGGAGGGAGGCCTCACGGAGTGATGCCCAGGGTCACAGACCTGTCGCAGCTGCTGTTTGTTAGTTCAAGTCCTGCTCTGAGGTGCTCTGTGTCAGCTCTGAGCGACAGGTGAGCTGGGGGTGCTCTGCAATGAGGGCTATGTGCACGGTTCCTGTGTGCCCAGCCCTGCCACGGTACCTGCAAGGGTAGCTCTGTATCCTGGGAGGGGCCTGACCACGAGAGCCCCGTGGGCTGGGGTGGGGATGGGGTACCTGCCCAGGTGAGCTCCATATTCTGGGATTGGTCTGACCACGAGAGCCCCATGGGCTGCTGGGGACCTGGTAAAGGATGTCAGGACAGTCAGTGAAGCCACCGAGGATATACCTCCAGTTGCTCCTAATTCCTACACCCTGCTGGTCATTCTACCAACCACCAGGACATGATATTCTGTATTAGTCTTCAATGATGCCTTCTTTTGTATTCCATTAGTCCCAGAGTCACAAGAAATTTTGGCTTGTGAGTGGCAGGACTCAACATACAACTAAAACAATACTTCCGGGCCGTCTGGCCCCAAGGGTGCAAAAATTCCCACACCATCTTTGGGGAAAGCTTAGCTAAAGACCTAAAAGTTCTACCTCTGGAAAAGGAAACCCTCCTTCAATATGCAGACGACATTCTGATCGCCAGCCCTACTAAGGAGGCCTCTGAACTACCAAGCCAATAAAGGATAGAAGTTGTCCAAGAAAAAGCTCAAATATCACAGACTGCGGTGACCTGCCTGGGCTTCATTCTCACAGAAGGTCAGAGAAGCCCATCCCAGGAAAGGGAAGAAACCATTTTCAGCCTTACCCCTTTCTAAAACTAGAAGACAGCTTAGGGGTTCCTGGGGAGGCCAGGGTTTGCTGCTTCTGGATCCCTAACTACAGTCTACTAGCTGGGCCTCTATATGAAACACTGAAAGGAAAAGATGATGATCCTTTTGAATAGAATCCAGAAGTGGCCTTTCAAGAATGGAAAGAGCAGTCAATTCAGACCCTTGCCCTGGAACTCCCTAATTTAGCTAAACCCTTTGACCTTTACATTCCCGGTGAAAGGTGAATCGCCATTGGAGAATTCGTGCAAAAACTGGGACCACTTGAAATGGAACAATGCAAGAATGCCATCCAGGTAGGATAAACTACGGTCACCAAGGGGCTTGGCCCACTGCCACATCTGGACAAGATACTGGCGGTATCTAAAAACCTGGAAATCAGCAGCCCAGAAGGCCACCTCCCTCCTAAGGGAAAAGGACCCCACGTGGTGATCCTAACCACCAACCATGCCCTGAAGTTGCAGGGTTCGCTCCGTGGGCACACCGACCTCGAGTGAGGAGGCCCTCCAACTCCAACATCCAGAGAGATAACCGGGGGCAACAGGGCACCATGACGACTCGTGTGAACATCACTTGACCTAGAGTTTCTCTCATAAAACAACAAGAGTGTGTCCCAAAAGAGTAGACTACTGCTTGCAGGACTTACTGCACCCAGAGGGGAGCTAATAATCTTGGCGGGGGAACCGTATATCACACTGTCACCATAGAAAAGCCTACAGACATCGTGATGATGGTGGCTAATAAGACCGGCTGGACTCCTGTTTACTTCAAAAGGCTGTTGACTCAGTGGCCATCATGGTCCTTGATCACCACTGACCCTGGACTGTCTGGGAGTTGAGCGGACAGGGCTCTGACACCTGGTGCTGTTTGTACGTTAATTCAGGGGCCTAATTGAAGAAAGCGCAGACTACTGGTCAGAACATCTAGGCTGGCAGAAACGGTCAGCCTAAGGTGGCCGAACAAATGTGGGGCGGGGTGAAACCGGCCCCCACAGCGTCTCTGCACATCTCTTTCCTGGACCCTTAAAGGTCATTAGAATCTATAACACTTCCAATGCTGGTGCTCAGGTGGACGAGCAGGGAGGCAGGGGTCCTGGGGACAATCAACGTCACCGGGAGGCTGCTGGGGAGAAGCTCTGACCCTCGCCCCAGGGTATGAGGGCTCCCAACTCAGCACTCAGCAGTTACAGAAGAAGGGTCTGCACCCTCAGCACTCCAAGAATGAGGAACGGGACAAAAGGCAGAGGAGGGGTTTGTCCCCAGCAAAGCCCATTAAAAATCCCTGGGAGATAAAAATAGAATCTGGGCAATAAAGTCAAGTCTAACCTTTTTTATCCTTTGTGCTTTGTCTAATTTCACGTGCTCCTAGGGTCCCGCATGCAGAGGTTCCACACCCGGCGCTTCAGACCAGATTTCCTAGTGCAGAATGGCTGGGTCGACACCTCAGCTCCTGGGGCCCAGTGCAGACTCCACGATATAGAGCCTGAGCTACAGCCAACCCCGCCCTCGAGAGCTCTGCCGCCTCCCCTCCCTCCCACTGACTCTGACAGGATCTCTACACAACAGCCCAGCCCACAGCCCACGAGGTAGTGCATGCTCTCACCTCTCCATTCTCTGATCAAAATATAAAGTTTCCTTTGCTTGTGAACCAAACTCAGTCTCGATCTGTTGGCCCCAATGACACTGGGCAGGGGGACACTTGTTGGGGTCCACTCTGGAGGATCAGTAACAGAAATTGAGACTATTGTAACCTCAATGAACAGATGTGTGAGCCAAACTGTAGTTAACATAGAACAGTGTATAAGGCTCGGGTAAAATAAGATGTTTCTAACACTTCCATTTGATATTTCCATCACTTTATTATAAGCAAGTTCAGTGAAAGGGTTTGTCTTATTTGTCAGGTCAATATTAGAGAAACGAAGTGATTTCTTTCCAAGGATGTACATCTAATAATCTTGGTTAAAGCTTCAATCTTGTTTTAAATGCTTTTCCATTGAAAATGATACCTCTCTTTCAGCTCCCCCATTTCTGAGAAGTATAAAATCTTATAATTTATTATTACCAAAGGGGAAAGGTGGGAGGAGGGATAAATTAACAGTTTGGGATTAACACATACACACTGCTATGTATAAAATAGATCATCAACAAGGAACTACTGTATAGCACAGGGAACTACACTCAACATTTTGCAATAACCTATAAGGGGAAATAATCTGAAAAAGAATAGATATTTTTATTGACATCATCTATCAATGACAGTTAAAGTGTAGCCTAAGCGAAGCTGGTGGTGAGTGCTTCTGACCCTGAAGACTTCAATCATCTAAAGTTTGGACTCTGCCTACTTCCCAAGGCCCTTAATGAACATATGTGTAGCCGTAGCTTAAAAACTTCCCCAGTTTGGGTTTCGGGGAGACACTGATTTTGAAAAAGCCCTGGTGTTCTCCTTACATGAATGGGACTCTTCCTACTGCTAAAACAGGTCTGTCACACCCAGAGGATGGTATACCGTCTGATCGGGAAGAGTTTGGAAAAGGCATCTCATCTCCTCATCTCCTGGTGCTCGGGTTCACCCCTCCAGCGTCTTTACTAACAGTCTCCCCACTTGGAGATGTCAACACTGTCAACATCCTGTTGCGTACAGTTTGGAATTTGTCCAGAGGATGAAGCGGAAGGATGAGGAACAATGAGAGACAAGTCCTAGGTGTTCAGACAGGCACATGTCACTTTAATTTCCAATCAGGAAGACGAATTGACCAAAGGCTAGGGTTGCCCATGGAAACAGTATAGGGCTTGAGAAAATCCCGCTGCTTTGTGGCCAGTTCC
This sequence comes from Delphinus delphis, assembly GCF_949987515.2. Taxonomy (NCBI): domain Eukaryota; kingdom Metazoa; phylum Chordata; class Mammalia; order Artiodactyla; family Delphinidae; genus Delphinus; species Delphinus delphis. The sequence continues at coordinate 181,532 of NW_027192719.1, forward strand.
CATAAACACAAGTTGAACAATGGAACTCAGGGGCAGTAAAATTCACAAAACTGCAGAGTTGAAAATATCCATCACTGAAAAATGTCTTGAGGAAAGTCAGAGAAAAGGACTTGTAAGCAAGGGAGAATGGCAGGAAAGGGATTTGAGGAGGTAGAAAGGACTCGCCATTAAGCACAAGAAAAGGAGCTGAACATTGCCAACATTGCAGTTGGCCAAAAAGGGTGTATGCGTTTTTTTCTGTATATATTCAAGAAAAGGGCATACACTTTTTTAGCCAACCAAACAGGGGGGCACTGGAAGTCAATACTACAAAAGATATCACTTCGCATCAGTCAGAAGAGCCATCCTCATAAAGCGTAAACAACAGAAATGCAGGACAGGGCAACGAGAAGAGGGAGCCCTGTGAGACTTATAGTGGAAATGTATATTGCCAACGGCCATTCTGGAGAAGTGTATTGTGTTTACTAAAGCATCTAAAAAATGAGCTACAGAGCATAGGGCACTTGCACTCATGGGTGTATATCTTGGGAAAAACAAAAATCGAGAGGACACAGGCACCCCAATGTTTACCCCCTCTCTGTTTAAAAGATCCTCGACTAGGATATAACTTAAATGTCTCTGGAGGGAAAAAATGGATAGAGATGTGGTACTTAGGTAGAGTGGAATATTATTCAGCCTGGAAATCAATGAAATATGGCCAGTTGTAACAACTCCGGAGGAGTTACGTATGATCATTCTAAGTGACAGAATTCAAAAAGAAAAAGACACATATCATAAGATATCACTTAAAGGTGGAATCCAAAATGGCTACACATGAAATAAATTACAAAACAAAAACATAGTCAAATATGTAGAAAACACGCATAAGGCTGCTAAACGGGGAAGGTGGGGAGGGGTGAGGCATCATCCAGGAGGTTGAAATTAGCAAAGATACCATTCCAAATACCAAACTGATAATCAACAAGGCCTACACGGTAGCTAAAAGAACTGCACTCAGCACACTCAAGTCACCGGAAAAGAATATATACGACTGGTAAGAATCTGAAAAAGAATTTATTGATGACTCTCTGTATGTGAATCAAGTGGATGTACAGCAGCAAGAAACAGAGCTTTGAAAATCAGCTGTAACCAATATAGTAATAAATTGAAAAAAATAAACGACAGAGAGACAGAGAAAACCTCTTACAACTTTTCCTCAGGGACGGTGATGCAACATGGATTGAACACATCTAGACCCACAGCAGGATGAGACATAAGGCTGGAAACTGTTTGCACTAAGAGAAATGTGAGGTTGGGTGAGGAAATGCACACCCTTTAAAGTAATACTACCTGGTACCCATTCAATGGGTCCCAAATCTGCAGGTTCAAGGGATCTTCCTACAGCTAAAACATGCATGGAAAACCCAGAGGACTGTACACCATGTGATCGGGAGATGTGTCTAAAATGCACCTCATTTATCCTCTCCTGGTGCTCCTGTTCACCATTCCAGCCACGTTACTTAGAATCTCCCCACTTGGAGAATCAGCACATTTAAACTTCTGTTTCACACATTTTGCAAATTGTGAGGAGGATGAACGGGAAGAGGGGGAACCAATGAGAGAATAGTTGTAGGGGTTTGGACGGGCACATATCACTCTAATTTCCCATTAAGAATAAGAATTAAAGAAAGGCTCAGCCTGCCTCGCCGGAGCCAAAATAGGGCCTGAAGCAATCCTGCGGGTTTGAGGCCAGCTCACAAAAGAGCAACTTAAAAAATGGAGCTCAGGGTCACTGCAATTCACAAACCTGCAGAGTTATAAATGAAAACTAACGTCCAAAAATATGTTGAGGTAAGGCAAAGAAGAGGATCTGAATGCAAGACAGAATTGCAAGAAACAGATTTCAAGAGATAGATTGGACTCGTCTTTAACGCACATGAAAAGCGGCAGAATTTCGACAATGATGCAGTTGGCCCAAAAGGGCGTATGCGTTTTTTCCTGATTATATCCAGGAAAAAACGCATACGCACTTTATGGGCAACGAAGCAAGCAAACAATGCAAATGTGCACAACAAAGAAGTCTCACTTCCCACCGGTCAAAAGGGCCATCCTAAAAAATTGTAAAAACCAGAAATGCAGGACAGGCCATGGAGAACAGGGAGCCTTTATACGCTGATGGGCAGTGTGTGAACTGCCGAGAGCCACTCTGGAGAAGTGTATGGTGGTTCCTAAATCATCTAAAAAACAGAGCTACAGAGCATAGGACACTTCCAATCATGGGAGTATATCTAGGGAAGTCTAAAAATCAACAAGACACAAGCACACCACAGTTTAGGGCTACTCTGTTTACAAGAACCTCAACTTCAGTACACCTTAAATATCCCAGGAAAGAGAACAATGGATAAAGAAGATGTGGTACTTATGTACAATGGAATATCTCTTCACCATGAAATCAATGTAATAAGGCTAGTAGAAGGATAAAGAGTGGATTTAGGTCCGATAATACTACTTGAAATAAGTCAAACAGAAAAAGAAACATATCATAAGATATCACTTATAGAGGGAGGGTAAATATGGCTGCACAAGAAATGAATTACAGAACAGAACAGTGTCTCACATTTAGAAAACACACTTATGTCAGCTTAAGGGGAAAGGAGAGGTGGGGTGATGCATAAAACCAGAGTTTGAAATTAGCACAGATACCGTTCAATAAACCAAATAGGTATTAGACAAGATCTACACCTTGCTCAATGAACTGGCCTCAACACACCCTATACACCGCAGAGAAATATATCTGAGTAATAAGAATCTTAAAACCCATGTATTGATATATCTCCATAAGGGAATCAAGTGTGTGCAGAGCGGCACAAACACAGCAGTGAAAAGGAGCTAAACCCCATTATAGAAATAAATTTTAAAAACAAAACGCAGAAACAATGAAAGAGAGAAAAATTCTTACAAAATTCGCTCAGGGGCTGTGATGCAACCTGGATTGACCACATATAAACCCACAGCTGGATAAGACATAAGGCTGGACACTTGGGGCTGAGAGGATTGGTGAGCTTTGGTGAGCAACTGCCGAAAGTTTAATGCAATACTTCATGCTACACATTCCAAGGGTCCCAACACTCCAGGTTGAAGGGAATCTTCCTACAGCTAAACCATGCTTGGGAAACCCAGCGACTGGTATACCATATGATCGGGAAAGGTTTCTAAAATGCACCTCATTTTTCCTCTCCTGGGGCTCCGGATCGACATTCCAGCCGCTTTACTAACAACATCCCCACATGGAGTCAATGCCTTTAAGTTCTGGTATCGCACAGTCTGCAGTTAGTGCAGAGGATGAATGGGAATAGGGGGAACCAGTGAGAAACTAGCTGTAGCGGTTTCAATGGGCACATGTCACTCTAATGTCACATCAGTAAGAAGAATTAACCAAAGGCACAGCAAGGTGCCCCAGAAGAAAAATAGGGCTTCAAGGAATCCTGTGGTTATGGGGCAAGACCACAAAAATAAGAGCTGAAAAGTGGGGCTAAGGGCCACTGCAATTCAAAAACCTGCAGAGTTATAAAGGCCAACTATTTTCAAAAAATATATTGAGGTAATGCTATGAAGAGACATTGAAAGCAAGGCAGAATTGCAGGAAACCGATTTCAGGAGGTAGACTGGAATTGCACTGAAAACATAAGAAGAGAGTCAGAACCTCGACAATGATGCACTTGGCCAAAAAGGCGTATGTGTTTTTTCCTGAATATATTCAGGAAAAAATGCATACGCACTTTTTGGCCAACCAAGCAAGCTTGCAAAGGAAATCTGCACTACAATGAAGTCTCACTTCCACCTGGTCAAAAGGGTCATCTGAAAAAATTGTAAAATCCATAAAGGTACAACAGGCAATGGAGAACTGGGAGCCTTGTTATGCTGATGGGCGGGATGTAAATTGCCAACAGACACTCTGGAGAAGTGTATGGTGTTTCCTGAAACATCTAAAAAACAAAGCAACAGAGGCTATGGCAATTCCACTTATGGTCCTATAGATTAGGGAAATTAAAATAAAAATGACACAGCCAACCCAAAGTTAGGGACGGCTCTGTTTACAAGAACCTCGTTTATGGTACAAGTTCAATATCGCAGAAAGTGAAAAATGGATAAAGAAGTTGTGGTACTTACGTACAATGCAATATCACTCAGCAATGAAATTTCTGTCATCAGGCCCGTAGCACCATAATGAGTGGATTCAGGTATGATGATTCGAACTGAAATAAGTCACACAGAAAAGAAACATCATAAGGTATCACTAATACACAGAATGTGAACTTCGCTACACATGAACTGAATTACAAAACAGAACAGGGTCTCAAATTTAGAAAACCAACTTATGCTTGCTTAAGGGGAAAGGTGAGTTGGGGTGCTGCATAAAACCAGAGATTGAAATGAGCACAGATAAAGCTACTTAAGCCAAATATGGAATAGACAAGAGCTATTCCTTGCTCAATGAAATGGACTCAACACCCCATATCAAACGCCTAAGAATGTACCTGACTAGTAAGTATCTTAAAACCTATGGATTGCTATGTCTCCGAAAGAGAATCAAGCGTGTGTACAGGGGCATAAACGCAGCAGTGATAGGATTGGAGAGGTTCGGTGAGCAAATGAAGACCCTTTGAAGACATATTGCATGGTACCCATTCCACGGGTCTCAACTCTCCAGGTTTAAGGTATTCTTCCTTCAGCTAAAACATGCATGTGGAACCCAGAGTATGATCAACCGTGTGATCGGGAGACGTGTTCAAATATGTCTCAGTTTTCGTCCCCTGGTACTCGTGTGCAACATTCCAGACGCTTTACTACCACTCTCCCGACTTGGAGAGTCAGTGCCTTTAACCTCTTGTTTGGCCCAGTTTGCAATTTCTGCGGAAGATGAACAGGAATAACGAGAACCAATGAGAGACTAGCTGGAGGTGTCTGGACGGGCAAATTTAACTCTCATTTCCCACCAGGAAGAGGAATTAACCAAAGGGGCAGCCTGCCGTGCCGGAACCAGCTTAGGGCCTAAAGCCATCCTGCGGTGTTGCGGCCAGCTCACAAGAAAGCGAGTTGAAGAAAGGAGCTCAGGGGCACTGTAATTCACAAACCTGCAGAGTTATAAATGACAGCTATCGTCCAAAAATATACTGAAGTAAGGCTGCCAAGAGGACTTGAAAGCGGGACAGAATTGCAGGAAACCAATTTCAGGAGGTAGACTGGAATTGCATTGAAAGCATAGGAAAAGAGGCAGAACGTCCACAATGATGCACTTGGCCAAAAAGTACGTATGCGTTTTTTCCTGAATATATTCAGGAAAAAACGCATACGCACTTTTTGGCCAACCAAGCAAACTTGCAAACGAAATCTGCACTACAATGAAGTCTCACTTCCCCCCGGGCAAAAGGGCCATCTGAAAAAAGTGTAAAATCCAGAAAGGCAGGACAGGCCATGGAGAACTGGGAGCCTTGTTATGCTGATGGGCGGGATGTAATTTGCCAACAGCCACTCGGGAGAAGTGTATGGTGTTTCCTGAAACATCTAAAAAACAAAGCAACAGAGCCTAGGGCACTTCCACTTATGGTCCTATAGCTTAGGGAAATTAAAATAAAAAAGACAAAGCCACCCCAAAGTTTGGGACACCTCTGTTTACAAGAACCTAGGTTACCGTACAAGTTCAATATCACAGAAAGTGAAAAATGGATAAAGAACTTGTGGTACTTACGTACAATGCAGTATCACTCAGCAATGAAATCTATGTCATCAGGCCCGTAGCAGCATAATGAGTGGATTCAGGTACGATGATTCTAACTGAAATAAGTCACACAGAAAAAGAAACATCATAAGATATCACTAATACACGGAATGTAAACTTGGCTACACATGAACTGATTTACAGAACAGAACAGGGTCTCAAATTTAGAAAACCAACTTATGCTTGCTTAAGGGGAAAGGTGAGTTGGGGTGCTGCATAAAACCAGAGATTGAAATGAGCACAGATAAAGTTCCTTAAGCCAAATATGGAATAGACAAGATCTACTCCTTGCTCAACGAAATGGACTCAACACCCCCTATTAAACGCCTAAGAATGTACCTGACTAGTAAGTATCTTAAAACCTATGGATTGCTATGTCTCCGAAAGAGAATCAAGCATGTATACAGGTGCATAAACGCAGCAGTGATAGGATTGGAGAGGTTCGGTGAACAAATGAAGACCCTTTGAAGTCATATTGCATGGTACCCATTCCACGGGTTTCAACTACCCAGGCTTAAGGTATTCTTCCTTCAGCTAAAACATGCATGTGGAACCTAGAGTATGATCAACCATGTGATCGGGAGACGTGTTCAAATATGTCTCAGTTTTCGTACCCTGGTACTCGGGTGCAACATTCCAGATGCTTTACTAACACTCTCCCGACTTGGAGAGTCAGTCCCTTAACCTCCTGTTTGGCCCAGTTTGCAATTTCTGCGAAGATGAACAGGAATAGCGAGAACCAATGAGAGACTAGCTGGAGGTGTCTGGACGGGCAAATTTAACTCTCATTTCCCACCAGGAAGAGGAATTAACCAAAGGCTCAGCGTGCCGTGCCGGAACCAGATTAGGGCCTGAAGCCATCCTGCGGTGTTGCGGCCAGGTCACAAGAAAGTGAGTTGAAGAAAGGAGCTCAGGGGCACTGTAATTCACAAACCTGCAGCGTTATTAATGACAGCTATCGTCCAAAAATATACTGAAGTAAGGCTGCCAAGAGGACTTGAAAGCGGGGCAGAATTGCAGGAAACCGATTTCAGGAGGTAGACTGGAATTGCATTGAAAGCATAGGAAAAGAGGCAGAACGTCCACAATGATGCACTTGGCCAAAAAGGGCGTATGCGTTTTTTCCTGAATATATTCAGGAAAAAACGCATACGCCCTTTTTGGCCAACCAAGCAAGCTTGCAAAGGAAATCTGCACTACAATGAAGTCTCACTTCCCCCCAGTCAAAAGGGCCATCTGAATAAAGTGTAAAATCCAGAAAGGCAGGACAGGCCATGGAGAACTGGGAGCCTTGTTATGCTGATGGGCGGGATGTAAATTGCCAACAACCACTCGGGAGAAGTGTATGGTGTTTCCTGAAACATCTAAAAAACAAAGCAACAGACCCTAGGGCACTTCCACTTATGGTCCTATAACTTAGGGAAATTAAAATCAAAAAGACACAGCCACCCCAAAGTTTGGGACGCCTCTGTTTACAAGAACCTCGTTTACCGTACAAGTTCAATATCACAGAAAGTGAAAAATGGATAAAGAACTTGTGTTACTTACGTACAATGCAGTATCACTCAGCAATGAAATCTATGTCATCAGGCCCGTAGCAGCATAATGAGTGGATTCAGGTACGATGATTCTAACTGAAATAAGTCACACAGAAAAAGAAACATCATAAGATATCACTAATGCACGGAATGTAAACTTGGCTACACAGGAACTGAATTCCAAAACAGAACAGGGTCTCAAATTTAGAAAACCAACTTATGCTTGCTTAAGGGTAAAGGTGAGTTGGGGTGCTGCATAAAACCAGAGATTGAAATGAGCACAGATAAAGTTCCTTAAGCCAAATATGGAATAGACAAGAGCTACTCCTTGCTCAACGAAATGGACTCAACACCGCATATTAAACGCCTAAGAATGTACCTGACTAGTAAGTATCTTAAAACCTATGGATGGCTATGTCTCCGAAAGAGAACCAAGCATGTGTACAGGGGCATAAACGTAGCAGTGATAGGATTGGAGAGGGTCGGTGAGCAAATGAAGACCCTTTGAAGTCATATTGCATGGTACCCATTCCACGGCTTTCAACTACCCAGGTTTAACATATTCTTCCTTCAGCTAAAACATGCATGTGGAACCTAGAGTATGATCAACCATGTGATCGGGAGACGTGTTCAAATATGTCTCAGTTTTCGTACCCTGGTACTCGGGTGCAACATTCCAGACGCTTTACTAACACTCTCCCGACTTGGAGAGTCAGCGCCTTTAACCTCCTGTTTGGCTCAGTTTGCAATTTCTGCGGAAGATGAACAGGAATAGCGAGAACCAATGAGAGACTAGCTGGAGGTGTCTGGACGGGCAAATTTAACTCTCATTTCCCACCAGGAAGAGGAATTAACCAAAGGCTCAGCGTGCCGTGCCGGAACCAGATTAGGGCCTGAAGCCATCCTGCGGTGTTGCGGCCCGGTCACAAGAAAGTGAGTTGAAGAAAGGAGCTCAGGGGCACTGTAATTCACAAACCTGCAGAGTTATAAATGACAGCTATCGTCCAAAAATATACTGAAGTAAGGCTGCCAAGAGGACTTGAAAGCGGGGCAGAATTGCAGGAAACCGATTTCAGGAGGTAGACTGGAATTGCATTGAAAGCATAGGAAAAGAGGCAGAACGTCCACAATGATGCACTTGGCCCAAAAGGGCGTATGCGTTTTTTCCTGAATATATTCAGGAAAAAACGCATACGCCCTTTTTGGCCAACCAAGCAAGCTTGCAAAGGAAATCTGCACTACAATGAAGTCTCACTTCCTCCCGGTCAAAAGGGCCATCTGAAAAAAGTGTAAAATCCAGAAAGGCAGGACAGGCCATGGAGAACTGGGAGCCTTGTTATGCTGATGGGCGGGATGTAAATTGCCAACAAACACTCCGGAGAAGTGTATGGTGTTTCCTGAAACATCTAAAAAACAAAGCAACAGAGCCTAGGGCACTTCCACTTATGGTCCTATAGCTTAGGGAAATTAAAATCAAAATGACACAGACACCCCAAAGTTTGGGATGCCTCTGTTTACAAGAACCTCGTTTACCGTACAAGTTCAATATCACAGAAAGTGAAAAATGGATAAAGAACTTGTGGTACTTACGTACAATGCAGTATCACTCAGCAATGAAATCTATGTCATCAGGCCCATAGCAGCATAATGAGTGGATTCAGGTACGATGATTCTAACTGAAATAAGTCACACAGAAAAAGAAACATCATAAGATATCACTAATACACGGAATGTAAACTTGGCTACACAGGAACTGAATTCCAAAACAGAACAGGGTCTCAAATTTAGAAAACGAACTTAGGCTTGCTTAAGGGTAAAGGTGAGTTGGGGTGCTGCATAAAACCAGAGATTGAAATGAGCACAGATAAAGTTCCTTAGCCAAATATGGAATAGACAAGAGCTACTCCTTGCTCAACGAAATGGACTCAACACCGCATATTAAATGCCTAAGAATGTACCTGACTAGTAAGTATCTTAAAACCTATGGTTTGCTATGTCTCCGAAAGAGAATCAAGCATGTGTACAGGGGCATAAACGCAGCAGTGATAGGATTGGAGAAGTTCAGTGAGCAAATGAAGACCCTTTGAAGTCATATTTCATGGTACCCATTCCATGGGTTTCAACTACCCAGGTTTAAGGTATTCTTCCTTCAGCTAAAACATGCATGTGGAACCTAGAGTATGATCAACCATGTGATCAGGAGACGTGTTCAAATGTGTCTCAGTTTTTTTACCCTAGTACTCGGGTGCAACATTCCAGACGCTTTACTAACACTCTCTCGAATGGAGAGTCAGTCCCTTTAACCTCCTGTTTGGCCCAGTTTGCAATTTCTGCGGAAGATGAACAGGAATAGCGAGAACCAATGAGAGACTACCTGGAGGTGTCTGGATGGGCAAATTTAACTCTCATTTCCAACCAGGAAGAGGAATTAACCAAAGGCTCAGCGTGCCGTGCCGGAACCAGATTAGGGCCTGAAGCCATCCTGCGGTGTTGCGGCCAGGTCACAAGAAAGCGAGTTGAAGAAAGGAGCTCAGGGGCACTGTAATTCACAAACCTGCAGAGTTATAAATGACAGCTATCGTCCAAAAATATACTGAAGTAAGGCTGCCAAGAGGACTTGAAAGCGGGGCAGAATTGCAGGAAACCAATTTCAGGAGGTAGACTGGAATTGCATTGAAAGCATAGGAAAAGAGGCAGAACGTCCACAATGATGCACTTGGCCAAAAAGGGCATATGCGTTTTTTCCTGAATATATTCAGGAAAAAACGCATACGCACTTTTTGGCCAACCAAGCAAGCTTGCAAAGGAAATCTGCACTACAATGAAGTCTCACTTCCCCCGGTCAAAAGGGCCATCTGAAAAAAGTGTAAAATCCAGAAAGGCAGGACAGGCCATGGAGAACTGGGAGCCTTGTTATGCTGATGGGCGGGATGTAAATTGCCAACAGCCACTCGGGAGAAGTGTATGGTGTTTCCTGAAACATCTAAAAAACAAAGCAACAGAGCCTAGGGCAATTCCACTTATGGTCCTATAGCTTAGGGAAATTAAAATCAAAAACACACAGCCACCCCAAAGTTTGGGACGCCTCTGTTTACAAGAACCTCGTTTACAGTACAAGTTCAACATCGCAGAAAGTGAAAAATGGATAAAGAAGTTGTGGTATTTACTTACAAAGCAATATCACTCAGCAATGAAATCTATATCATCAGGCCCTTAGCAGCACAATGCGTGGATTCAGGTATGATGATTCTAACTGAAATAAGTCACACAGAAAAAGAAACATCATAAGATATCTGTAATACACGGAATGTAAACTTGGCTACACAGGAACTGAATTACAGAACAGAACAGGGTCTCAAATTTAGAAAACCAACTTATGCTTGCTTAAGGGTAAAGTTGAGTTGGGGTGCTGCATAAAACCAGAGATTGAAATGAGCACAGATAAAGTTCCTTAAGCCAAATATGGAATAGACAAGAGCTACTCCTTGCTCAACGAAATGGACTCAACACCCCATATTAAACGCCTAAGAATGTACCTGACTAGTAAGTATCTTAAAACCTATGGATTGCTATGTCTCCGAAAGAGAATCAAGCATGTGTACAGGGGCATAAACGCTGCAGTGATAAGATTGGAGAGGTTCGGTGAGCAAATGAAGACCCTTTGAAGTCATACTGCATGGTACCCATTCCATGGGTTTCAACTACCCAGGTTTAAGGTATTCTTCCTTCAGCTAAAACATGCATGTGGAACCTAGAGTATGATCAACCACGTGATCAGGAGACGTGTTCAAATGTGTCTCAGTTTTCGTACCCTGGTGCTCGGGTGCAACATTCCAGACGCTTTACTAACACTCTCCCGACTTGGAGAGTCAGTCCCTTTAACCTCCTGTTTGGCCCAGTTTGCAATTTCTGCGGAAGATGAACAGGAATAGCGAGAACCAATGAGAGACTAGCTGGAGGTGTCTGGATGGGCAAATTTAACTCTCATTTCCAACCAGGAAGAGGAATTAACCAAAGGCTCAGCGTGCCGTGCCGGAACAAGATTAGGGCCTGAAGCCATCCTGCGGTGTTGCGGCCAGGTCACAAGAAAGCAAGTTGAAGAAAGGAGCTCAGGGGCACTGTAATTCACAAACCTGCAGAGTTATAAATGACAGCTATCGTCCAAAAATATACTGAAGTAAGGCTGCCAAGAGGACTTGAAAGCGGGGCAGAATTGCAGGAAACCGATTTCAGGAGGTAGACTGGAATTGCATTGAAAGCATAGGAAAAGAGGCAGAACGTCCACAATGATGCACTTGGCCAAAAAGGGCATATGCGTTTTTTCCTGAATATATTCAGGAAAAAACGCATACGCCCTTTTTGGCCAACCAAGCAAACTTGCAAAGGAAATCTGCACTACAATGAAGTCTCACTTCCCCCGGTCAAAAGGGCCATCTGAAAAAAGTGTAAAATCCAGAAAGGCAGGACAGGCCATGGAGAACTGGGAGCCTTGTTATGCTGATGGGCGGGATGTAAATTGCCAACAGCCACTCGGGAGAAGTGTATGGTGTTTCCTGAAACATCTAAAAAACAAAGCAACAGAGCCTAGGGCAATTCCACTTATGGTCCTATAGCTTAGGGAAATTAAAATCAAAAACACACAGCCACCCCAAAGTTTGGGACGCCTCTGTTTACAAGAACCTCGTTTACAGTACAAGTTCAACATCGCAGAAAGTGAAAAATGGATAAAGAAGTTGTGGTATTTACTTACAAAGCAATATCACTCAGCAATGAAATCTATATCATCAGGCCCTTAGCAGCACAATGCGTGGATTCAGGTATGATGATTCTAACTGAAATAAGTCACACAGAAAAAGAAACATCATAAGATATCAGTAATACACGGAATGTAAACTTGGCTACACAGGAACTGAATTACAGAACAGAACAGGGTCTCAAATTTAGAAAACCAACTTATGCTTGCTTAAGGGTAAAGTTGAGTTGGGGTGCTGCATAAAACCAGAGATTGAAATGAGCACAGATAAAGTTCCTTAAGCCAAATATGGAATAGACAAGAGCTACTCCTTGCTCAACGAAATGGACTCAACACCCCATATTAAACGCCTAAGAATGTACCTGACTAGTAAGTATCTTAAAACCTATGGATTGCTATGTCTCCGAAAGAGAATCAAGCATGTGTACAGGGGCATAAACGCTGCAGTGATAAGATTGGAGAGGTTCGGTGAGCAAATGAAGACCCTTTGAAGTCATACTGCATGGTACCCATTCCATGGGTTTCAACTACCCAGGTTTAAGGTATTCTTCCTTCAGCTAAAACATGCATGTGGAACCTAGAGTATGATCAACCACGTGATCAGGAGACGTGTTCAAATGTGTCTCAGTTTTCGTACCCTGGTGCTCGGGTGCAACATTCCAGACGCTTTACTAACACTCTCCCGACTTGGAGAGTCAGTCCCTTTAACCTCCTGTTTGGCCCAGTTTGCAATTTCTGCGGAAGATGAACAGGAATAGCGAGAACCAATGAGAGACTAGCTGGAGGTGTCTGGATGGGCAAATTTAACTCTCATTTCCAACCAGGAAGAGGAATTAACCAAAGGCTCAGCGTGCCGTGCCGGAACAAGATTAGGGCCTGAAGCCATCCTGCGGTGTTGCGGCCAGGTCACAAGAAAGCAAGTTGAAGAAAGGAGCTCAGGGGCACTGTAATTCACAAACCTGCAGAGTTATAAATGACAGCTATCGTCCAAAAATAGACTGAAGTAAGGCTGCCAAGAGGACTTGAAAGCGGGGCAGAATTGCAGGAAACCGATTTCAGGAGGTAGACTGGAATTGCATTGAAAGCATAGGAAAAGAGGCAGAACGTCCACAATGATGCACTTGGCCAAAAAGGGCATATGCGTTTTTTCCTGAATATATTCAGGAAAAAACGCATACGCACTTTTTGGCCAACCAAGCAAACTTGCAAAGGAAATCTGCACTACAATGAAGTCTCACTTCCCCCCGGTCAAAAGGGCCATCTGAAAAAAGTGTAAAATCCAGAAAGGCAGGACAGGCCATGGAGAACTGGGAGCCTTGTTATGCTGATGGGCGGGATGTAAATTGCCAACAGCCACTCGGGAGAAGTGTATGGTGTTTCCTGAAACATCTAAAAAACAAAGCAACAGAGCCTAGGGCACTTCCACTTATGGTCCTATAGCTTAGGGAAATTAAAATCAAAAACACACAGCCACCCCAAAGTTTGGGACGCCTCTGTTTACAAGAACCTCGTTTACAGTACAAGTTCAACATCGCAGAAAGTGAAAAATGGATAAAGAAGTTGTGGTATTTACTTACAAAGCAATATCACTCAGCAATGAAATCTATATCATCAGGCCCTTAGCAGCACAATGCGTGGATTCAGGTATGATGATTCTAACTGAAATAAGTCACACAGAAAAAGAAACATCATAAGATATCACTAATACACGGAATGTAAACTTGGCTACACAGGAACTGAATTACAGAACAGAACAGGGTCTCAAATTCAGAAAACCAACTTATGCTTGCTTAAGGGTAAAGTTGAGTTGGGGTGCTGCATAAAACCAGAGATTGAAATGAGCACAGATAAAGTTCCTTAAGCCAAATATGGAATAGACAAGAGCTACTCCTTGCTCAACGAAATGGACTCAACACCCCATATTAAACGCCTAAGAATGTACCTGACTAGTAAGTATCTTAAAAACCTATGGATTGCTATGTCTCCGAAAGAGAATCAAGCATGTGTACAGGGGCATAAACGCAGCAGTGATAGGATTGGAGAGGTTCGGTGAGCAAATGAAGACCCTTTGAAGTCATACTGCATGGTACCCATTCCATGGGTTTCAACTACCCAGGTTTAAGGTATTCTTCCTTCAGCTAAAACATGCATGTGGAACCTAGAGTATGATCAACCACGTGATCAGGAGACGTGTTCAAATGTGTCTCAGTTTTCGTACCCTGGTGCTCGGGTGCAACATTCCAGACGCTTTACTAACACTCTCCCGACTTGGAGAGTCAGTCCCTTTAACCTCCTGTTTGGCCCAGTTTGCAATTTCTGCGGAAGATGAACAGGAATAGCGAGAACCAATGAGAGACTAGCTGGAGGTGTCTGGATGGGCAAATTTAACTCTCATTTCCAACCAGGAAGAGGAATTAACCAAAGGCTCAGCGTGCCGTGCCGGAACAAGATTAGGGCCTGAAGCCATCCTGCGGTGTTGCGGCCAGGTCACAAGAAAGCAAGTTGAAGAAAGGAGCTCAGGGGCACTGTAATTCACAAACCTGCAGAGTTATAAATGACAGCTATCGTCCAAAAATATACTGAAGTAAGGCTGCCAAGAGGACTTGAAAGCGGGGCAGAATTGCAGGAAACCGATTTCAGGAGGTAGACTGGAATTGCATTGAAAGCATAGGAAAAGAGGCAGAACGTCCACAATGATGCACTTGGCCAAAAAGGGCATATGCGTTTTTTCCTGAATATATTCAGCAAAAAACGCATACGCACTTTTTGGCCAACCAAGCAAACTTGCAAAGGAAATCTGCACTACAATGAAGTCTCACTTCCCCCTGGTCAAAAGGGCCATCTGAAAAAAGTGTAAAATCCAGAAAGGCAGTACAGGCCATGGAGAACTGGGAGCCTTGTTATGCTGATGGGCGGGATGTAAATTGCCAACAGACACTCGGGAGAAGTGTATGGTGTTTCCTGAAACATCTAAAAAACAAAGCAACAGAGCCTAGGGCACTTCCACTTATGGTCCTATAGCTTAGGGAAATTAAAATCAAAAACACACAGCCACCCCAAAGTTTGGGACGCCTCTGTTTACAAGAACCTCGTTTACCGTACAAGTTCAATATCACAGAAAGTGAAAAATGGATAAAGAACTTTTGGTACTTATGTACAATGCAGTATCACTCAGCAATGAAATCTATGTCATCAGGCCCGTAGCAGCATAATGAGTGGATTCAGGTACGATGATTCTAACTGAAATAAGTCACACAGAAAAAGAAACATCATAAGATATCACTAAAACACGGAATGTAAACTTGGCTACACAGGAACTGAATTCCAAAACAGAACAGGGTCTCAAATTCAGAAAACCAACTTCTGCTTGCTTAAGGGGAAAGGTGAGTTGGGGTGCTGCATAAAACCAGAGATTGAAATGAGCACAGATAAAGTTCCTTAAGCCAAATATGGAATAGACAAGAGCTACTCCTTGCTCAACGAAATGGATTCAACACCCCATATTAAACGCCTAAGAATGTACCTGACTAGTAAGTATCTTAAAACCTATGGATTGCTATGTCTCCGAAAGAGAATGAATCCAGTGCACAGGGGCATAAACACAGCAGTGATAGGATTGGAGAGGTTCGGTGAGCAAATGAAGACCCTTTGAAGTCATATTGCATGGTACCCATTCCACGGGTCTCAACTCTCCAGGTTTAAGGTATTCTTCCTTCAGCTAAAACATGCATGTAGAACCCAGAGTATGATCAACCGTGTGACCGGGAGACGTATTCAAATATGTCTCAGTTTTCCTCCCCTGGTACTCGGGTGCAACATTCCAGACGCTTTACTAACACTCTCCCGACTTGGAGAGTCAGCGCCTTTAACCTCCTGTTTGGCCCAGTTTGCAATTTCTGCGGAAGATGAACAGGAATAGGGAGAACCAATGAGAGACTAGCTGGAGGTGTCTGGACGGGCAAATTTAAATCTCATTTCCCACCAGGAAGAGGAAATAACCAAAGGCTCAGCGTGCCGTGCCGGAACCAGATTAGGGCCTGAAGCCATCCTGTGGTGTTGTGGCCAGTTCAAAAGAAAACGAGTTGAAGAAAGGAGCTCAGGGGCACTGTAATTCACAAACCTGCAGAGTTATAAATGACAGCTATCGTCCAAAAATATACTGAAGTAAGGCTGCCAAGAGGACTTGAAAGCGGGGCAGAATTGCAGGAAACCGATTTCAGGAGGTAGACTGGAATTGCATTGAAAGCACAGGAAAAGAGCCAGAACGTCCACAATGATGCACTTGGCCAAAAAGGGCGTATGCGATTTTTCCTGAATATATTCAGGAAAAAACGCATACGCCCTTTTTGGCCAACCAAGCAAGCTTGCAAAGGAAATCTGCACTACAATGAAGTCTCACTTCCCCCTGGTCAAAAGGGCCATCTGAAAAAAGTGTAAAATCCAGAAAGGCAGGACAGGCCATGGAGAACTGGGAGCCTTGTTATGCTGATGGGCGGGATGTAAATTGCCAACAGACACTCCGGAGAAGTGTATGGTGTTTCCTGAAACATCTAAAAAACAAAGCAACAGAGCCTAGGGCACTTCCACTTATGGTCCTATAGCTTAGGGAAATTAAAATAAAAAAGACAAAGCCACCCCAAAGTTTGGGACACCTCTGTTTACAAGAACCTCGGTTACCGTACAAGTTCAATATCACAGAAAGTGAAAAATGGATAAAGAATTTGTGGTACTTACGTACAATGCAGTATCACTCAGCAATGAAATCTATGTCATCAGGCCCGTAGCAGCATAATGAGTGGATTCAGGTACGATGATTCTAACTGAAATAAGTCACACAGAAAAAGAAACATCATAAGATATCACTAATACACGGAATGTAAACTTGGCTACACAGGAACTGAATTCCAAAACAGAACAGGGTCTCAAATTTAGAAAACCAACTTATGCTTGCTTAAGGGGAAAGGTGAGTTGGGGTGTGCATAAAACCAGAGGTGAAATGGGCACAGATAAAGTCCCTTAAGCCAAATATGGAATAGACAAGAGCTACTCCTTGCTCAACGAAATGGACTCAACACCCCATATTAAACGCCTAAGAATGTACCTGACTAGTAAGTATCTTAAAACCTATGGATTGCTATGTCACCAAAAGAGAATCAAGTGTGTGTACAGGGGCATGAACGCAGCAGTGATAGGATTGGAGAGGTTCGGTGAGCAAATGAAGACCCTTTGAAGTCATATTGCATGGTACCCTTTACACGGGTCTCAACTCTCCAGGTTTAAGGTATTCTTCCTTCAGCTAAAACATGCATGTGGAACCCAGAGTATGATCAACCGTGTGAACGGGAGACGTGTTCAAATATGTCTCAGTTTTCCTCCCCTGGTACTCGGGTGCAACATTCCAGACGCTTTACTAACACTCTCCCCACTTGGAGAGTCAGTGCCTTTAACCTCCTGTTTGGCCCAGTTTGCAAGTTCTGCAGAAGATGAACAGGAATAGCGAGAACCAATGAGAGACTAGCTGGAGGTGTCTGGACGGGCAAATTTAACCCTCATTTCCCACCAGGAAGAGGAATTAACCAAAGGCTCAGGGTGCCGTGCCGGAACCAGATTAGGGCCTGAAGCCATCCTGCGGTGTTGCGGCCCGGTCACAAGAAAGGGAGTTGAAGAAAGGAGCTCAGGGGCACTGTAATTCACAAACCTGCAGAGTTATAAATGACAGCTATCGTCCAAAAATATACTGAAGTAAGGCTGCCAAGAGGACTTGAAAGCGGGGCAGAATTGCAGGAAACCGATTTCAGGAGGTAGACTGGAATTGCATTGAAAGCATAGGAAAAGAGGCAGAACGTCCACAATGATGCACTTGGCCAAAAAGGGCGTATACGTTTTTTCCTGAATATATTCAGGAAAAAACGCATAAGTTCTTTTTGGCCAACCAAGCAAACTTGCAAAGGAAATCTGCACTACAATGAAGTCTCACTTCCCCTCGGTCAAAAGGGCCATCTGAAAAAAGTGTAAAATCCAGAAAGGCAGGACAGGCCATGGAGAACTGGGAGCCTTGTTATGCTGATGGGCGGGATGTAAATTGCCAACAG
The DNA here is from genome assembly GCF_949987515.2 of Delphinus delphis. Classification (NCBI taxonomy): domain Eukaryota; kingdom Metazoa; phylum Chordata; class Mammalia; order Artiodactyla; family Delphinidae; genus Delphinus; species Delphinus delphis. The sequence goes on from NW_027192719.1 coordinate 199,673, forward strand.
ACACTTGGGAGAAGTGTATGGTGTTTCCTGAAACATCTAAAAAACAAAGCAACAGAGCCTAGGGCACTTCCACTTACGGTCCTATAGCTTAGGGAAATTAAAATCAAAAAGACACAGCCACCCCAAAGTTTGGGACGCCTCTGTTTACAAGAACCTCGTTTACCGTACAAGTTCAATATCACAGAAAGTGAAAAATGGATAAAGAACTTGTGGTACTTACGTACAATGCAGTATCACTCAGCAATGAAATCTATGTCATCAGGCCCGTAGCAGCATAATGAGTGGATTCAGGTACGATGATTCTAACTGAGATAAGTCACACAGAAAAAGAAACATCATAAGATATCAGTAATACACGGAATGTAAACTTGGCTACACAGGAACTGAATTACAGAAGAGAACAGGGTCTCAAATTCAGAAAACCAACTTATGCTTGCTTAAGGGGAAAGGTGAGTTGGGGTGCTGCATAAAACCAGAGATTGAAATGAGCACAGATAAAGTTCCTTAAGCCAAATATGGAATAGACAAGAGCTACTCCTTGCTCAACGAAATGGACTCAACACCCCATATTAAACGCCTAAGAATGTACCTGACTAGTAAGTATCTTAAAACCTATGGATTGCTATGTCTCCGAAAGAGAATGAATCCAGTGCACAGGGGCATAAACACAGCAGTGATAGGATTGGAGAGGTTCGGTGAGCAAATGAAGACCCTTTGAAGTCATATTGCATGGTACCCATTCCACGGGTCTCAACTCTCCAGGTTTAAGGTATTCTTCCTTCAGCTAAAACATGCATGTAGAACCCAGAGTATGATCAACCGTGTGACCGGGAGATGTGTTCAAATATGTCTCAGTTTTCCTCCCCTGGTACTCGGGTGCAACATTCCAGACGCTTTACTAACACTCTCCCCACTTGGAGAGTCAGCGCCTTTAACCTCCTGTTTGGCCCAGTTTGCAATTTCTGCGGAAGATGAACAGGAATAGGGAGAACCAATGAGAGACTAGCTGGAGGTGTCTGGACGGGCAAATTTAACTCTCATTTCCCACCAGGAAGAGGAAATAACCAAAGGCTCAGCGTGCCGTGCCGGAACCAGATTAGGGCCTGAAGCCATCCTGTGGTGTTGTGGCCAGTTCAAAAGAAAGCGAGTTGAAGAAAGGAGCTCAGGGGAACTGTAATTCACAAACCTGCAGAGTTATAAATGACAGCTATCGTCCAAAAATATACTGAAGTAAGGCTGCCAAGAGGACTTGAAAGCGGGGCAGAATTGCAGGAAACCAATTTCAGGAGGTAGACTGGAATTGCATTGAAAGCATAGGAAAAGAGGCAGAACGTCCACAATGATGCACTTGGCCAAAAAGGGCGTATGCGATTTTTCCTGAATATATTCAGGAAAAAACGCATACGCCCTTTTTGGCCAACCAAGCAAGCTTGCAAAGGAAATCTGCACTACAATGAAGTCTCACTTCCCCCCGGTCAAAAGGGCCATCTGAAAAAAGTGTAAAATCCAGAAAGGCAGGACAGGCCATGGAGAACTGGGAGCCTTGTTATGCTGATGGGCGGGATGTAAATTGCCAACAGACACTCCGGAGAAGTGTATGGTGTTTCCTGAAACATCTAAAAAACAAAGCAACAGACCCTAGGGCACTTCCACTTATGGTCCTATAACTTAGGGAAATTAAAATCAAAAAGACACAGCCACCCCAAAGTTTGGGACACCTCTGTTTACAAGAACCTCGTTTACCGTACAAGTTCAATATCACAGAAAGTGAAAAATGGATAAAGAACTTGTGGTACTTACGTACAATGCAGTATCACTCAGCAATGAAATCTATGTCATCAGGCCTGTAGCAGCATAATGAGTGGATTCAGGTACGATGATTCTAACTGAAATAAGTCACAGAGAAAAAGAAACATCATAAGATATCACTAATACACGGAATGTAAACTTGGCTACACAGGAACTGAATTACAGAACAGAACAGGGTCTCAAATTTAGAAAACCAACTTATGATTGCTTAGTGTTAAAGGTGAGTTGGGGTGCTGCAAAAAACCAGAGATTGAAATGAGCACAGATAAAGTTCCTTAAGCCAAATATGGAATAGACAAGAGCTACTCCTTGCTCAACGAAATGGACTCAACACCGCATATTAAACGCCTAAGAATGTACCTGACTAGTAAGTTTCTTAAAACCTATGGATTGCTATGTCTCCGAGAGAGAATCAAGCATGTGTACAGGGGCATAAACGCAGCAGTGATAGGATTGGAGAGGTTCGGTGAGCAAATGAAGACCCTTTGAAGTCATATTGCATGGTACCCATTCCACGGGTCTCAACTCTCCAGGTTTAAGGTATTCTTCCTTCAGCTAAAACATGCATGTGGAACCCAGAGTATGATCAACCATGTGATCGGGAGACGTGTTCAAATATGTCTCAGTTTTCGTACCCTGGTACTCGGGTGCAACATTCCAGACGCTTTACTAACACTCTCCCGACTTGGTCAGCCCCTTTAACCTCCTGTTCGGCCCAGTTTGCAATTTCTGCGGAAGATGAACGGGAATCGCGAGAACCAATGAGAGACTAGCTGGAGGTGTCTGGACGGGCAAATTTAAATCTCATTTCCCACCAGGAAGAGGAATTAACAAAGGCTCAGTGTGCCGTGCCGGAACCAGATTAGGACCTGAAGCCATCCTGCGGTGTTGCGGCCAGGTCACAAGAAAGCGAGTTGAAGAAAGGAGCTAAGGGGCACTGTAATTCACAAACCTGCAGAGTTATAAATGACAGCTATCGTCCAAAAATAGACTGAAGTAAGGCTGCCAAGAGGACTTGAAAGCGGGGCAGAATTGCAGGAAACCGATTTCAGGAGGTAGACTGGAATTGCATTGAAAGCATAGGAAAAGAGGCAGAACGTCCACAATGATGCACTTGGCCAAAAAGGGCGTATACGTTTTTTCCTGAATATATTCAGGAAAAAACGCATAAGTTCTTTTTGGCCAACCAAGCAAACTTGCAAAGGAAATCTGCACTACAATGAAGTCTCACTTCCCCTCGGTCAAAAGGGCCATCTGAAAAAAGTGTAAAATCCAGAAAGGCAGGACAGGCCATGGAGAACTGGGAGCCTTGTTATGCTGATGGGCGGGATGTAAATTGCCAACAGACACTTGGGAGAAGTGTATGGTGTTTCCTGAAACATCTAAAAAACAAAGCAACAGAGCCTAGGGCACTTCCACTTACGGTCCTATAGCTTAGGGAAATTAAAATCAAAAAGACACAGCCACCCCAAAGTTTGGGACGCCTCTGTTTACAAGAACCTCGTTTACCGTACAAGTTCAATATCACAGAAAGTGAAAAATGGATAAAGAACTTGTGGTACTTACGTACAATGCAGTATCACTCAGCAATGAAATCTATGTCATCAGGCCCGTAGCAGCATAATGAGTGGATTCAGGTACGATGATTCTAACTGAGATAAGTCACACAGAAAAAGAAACATCATAAGATATCAGTAATACACGGAATGTAAACTTGGCTACACAGGAACTGAATTACAGAAGAGAACAGGGTCTCAAATTCAGAAAACCAACTTATGCTTGCTTAAGGGGAAAGGTGAGTTGGGGTGCTGCAGAAAACCAGAGATTGAAATGAGCACAGATAAAGTTCCTTAAGCCAAATATGGAATAGACAAGAGCTACTCCTTGCTCAACGAAATGGACTCAACACCCCATATTAAACGCCTAAGAATGTACCTGACTAGTAAGTATCTTAAAACCTATGGATTGCTATGTCTCCGAAAGAGAATGAATCCAGTGCACAGGGGCATAAACACAGCAGTGATAGGCTTGGAGAGGTTCGGTGAGCAAATGAAGACCCTTTGAAGTCATATTGCATGGTACCCATTCCACGGGTCTCAACTCTCCAGGTTTAAGGTATTCTTCCTTCAGCTAAAACATGCATGTGGAACCCAGAGTATGATCAACCGTGTGACCGGGAGACGTGTTCAAATATGTCTCAGTTTTCCTCCCCTGGTACTCGGGTGCAACATTCCAGACGCTTTACTAACACTCTCCCCACTTGGAGAGTCAGCGTCTTTAACCTCCTGTTTGGCCCAGTTTGCAATTTCTGCGGAAGATGAACAGGAATAGGGAGAACCAATGAGAGACTAGCTGTAGGTGTCTGGACGGGCAAATTTAACTCTCATTTCCCACCAGGAAGAGGAAATAACCAAAGGCTCAGCGTGCCGTGCCGGAACCAGATTAGGGCCTGAAGCCATCCTGTGGTGTTGTGGCCAGTTCAAAAGAAAGGGAGTTGAAGAAAGGAGCTCAGGGGCACTGTAATTCACAAACCTGCAGAGTTATAAATGACAGCTATCGTCCAAAAATATACTGAAGTAAGGCTGCCAAGAGGACTTGAAAGCGGGGCAGAATTGCAGGAAACCGATTTCAGGAGGTACACTGGAATTGCATTGAAAGCACAGGAAAAGAGCCAGAACGTCCACAATGATGCACTTGGGCAAAAAGGGCGTATGCGATTTTTCCTGAATATATTCAGGAAAAAACGCATACGCCCTTTTTGGCCAACCAAGCAAGCTTGCAAAGGAAATCTGCACTACAATGAAGTCTCACTTCCCCCTGGTCAAAAGGGCCATCTGAAAAAAGTGTAAAATCCAGAAAGGCAGGACAGGCCATGGAGAACTGGGAGCCTTGTTATGCTGATGGGCGGGATGTAAATTGCCAACAGACACTCCGGAGAAGTGTATGGTGTTTCCTGAAACATCTAAAAAACAAAGCAACAGACCCTAGGGCACTTCCACTTATGGTCCTATAACTTAGGGAAATTAAAATCAAAAAGACACAGCCACCCCAAAGTTTGGGACGCCTCTGTTTACAAGAACCTCGTTTACCGTACAAGTTCAATATCACAGAAAGTGAAAAATGGATAAAGAACTTGTGGTACTTACGTACAATGCAGTATCACTCAGCAATGAAATCTATGTCATCAGGCCTGTAGCAGCATAATGAGTGGATTCAGGTACGATGATTCTAACTGAAATAAGTCACACAGAAAAAGAAATATCATAAGATATCACTAATACACGGAATGTAAACTTGGCTACACAGGAACTGAATTACAGAACAGAACAGGGTCTCAAATTTAGAAAACCAACTTATGATTGCTTAGTGTTAAAGGTGAGTTGGGGTGCTGCATAAAACCAGAGATTGAAATGAGCACAGATAAAGTTCCTTAAGCCAAATATGGAATAGACAAGAGCTACTCCTTGCTCAACGAAATGGACTCAACACCGCATATTAAACGCCTAAGAATGTACCTGACTAGTAAGTTTCTTAAAACCTATGGATTGCTATGTCTCCGAGAGAGAATCAATCATGTGTACAGGGGCATAAACGCAGCAGTGATAGGATTGGAGAGGTTCGGTGAGCAAATGAAGACCCTTTGAAGTCATATTGCATGGTACCCATTCCACGGGTCTCAACTCTCCAGGTTTAAGGTATTCTTCCTTCAGCTAAAACATGCATGTGGAACCCAGAGTATGATCAACCATGTGATCGGGAGACGTGTTCAAATATGTCTCAGTTTTCGTACCCTGGTACTCGGGTGCAACATTCCAGACGCTTTACTAACACTCTCCCGACTTGGAGAGTCAGTCCCTTTAACCTCCTGTTCGGCCCAGTTTGCAATTTCTGCGGAAGATGAACGGGAATCGCGAGAACCAATGAGAGACTAGCTGGAGGTGTCTGGACGGGCAAATTTAAATCTCATTTCCCACCAGGAAGAGGAATTAACAAAGGCTCAGTGTGCCGTGCCGGAACCAGATTAGGACCTGAAGCCATCCTGCGGTGTTGCGGCCAGGTCACAAGAAAGCGAGTTGAAGAAAGGAGCTAAGGGGCACTGTAATTCACAAACCTGCATAGTTATAAATGACAGCTATCGTCCAAAAATAGACTGAAGTAAGGCTGCCAAGAGGACTTGAAAGCGGGGCAGAATTGCAGGAAACCGATTTCAGGAGGTAGACTGGAATTGCATTGAAAGCATAGGAAAAGAGGCAGAACGTCCACAATGATGCACTTGGCCAAAAAGGGCGTATGCGTTTTTTCCTGAATATATTCAGGAAAAAACGCATACGCCCTTTTTGGCCAACCAAGCAAACTTGCAAAGGAAATCTGCACTACAATGAAGTCTCACTTCCCCCCGGTCAAAAGGGCCATCTGAAAAAAGTGTAAAATCCAGAAAGGCAGGACAGGCCATGGAGAACTGGGAGCCTTGTTATGCTGATGGGCGGGATGTAAATTGCCAACAGACACTCGGGAGAAGTGTATGGTGTTTCCTGAAACATCTAAAAAACAAAGCAACAGAGCCTAGGGCACTTCCACTTATGGTCCTATAGCTTAGGGAAATTAAAATAAAAAAGACAAAGCCACCCCAAAGTTTGGGACACCTCTGTTTACAAGAACCTCGGTTACCGTACAAGTTCAATATCACAGAAAGTGAAAAATGGATAAAGAATTTGTGGTACTTACGTACAATGCAGTATCACTCAGCAATGAAATCTATGTCATCAGGCCCGTAGCAGCATAATGAGTGGATTCAGGTACGATGATTCTAACTGAAATAAGTCACACAGAAAAAGAAACATCATAAGATATAACTAATACACGGAATGTAAACTTGGCTACACAGGAACTGAATTCCAAAACAGAACAGGGTCTCAAATTTAGAAAACCAATTTATGCTTGCTTAAGGGGAAAGGTGAGTTGGGGTGCTGCATAAAACCAGAGATTGAAATGAGCACAGATAAAGTTCCTTAAGCCCAATATGGAATAGACAAGAGCTACTCCTTGCTCAACGAAATGGACTCAACACCCCATATTAAACGCCTATGAATGTACCTGACTAGTAAGTATCTTAAAACCTATGGATTGCTATGTCTCCAAAAGAGAATCAAGCGTGTGTACAGGGGCATAAACGCAGCAGTGATAGGATTGGAGAGGTTCGGTGAGCAAATGAAGACCCTTTGAAGTCATATTGCATGGTACCCATTCCACGGGTCTCAACTCTCCAGGTTTAAGGTATTCTTCCTTCAGCTAAAACATGCATGTGGAACCCAGAGTATGATCAACCGTGTGAACGGGAGACGTGTTCAAATATGTCTCAGTTTTCCTCCCCTGGTACTCGGGCGCAACATTCCAGACGCTTTACTAACACTCTCCCCACTTGGAGAGTCAGCGCCTTTAAACTCCTGTTTGGCCTATTTTGCAATTTCTGCGGAAGATGAACAGGAATAGCGAGAACCAATCAGAGACTAGCTGGAGGTGTCTGGACGGGCAAATTTAACTCTCATTTCCCAACAGGAAGAGGAATTAACCAAAGGCTCAGCGTGCCGTGCCAGAACCAGATTAGGGCCAGAAGCCATCCTGCGGTGTTGCGGCCAGGTCACAAGAAAGCGAGTGGAAGAAAGGAGCTCAGGGGCACTGTAATTCACAAACCTGCAGAGTTATAAATGACAGCTATCGTCCAAAAATATACTGAAGTAAGGCTGCCAAGAGGACTTGAAAGCGGGGCAGAATTGCAGGAAACCGATTTCAGGAGGTAGACTGGAATTGCATTGAAAGCATAGGAAAAGAGGCAGAACGTCCACAATGATGCACTTGGCCAAAAAGGGCGTATGCGTTTTTTCCTGAATATATTCAGGAAAAAACGCATACGCCCTTTTTGGCCAACCAAGCAAACTTGCAAAGGAAATCTGCACTACAATGAAGTCTCACTTCCCCCCGGTCAAAAGGGCCATCTGAAAAAAGTGTAAAATCCAGAAAGGCAGGACAGGCCATGGAGAACTGGGAGCCTTGTTATGCTGATGGGCGGGATGTAAATTGCCAACAGACACTTGGGAGAAGTGTATGGTGTTCCCTGAAACATCTAAAAAACAAAGCAACAGAGCCTAGGGCACTTCCACTTATGGTCCTATAGCTTAGGGAAATTAAAATAAAAAAGACAAAGCCACCCCAAAGTTTGGGACACCTCTGTTTACAAGAACCTCGGTTACCGTACAAGTTCAATATCACAGAAAGTGAAAAATGGATAAAGAACTTGTGGTACTTATGTACAATGCAGTATCACTCAGCAATGAAATCTATGTCATCAGGCCCGTAGCAGCATAATGAGTGGATTCAGGTATGATGATTCTAACTGAAATAAGTCACACAGAAAAAGAAACATCATAAGATATCACTAATACATGGAATGTAAACTTGGCTACACAGGAACTGAATTCCAAAACAGAACAGGGTCTCAAATTTAGAAAACCAACTTATGCTTGCTTAAGGGGAAAGGTGAGTTGGGGTGTGCATAAAACCAGAGGTGAAATGGGCACAGATAAAGTCCCTTAAGCCAAATATGGAATAGACAAGAGCTACTCCTTGCTCAACGAAATGGACTCAACACCCCATATTAAACGCCTAAGAATGTACCTGACTAGTAAGTATCTTAAAACCTATGGATTGCTATGTCACCAAAAGAGAATCAAGTGTGTGTACAGGGGCATGAACGCAGCAGTGATAGGATTGGAGAGGTTCGGTGAGCAAATGAAGACCCTTTGAAGTCATATTGCATGGTACCCTTTACACGGGTCTCAACTCTCCAGGTTTAAGGTATTCTTCCTTCAGCTAAAACATGCATGTGGAACCCAGAGTATGATCAACCGTGTGAACGGGAGACGTGTTCAAATATGTCTCAGTTTTCCTCCCCTGGTACTCGGGTGCAACATTCCAGACGCTTTACTAACACTCTCCCCACTTGGAGAGTCAGTGCCTTTAACCTCCTGTTTGGCCCAGTTTGCAATTTCTGCAGAAGATGAACAGGAATAGCGAGAACCAATGAGAGACTAGCTGGAGGTGTCTGGACGGGCAAATTTAACCCTCATTTCCCACCAGGAAGAGGAATTAACCAAAGGCTCAGGGTGCCGTGCCGGAACCAGATTAGGGCCTGAAGCCATCCTGCGGTGTTGCGGCCCGGTCACAAGAAAGGGAGTTGAAGAAAGGAGCTCAGGGGCACTGTAATTCACAAACCTGCAGAGTTATAAATGACAGCTATCGTCCAAAAATATACTGAAGTAAGGCTGCCAAGAGGACTTGAAAGCGGGGCAGAATTGCAGGAAACCGATTTCAGGAGGTAGACTGGAATTGCATTGAAAGCATAGGAAAAGAGGCAGAACGTCCACAATGATGCACTTGGCCAAAAAGGGCGTATACGTTTTTTCCTGAATATATTCAGGAAAAAACGCATAAGTTCTTTTTGGCCAACCAAGCAAACTTGCAAAGGAAATCTGCACTACAATGAAGTCTCACTTCCCCTCGGTCAAAAGGGCCATCTGAAAAAAGTGTAAAATCCAGAAAGGCAGGACAGGCCATGGAGAACTGGGAGCCTTGTTATGCTGATGGGTGGGATGTAAATTGCCAACAGACACTTGGGAGAAGTGTATGGTGTTTCCTGAAACATCTAAAAAACAAAGCAACAGAGCCTAGGGCACTTCCACTTACGGTCCTATAGCTTAGGGAAATTAAAATCAAAAAGACACAGCCACCCCAAAGTTTGGGACGCCTCTGTTTACAAGAACCTCCTTTACCGTACAAGTTCAATATCACAGAAAGTGAAAAATGGATAAAGAACTTGTGGTACTTACGTACAATGCAGTATCACTCAGCAATGAAATCTATGTCATCAGGCCCGTAGCAGCATAATGAGTGGATTCAGGTACGATGATTCTAACTGAGATAAGTCACACAGAAAAAGAAACATCATAAGATATCAGTAATACACGGAATGTAAACTTGGCTACACAGGAACTGAATTACAGAAGAGAACAGGGTCTCAAATTCAGAAAACCAACTTATGCTTGCTTAAGGGGAAAGGTGAGTTGGGGTGCTGCATAAAACCAGAGATTGAAATGAGCACAGATAAAGTTCCTTAAGCCAAATATGGAATAGACAAGAGCTACTCCTTGCTCAACGAAATGGACTCAACACCCCATATTAAACGCCTAAGAATGTACCTGACTAGTAAGTATCTTAAAACCTATGGATTGCTATGTCTCCGAAAGAGAATGAATCCAGTGCACAGGGGCATAAACACAGCAGTGATAGGATTGGAGAGGTTCGGTGAGCAAATGAAGACCCTTTGAAGTCATATTGCATGGTACCCATTCCACGGGTCTCAACTCTCCAGGTTTAAGGTATTCTTCCTTCAGCTAAAACATGCATGTAGAACCCAGAGTATGATCAACCGTGTGACCGGGAGATGTGTTCAAATATGTCTCAGTTTTCCTCCCCTGGTACTCGGGTGCAACATTCCAGACGCTTTACTAACACTCTCCCCACTTGGAGAGTCAGCGCCTTTAACCTCCTGTTTGGCCCAGTTTGCAATTTCTGCGGAAGATGAACAGGAATAGGGAGAACCAATGAGAGACTAGCTGGAGGTGTCTGGACGGGCAAATTTAACTCTCATTTCCCACCAGGAAGAGGAAATAACCAAAGGCTCAGCGTGCCGTGCCGGAACCAGATTAGGGCCTGAAGCCATCCTGTGGTGTTGTGGCCAGTTCAAAAGAAAGCGAGTTGAAGAAAGGAGCTCAGGGGCACTGTAATTCACAAACCTGCAGAGTTATAAATGACAGCTATCGTCCAAAAATATACTGAAGTAAGGCTGCCAAGAGGACTTGAAAGCGGGGCAGAATTGCAGGAAACCAATTTCAGGAGGTAGACTGGAATTGCATTGAAAGCACAGGAAAAGAGGCAGAACGTCCACAATGATGCACTTGGCCAAAAAGGGCGTATGCGATTTTTCCTGAATATATTCAGGAAAAAACGCATACGCCCTTTTTGGCCAACCAAGCAAGCTTGCAAAGGAAATCTGCACTACAATGAAGTCTCACTTCCCCCCGGTCAAAAGGGCCATCTGAAAAAAGTGTAAAATCCAGAAAGGCAGGACAGGCCATGGAGAACTGGGAGCCTTGTTATGCTGATGGGCGGGATGTAAATTGCCAACAGACACTCCGGAGAAGTGTATGGTGTTTCCTGAAACATCTAAAAAACAAAGCAACAGACCCTAGGGCACTTCCACTTATGGTCCTATAACTTAGGGAAATTAAAATCAAAAAGACACAGCCACCCCAAAGTTTGGGACACCTCTGTTTACAAGAACCTCGTTTACCGTACAAGTTCAATATCACAGAAAGTGAAAAATGGATAAAGAACTTGTGGTACTTACGTACAATGCAGTATCACTCAGCAATGAAATCTATGTCATCAGGCCTGTAGCAGCATAATGAGTGGATTCAGGTACGATGATTCTAACTGAAATAAGTCACAGAGAAAAAGAAACATCATAAGATATCACTAATACACGGAATGTAAACTTGGCTACACAGGAACTGAATTACAGAACAGAACAGGGTCTCAAATTTAGAAAACCAACTTATGATTGCTTAGTGTTAAAGGTGAGTTGGGGTGCTGCAAAAAACCAGAGATTGAAATGAGCACAGATAAAGTTCCTTAAGCCAAATATGGAATAGACAAGAGCTACTCCTTGCTCAACGAAATGGACTCAACACCGCATATTAAACGCCTAAGAATGTACCTGACTAGTAAGTTTCTTAAAACCTATGGATTGCTATGTCTCCGAGAGAGAATCAAGCATGTGTACAGGGGCATAAACGCAGCAGTGATAGGATTGGAGAGGTTCGGTGAGCAAATGAAGACCCTTTGAAGTCATATTGCATGGTACCCATTCCACGGGTCTCAACTCTCCAGGTTTAAGGTATTCTTCCTTCAGCTAAAACATGCATGTGGAACCCAGAGTATGATCAACCATGTGATCGGGAGACGTGTTCAAATATGTCTCAGTTTTCGTACCCTGGTACTCGGGTGCAACATTCCAGACGCTTTACTAACACTCTCCCGACTTGGTCAGCCCCTTTAACCTCCTGTTCGGCCCAGTTTGCAATTTCTGCGGAAGATGAACGGGAATCGCGAGAACCAATGAGAGACTAGCTGGAGGTGTCTGGACGGGCAAATTTAAATCTCATTTCCCACCAGGAAGAGGAATTAACAAAGGCTCAGTGTGCCGTGCCGGAACCAGATTAGGACCTGAAGCCATCCTGCGGTGTTGCGGCCAGGTCACAAGAAAGCGAGTTGAAGAAAGGAGCTAAGGGGCACTGTAATTCACAAACCTGCAGAGTTATAAATGACAGCTATCGTCCAAAAATAGACTGAAGTAAGGCTGCCAAGAGGACTTGAAAGCGGGGCAGAATTGCAGGAAACCGATTTCAGGAGGTAGACTGGAATTGCATTGAAAGCATAGGAAAAGAGGCAGAACGTCCACAATGATGCACTTGGCCAAAAAGGGCGTATACGTTTTTTCCTGAATATATTCAGGAAAAAACGCATAAGTTCTTTTTGGCCAACCAAGCAAACTTGCAAAGGAAATCTGCACTACAATGAAGTCTCACTTCCCCTCGGTCAAAAGGGCCATCTGAAAAAAGTGTAAAATCCAGAAAGGCAGGACAGGCCATGGAGAACTGGGAGCCTTGTTATGCTGATGGGCGGGATGTAAATTGCCAACAGACACTTGGGAGAAGTGTATGGTGTTTCCTGAAACATCTAAAAAACAAAGCAACAGAGCCTAGGGCACTTCCACTTACGGTCCTATAGCTTAGGGAAATTAAAATCAAAAAGACACAGCCACCCCAAAGTTTGGGACGCCTCTGTTTACAAGAACCTCGTTTACCGTACAAGTTCAATATCACAGAAAGTGAAAAATGGATAAAGAACTTGTGGTACTTACGTACAATGCAGTATCACTCAGCAATGAAATCTATGTCATCAGGCCCGTAGCAGCATAATGAGTGGATTCAGGTACGATGATTCTAACTGAGATAAGTCACACAGAAAAAGAAACATCATAAGATATCAGTAATACACGGAATGTAAACTTGGCTACACAGGAACTGAATTACAGAAGAGAACAGGGTCTCAAATTCAGAAAACCAACTTATGCTTGCTTAAGGGGAAAGGTGAGTTGGGGTGCTGCAGAAAACCAGAGATTGAAATGAGCACAGATAAAGTTCCTTAAGCCAAATATGGAATAGACAAGAGCTACTCCTTGCTCAACGAAATGGACTCAACACCCCATATTAAACGCCTAAGAATGTACCTGACTAGTAAGTATCTTAAAACCTATGGATTGCTATGTCTCCGAAAGAGAATGAATCCAGTGCACAGGGGCATAAACACAGCAGTGATAGGCTTGGAGAGGTTCGGTGAGCAAATGAAGACCCTTTGAAGTCATATTGCATGGTACCCATTCCACGGGTCTCAACTCTCCAGGTTTAAGGTATTCTTCCTTCAGCTAAAACATGCATGTGGAACCCAGAGTATGATCAACCGTGTGACCGGGAGACGTGTTCAAATATGTCTCAGTTTTCCTCCCCTGGTACTCGGGTGCAACATTCCAGACGCTTTACTAACACTCTCCCCACTTGGAGAGTCAGCGTCTTTAACCTCCTGTTTGGCCCAGTTTGCAATTTCTGCGGAAGATGAACAGGAATAGGGAGAACCAATGAGAGACTAGCTGTAGGTGTCTGGACGGGCAAATTTAACTCTCATTTCCCACCAGGAAGAGGAAATAACCAAAGGCTCAGCGTGCCGTGCCGGAACCAGATTAGGGCCTGAAGCCATCCTGTGGTGTTGTGGCCAGTTCAAAAGAAAGGGAGTTGAAGAAAGGAGCTCAGGGGCACTGTAATTCACAAACCTGCAGAGTTATAAATGACAGCTATCGTCCAAAAATATACTGAAGTAAGGCTGCCAAGAGGACTTGAAAGCGGGGCAGAATTGCAGGAAACCGATTTCAGGAGGTACACTGGAATTGCATTGAAAGCACAGGAAAAGAGCCAGAACGTCCACAATGATGCACTTGGGCAAAAAGGGCGTATGCGATTTTTCCTGAATATATTCAGGAAAAAACGCATACGCCCTTTTTGGCCAACCAAGCAAGCTTGCAAAGGAAATCTGCACTACAATGAAGTCTCACTTCCCCCTGGTCAAAAGGGCCATCTGAAAAAAGTGTAAAATCCAGAAAGGCAGGACAGGCCATGGAGAACTGGGAGCCTTGTTATGCTGATGGGCGGGATGTAAATTGCCAACAGACACTCCGGAGAAGTGTATGGTGTTTCCTGAAACATCTAAAAAACAAAGCAACAGACCCTAGGGCACTTCCACTTATGGTCCTATAACTTAGGGAAATTAAAATCAAAAAGACACAGCCACCCCAAAGTTTGGGACGCCTCTGTTTACAAGAACCTCGTTTACCGTACAAGTTCAATATCACAGAAAGTGAAAAATGGATAAAGAACTTGTGGTACTTACGTACAATGCAGTATCACTCAGCAATGAAATCTATGTCATCAGGCCTGTAGCAGCATAATGAGTGGATTCAGGTACGATGATTCTAACTGAAATAAGTCACACAGAAAAAGAAATATCATAAGATATCACTAATACACGGAATGTAAACTTGGCTACACAGGAACTGAATTACAGAACAGAACAGGGTCTCAAATTTAGAAAACCAACTTATGATTGCTTAGTGTTAAAGGTGAGTTGGGGTGCTGCATAAAACCAGAGATTGAAATGAGCACAGATAAAGTTCCTTAAGCCAAATATGGAATAGACAAGAGCTACTCCTTGCTCAACGAAATGGACTCAACACCGCATATTAAACGCCTAAGAATGTACCTGACTAGTAAGTTTCTTAAAACCTATGGATTGCTATGTCTCCGAGAGAGAATCAAGCATGTGTACAGGGGCATAAACGCAGCAGTGATAGGATTGGAGAGGTTCGGTGAGCAAATGAAGACCCTTTGAAGTCATATTGCATGGTACCCATTCCACGGGTCTCAACTCTCCAGGTTTAAGGTATTCTTCCTTCAGCTAAAACATGCATGTGGAACCCAGAGTATGATCAACCATGTGATCGGGAGACGTGTTCAAATATGTCTCAGTTTTCGTACCCTGGTACTCGGGTGCAACATTCCAGACGCTTTACTAACACTCTCCCGACTTGGAGAGTCAGTCCCTTTAACCTCCTGTTCGGCCCAGTTTGCAATTTCTGCGGAAGATGAACGGGAATCGCGAGAACCAATGAGAGACTAGCTGGAGGTGTCTGGACGGGCAAATTTAAATCTCATTTCCCACCAGGAAGAGGAATTAACAAAGGCTCAGTGTGCCGTGCCGGAACCAGATTAGGACCTGAAGCCATCCTGCGGTGTTGCGGCCAGGTCACAAGAAAGCGAGTTGAAGAAAGGAGCTAAGGGGCACTGTAATTCACAAACCTGCATAGTTATAAATGACAGCTATCGTCCAAAAATAGACTGAAGTAAGGCTGCCAAGAGGACTTGAAAGCGGGGCAGAATTGCAGGAAACCGATTTCAGGAGGTAGACTGGAATTGCATTGAAAGCATAGGAAAAGAGGCAGAACGTCCACAATGATGCACTTGGCCAAAAAGGGCGTATGCGTTTTTTCCTGAATATATTCAGGAAAAAACGCATACGCCCTTTTTGGCCAACCAAGCAAACTTGCAAAGGAAATCTGCACTACAATGAAGTCTCACTTCCCCCCGGTCAAAAGGGCCATCTGAAAAAAGTGTAAAATCCAGAAAGGCAGGACAGGCCATGGAGAACTGGGAGCCTTGTTATGCTGATGGGCGGGATGTAAATTGCCAACAGACACTCGGGAGAAGTGTATGGTGTTTCCTGAAACATCTAAAAAACAAAGCAACAGAGCCTAGGGCACTTCCACTTATGGTCCTATAGCTTAGGGAAATTAAAATAAAAAAGACAAAGCCACCCCAAAGTTTGGGACACCTCTGTTTACAAGAACCTCGGTTACCGTACAAGTTCAATATCACAGAAAGTGAAAAATGGATAAAGAATTTGTGGTACTTACGTACAATGCAGTATCACTCAGCAATGAAATCTATGTCATCAGGCCCGTAGCAGCATAATGAGTGGATTCAGGTACGATGATTCTAACTGAAATAAGTCACACAGAAAAAGAAACATCATAAGATATAACTAATACACGGAATGTAAACTTGGCTACACAGGAACTGAATTCCAAAACAGAACAGGGTCTCAAATTTAGAAAACCAATTTATGCTTGCTTAAGGGGAAAGGTGAGTTGGGGTGCTGCATAAAACCAGAGATTGAAATGAGCACAGATAAAGTTCCTTAAGCCCAATATGGAATAGACAAGAGCTACTCCTTGCTCAACGAAATGGACTCAACACCCCATATTAAACGCCTATGAATGTACCTGACTAGTAAGTATCTTAAAACCTATGGATTGCTATGTCTCCAAAAGAGAATCAAGCGTGTGTACAGGGGCATAAACGCAGCAGTGATAGGATTGGAGAGGTTCGGTGAGCAAATGAAGACCCTTTGAAGTCATATTGCATGGTACCCATTCCACGGGTCTCAACTCTCCAGGTTTAAGGTATTCTTCCTTCAGCTAAAACATGCATGTGGAACCCAGAGTATGATCAACCGTGTGAACGGGAGACGTGTTCAAATATGTCTCAGTTTTCCTCCCCTGGTACTCGGGCGCAACATTCCAGACGCTTTACTAACACTCTCCCCACTTGGAGAGTCAGCGCCTTTAAACTCCTGTTTGGCCTATTTTGCAATTTCTGCGGAAGATGAACAGGAATAGCGAGAACCAATCAGAGACTAGCTGGAGGTGTCTGGACGGGCAAATTTAACTCTCATTTCCCAACAGGAAGAGGAATTAACCAAAGGCTCAGCGTGCCGTGCCAGAACCAGATTAGGGCCAGAAGCCATCCTGCGGTGTTGCGGCCAGGTCACAAGAAAGCGAGTGGAAGAAAGGAGCTCAGGGGCACTGTAATTCACAAACCTGCAGAGTTATAAATGACAGCTATCGTCCAAAAATATACTGAAGTAAGGCTGCCAAGAGGACTTGAAAGCGGGGCAGAATTGCAGGAAACCGATTTCAGGAGGTAGACTGGAATTGCATTGAAAGCATAGGAAAAGAGGCAGAACGTCCACAATGATGCACTTGGCCAAAAAGGGCGTATGCGTTTTTTCCTGAATATATTCAGGAAAAAACGCATACGCCCTTTTTGGCCAACCAAGCAAACTTGCAAAGGAAATCTGCACTACAATGAAGTCTCACTTCCCCCCGGTCAAAAGGGCCATCTGAAAAAAGTGTAAAATCCAGAAAGGCAGGACAGGCCATGGAGAACTGGGAGCCTTGTTATGCTGATGGGCGGGATGTAAATTGCCAACAGACACTTGGGAGAAGTGTATGGTGTTCCCTGAAACATCTAAAAAACAAAGCAACAGAGCCTAGGGCACTTCCACTTATGGTCCTATAGCTTAGGGAAATTAAAATAAAAAAGACAAAGCCACCCCAAAGTTTGGGACACCTCTGTTTACAAGAACCTCGGTTACCGTACAAGTTCAATATCACAGAAAGTGAAAAATGGATAAAGAACTTGTGGTACTTATGTACAATGCAGTATCACTCAGCAATGAAATCTATGTCATCAGGCCCGTAGCAGCATAATGAGTGGATTCAGGTATGATGATTCTAACTGAAATAAGTCACACAGAAAAAGAAACATCATAAGATATCACTAATACATGGAATGTAAACTTGGCTACACAGGAACTGAATTCCAAAACAGAACAGGGTCTCAAATTTAGAAAACCAACTTATGCTTGCTTAAGGGGAAAGGTGAGTTGGGGTGTGCATAAAACCAGAGGTGAAATGGGCACAGATAAAGTCCCTTAAGCCAAATATGGAATAGACAAGAGCTACTCCTTGCTCAACGAAATGGACTCAACACCCCATATTAAACGCCTAAGAATGTACCTGACTAGTAAGTATCTTAAAACCTATGGATTGCTATGTCACCAAAAGAGAATCAAGTGTGTGTACAGGGGCATGAACGCAGCAGTGATAGGATTGGAGAGGTTCGGTGAGCAAATGAAGACCCTTTGAAGTCATATTGCATGGTACCCTTTACACGGGTCTCAAATCTCCAGGTTTAAGGTATTCTTCCTTCAGCTAAAACATGCATGTGGAACCCAGAGTATGATCAACCGTGTGAACGGGAGACGTGTTCAAATATGTCTCAGTTTTCCTCCCCTGGTACTCGGGTGCAACATTCCAGACGCTTTACTAACACTCTCCCCACTTGGAGAGTCAGTGTCTTTAACCTCCTGTTTGGCCCAGTTTGCAATTTCTGCAGAAGATGAACAGGAATAGCGAGAACCAATGAGAGACGAGCTGGAGGTGTCTGGACGGGCAAATTTAACTCTCATTTCCCACCAGGAAGAGGAATTAACCGAAGGCTCAGGGTGCCGTGCCGGAACCAGATTAGGACCTGAAGCCATCCTGCGGTGTTGCGGCCCGGTCACAAGAAAGGGAGTTGAAGAAAGGAGCTCAGGGGCACTGTAATTCACAAACCTGCAGAGTTATAAATGACAGCTATCGTCCAAAAATATACTGAAGTAAGGCTGCCAAGAGGACTTGAAAGCGGGGCAGAATTGCAGGAAACCGATTTCAGGAGGTAGACTGGAATTGCATTGAAAGCATAGGAAAAGAGGCAGAACGTCCACAATGATGCACTTGGCCAAAAAGGGCGTATGCGTTTTTTCCTGAATATATTCAGGAAAAAACGCATACGCCCTTTTTGGCCAACCAAGCAAGCTGGCAAAGGAAATCTGCACTACAATGAAGTCTCACTTCCCCCCGGTCAAAAGGGCCATCTGAAAAAAGTGTAAAATCCAGAAAGGCAGGACAGGCCATGGAGAACTGGGAGCCTTGTTATGCTGATGGGCGGGATGTAAATTGCCAACAGACACTAGGGAGAAGTGTATGGTGTTTCCTGAAACATCTAAAAAACAAAGCAACAGAGCCTAGGGCACTTCCACTTATGGTCCTATAGCTTAGGGAAATTAAAATCAAAAAGACACAGCCACCCCAAAGTTTGGGACGGCTCTGTTTACAAGAACCTCGTTTACAGTACAAGTTCAACATCGCAGAAAGTGAAAAATGGATAAAGAAGTTGTGGTATTTACTTACAAAGCAATATCAATCAGCAATGAAATCTATGTCATCAGGCCCTTAGCAGCACAATGAGTGGATTCAGGTATGATGATTCTAACTGAAATAAGTCACAAAGAAAAAGAAACATCATAAGATATCACTAATACACGGAATGTAAACTTGGCTACACAGGAACTGAATTCCAGAACAGAACAGGGTCTCAAATTTAGAAAACCAACTTACGCTTGCTTAAGGGTAAAGGTGAGTTGGGGTGCTGCATAAAACCAGAGATTGAAATGAGCACAGATAAAGTTCCTTAAGCCAAATATGGAATAGACAAGAGCTACTCCTTGCTCAAGAAAATGGACTCAACACCCCATATTAAAGGCCTAAGAATGTACCTGACTAGTAAGTATCTTAAAACCTATGGATTGCTATGTCTCCAAAAGAGAATCAAGCGTGTGTACAGGGGAATAAACGCAGCAGTGATAGGATTGGAGAGGTTCGGTGAGCAAATGAATACCCTTTGAAGTCATATTGCATGGTACCCATTCCACGGGTCTCAACTCTCCAGGTTTAAGGTATTCTTCCTTCAGCAAAAACATGCATGTGGAACCCAGAGTATGATCAACCATGTGAACGGGAGATGTGTTCAAATATGTCTCAGTTTTCCTCCCCTGGTACTCGGGTGCAACATTCCAGACGCTTTTATAACAGTCTCCCCACTTGGAGAGTCAGCGCCTTTAACCTCCTGTTTGGCCCAGTTTGCAATTTCTGCGGAAGATGAACAGGAATAGGGAGAACCAATGAGAGACTAGCTGGAGGTGTCTGGATGGGCAAATTTAACTCTCATTTCCCACCAGGAAGGGGAAATAACCAAAGGCTGAGCGTGCCGTGCCGGAACCAGATTAGGGCCTGAAGCCATCCTGCGGTGTTGCAGCCAGGTCACAAGAAAGCGAGTGGAAGAAAGGAGCTCAGGGGCACTGTAATTCACAAACCTGCAGAGTTATAAATGACAGCTATCGTCCAAAAATATACTGAAGTAAGGCTGCCAAGAGGACTTGAAAGCGGGGCAGAATTGCAGGAAACCGATTTCAGGAGGTAGACTGGAATTGCATTGAAAGCATAGGAAAGGAGGCAGAACGTCCACAGTGATGCACTTGGCCAAAAAGGGCGTATGCGTTTTTTCCTGAATATATTCAGGAAAAAACGCATACGCCCTTTTTGGCCAACCAAGCAAGCTTGCAAAGGAAATCTGCACTACAATGAAGTCTCACTTCCCCCCGGTCAAAAGGGCCATCTGAAAAAAGTGTAAAATCCAGAAAGGCAGGACAGGCCATGGAGAACTGGGAGCCTTGTTATGCTGATGGGCGGGATGTAAATTGCCAACAGCCACTCTGGAGAAGTGTATGGTGTTTCCTGAAACATCTAAAAAACAAAGCAACAGAGCCTAGGGCACTTCCACTTATGGTCCTATAGCTTAGGGAAATTAAAATAAAAAAGACACAGCCACCCCAAAGTTTGGGACGCCTCTGTTTACAAGAACCTCGTTTACCGTACAAGTTCAATATCACAGAAAGTGAAAAATGGATAAAGAACTTGTGGTACTTACGTACAATGCAGTATCACTCAGCAATGAAATCTATGTCATCAGGCCCGTAGCAGCATAATGAGTGGATTCAGGTACGATGATTCTAACTGAAATAAGTCACACAGAAAAAGAAACATCATAAGATATCACTAATACACGGAATGTAAACTTGGCTACACAGGAACTGAATTCCAAAACAGAACAGGGTCTCAAATTTAGAAAAGCAACTTATGCTTGCTTAAGGGGAAAGGTGAGTTGGGGTGCTGCATAAAACCAGAGATTGAAATGAGCACAGATAAAGTTCCTTAAGCTAAATATGGAATAGACAAGAGCTACTCCTTGCTCAAAGAAATGGACTCAACACCCCATATTAAACGCCTAAGAATGTACCTGACTAGTAAGTATCTTAAAACCTATGGATTACTATGTCTCCAAAAGAGAATCAAGCGTGTGTACAGGGGCATAAACGCAGCAGTGATAGGATTGGAGAGGTTCGGTGAGCAAATGAAGACCCTTTGAAGTCATATTGCATGGTACCCATTCCACGGGTCTCAACTCTCCAGGTTTAAGGTATTCTTCCTTCAGCTAAAACATGCATGTGGAACCCAGTGTATGATCAACCGTGTGATTAGGAGACCTGTTCCAATATGTCTAAGTTCTCGTCCCCTGGTACTCGGGTGCAACATTTCAGATGCTTTACTAACACTCTCCCGACTTGGAGAGTCAGTGCCTTTAACCTCCTGTTTTGCCCAGTTTGCAATTTCTGCGGAAGATGAACAGGAATAGGGAGAACCAATGAGAGCGTAGCTGGAGGTGTCTGGACGGGCAAATTTAACTCTCATTTCCCACCAGGAAGAGGAATTAACCAAAGGCTCAGCGTGCCGTGCCGGAACCAGATTAGGGCCTGAAGCCATCCTGCGGTGTTGCGGCCAGCTCACAAGAAAGCGAGTTGAAGAAAGGAGCTCAGGGGCACTGTAATTCACAAACCTGCAGAGTTATAAATGACAGCTATCGTCCAAAAATACACTGAAGTAAGGCTGCCAAGAGGACTTGAAAGCGGGGCAGAATTGCAGGAAACCGATTTCAGGAGGTAGACTGGAATTGCATTTAAAGCATAGGAAAGGAGGCAGAACGTCGACAATGATGCACTTGGTCAAAAAGGGCGTATGCGTTTTTTCCTGAATATATTCAGGAAAAAACGCATACGCCCTTTTTGGCCAACCAAGCAAGCTTGCAAAGGAAATCTGCACTACAATGAAGTCTCACTTCCTCATGGTCAAAAGGGCAATTTGAAAAATGTGTAAAATCCAGAAAGGCAGGACAGTCCATGGAGAACTGGGAGCCTAGTTATGCTGATGTGCGGGATGTAAATTGCCAACAGACACTCGGGAGAAGTGTATGGTGTTTCCTGAAACATCTAAAAAACAAAGCAACAGAGCCTAGGGCACTTCCACTTATGGTCCTATAGCTTAGGGAAATTAAAATCAAAAAGACACAGCCACCCCAATGTTTGGGACGGCTCTGTTTACAAGAACCTCGTTTACGGTACAAGTTCAATATCGCAGAAAGTGAAAAATGGATAAAGAAGTTGTGGTACTTTCGTACAATGCAATATCACTCAGCAATGAAATCTATGTCATCAGGCCCGTAGCAGCATAATGAGTGGATTCAGGTATGATGATTCTAACTGAAATAAGTCACACAGAAAAAGAAACATCATAAGATATCAGTAATACTCGGAATGTAAACTTGGCTACACAGGAACTGGATTACAAAACAGAACAGGGTCTCATGTTTAGAAAACCAACTTATGCTTGCTTAAGGGGGAAGGTGAGTAGGGGTGATGCATAAAACCAGAGTTTGAAATTAGCACAGATACCGTTCCATAAGCCACATATGTAATAGCCAAGACCTACCCCTTGCTCAACAAAATGGACTCAACAATGAGGTATCACCTCACATCTGATTGAATGGGCATCATCAGAATATCTACAAAAAAAAAATGCTGGAAAGGGTGTGGAGAAAAGGAACCCTCTTCCACTATTGTTGGGAATATAAATTGATACAGTCACTTTGGAGAACAATATGGAGTTTCTTAAGAAACTAAGAGTAGAATTACCATATGATACAGCAATCCCAGTTCTGGACATATACCCAGACAAAACCATAAATCAAAAAGAGACATTCACCGCAATGTTCTTTGCCTCACTCTTTACAATATCGAGGTAATGGAAGCAACCTAAATGCCCACAGACAGACGAATGCATAAAGCTGTGGTACATATATAAAATGGAATATTACTAAGCCATGAAAAGGAATGAAATTGGGTCATTTGTAGAGACGTCGATGGATCTAGAGACTGTCATACAGAGTGAAGTAAGTCAGAAAGAGAAAAACAAATCTTGTATATTCATGCATATATGTGGAACCTAGAAAAACTGTACAGGCTAACCATTTTGCAAGGCATAAATAGAGCAACAGATGTAGACAACAAACGTATGGACAACAAGGGGGGAAAGCTGTTGGGGGGGTGGTGGTGGGAGGAGTTGAGAGACTGGGATTGGCATGTATACATTTATATGTATAAAATAGATAACCAATAAGAACCTGCTGTATAAAAATATAAAATAAAATTCAAAATTAAAAAGAAATAAAATTTAAAAAATAAAACAGAAAAAACAATTATTCCCTGCACATACATGTATTTATATGAATAAATTATTTCCATGCTTATATCTGTAAATACGAAAAAGAGGAATAAAATCTACCTTGAACCAAAAACGAAAAAGAGAAAAAAAACACAGAACCCACCAGTTCCACAGAGGAAAACCGTATCAGGGCACTTGCTCCAGTTGTAAACAATTCTGAAGTTGGTCAGTGGTGGGGAATCGTCTCCCATTCAGTCAGCAGCCCCCACGCAACAAGCATCCTCATTGCAAAGCTGGGGCACCGTGCCGAGGCATCTGTGAGTAAACGTGAGCTGAGCCCCAGGCCAGTTGCTGCTGAACTATTCCCACCCGTCCCAGGTAAAACACCTGAATATATACAAGGACTTGAAAGCCTAGAGGAAGGGCCATAGAGCCACACGAGTGACAGCATGCCGGCCGACTTGGTGCCTGCAGGCCAGCCAGGATGGTCCTGGCCCTGGGTGCTCTTCTGGAAGATTTCCATTTCCCTGCCTGAGATACCCGTCCTGTCCCTGCCCCCACTGCTTTTTTCCTTCCTCACCTCTGCCCAGGGAGAAATTCCAGCAGCAGGTATGGGTGACACATCCTCTTCTTTAGCAGGTGGCAGCCTGGCAACTGCTGCAGAAAGTCCAGCAGAGCCCCACTCACACTGGGCCACCCACAAAGCCGTGGCCTCTCACTCCCTCCCACCAGCCCAGCCCCGAGACTGCTGACAGGGCAGAGAAAATGGCGTCAGGCACGGCTGCAGGGGCTCTTGCTGCCTGGAGTGGTATTTATATTGATCTCAACCCAGGCACACCTGGGGAGGGCTGGCCGGCACGGTAAGGCTGCCCAGGTCAGCCAATCATCACCCCTCAGGGGCTCACAGTTGCAGAAAATGGAACTTGCTGAACCGGCCAGGTCCAAGGAACAGGTGTGGGCTCCTGAGAGTCAGGATAGACAAGGGGCTGCAGCTTTGGCTTGTTTTCTAATCATTTTATCTGGCCCATGAGTGGGAGACAACTTCAAGAAAACCCTCTCCTAATGAGAGGAACCCAGGAGTCAGGGAGAGGAGGGGTGGGTGGTGGTTGGAGACAGAGGCCTGGTGCCCCGGGTGCAGTGGAAGTCTCTGGAAGACCAGGTGGAGGGAGGCCTCACGGAGTGATGCCCAGTGTCACAGACCTGTCGCAGCTGCTGTTTGTTAGTTCAAGTCCTGCTCTGAGGTGCTCTGTGTCAGCTCTGAGCGACAGGTGAGCTGGGGGTGCTCTGTAATGAGGGCTATGTGCACGGTTCCTGTGTGCCCAGCCCTGCCATGGTACCTGCAAGGGTAGCTCTGTATCCTGGGAGGGGCCTGACCACGAGAGCCCCGTGGGCTGGGGTGGGGGTGGGGTACCTGCCCAGGTGAGCTCCATATTCTGGGATTGGTCTGACCACGAGAGCCCCATGGGCTGCTGGGGACCTGGTAAAGGATGTCAGGACAGTCAGTGAAGCCACCGAGGATATACCTCCAGCTGCTCCTAATTCCTACACCCTGCTGGTCATTCTACCAACCACCAGGACATGGTGTTCTGTATTAGTCTTCAATGATGCCTTCTTTTGTATTCCATTAGTCCCAGAGTCACAAGAAATTTTGGCTTGTGAGTGGCAGGACTCAACATACAACTAAAACAATACTTCCGGGCCGTCTGGCCCCAAGGGTGCAAAAATTCCCACACCATCTTTGGGGAAAGCTTAGCTAAAGACCTAAAAGTTCTACCTCTGGAAAAGGAAACCCTCCTTTAGTACGCAGATGACATTCTGATCGCCAGCCCTACTAAGGAGGCCTCTGAACTACCAAGCCAATAAAGGATAGAAGTTGTCCAAGAAAAAGCTCAAATATCACAGACTGCGGTGATCTGTCTGGGCTTCATTCTCACAGAAGGTCGGAGAAGCCCATCCCAGGAAAGGGAAGAAACCATTTTCAGCCTTACCCCTTTCTAAAACTAGAAGACAGCTTAGGGGTTCCTGGGGAGGCCAGGGTTTGCTGCTTCTGGATCCCTAACTACAGTCTACTAGCTGGGCCTCTATATGAAACACTGAAAGGAAAAGATGATGATCCTTTTGAATAGAATCCAGAAGTGGCCTTTCAAGAATGGAAAGAGCAGTCAATTCAGACCCTTGCCCTGGAACTCCCTAATTTAGCTAAACCCTTTGACCTTTACATTCCCGGTGAAAGGTGAATCGCCATTGGAGAATTAGTGCAAAAACTGGGACCACTTGAAATGGAAAAATGCAAGAATGCCATCCAGGTAGGATAAACTACGGTCACTAAGGGGCTTGGCCCACTGCCACATCTAGCCAAGATACTGGCGGTATCTAAAAACCTGGAAATCAGCAGCCCAAAAGGCCACCTCCCTCCTAAGGGAAAAGGACCCCACGTGGTGATCCTAACCACCAACCATGCCCTGAAGTTGCAGGGTTCGCTCCGTGGGCACACCGACCTCGAGTGAGGAGGCCCTCCAACTCCAACATCCAGAGAGATAACCGGGGGCAACAGGGCACCATGACGACTCGTGTGAACATCACTTGACCTGGAGTTTCTCTCATAAAACAACAAGAGTGTGTCCCAAAAGAGTAGACTACTGCTTGCAGGACTTACTGCACCCAGAGGGGAGCTAATAATCTTGGCGGGGGAACCATATACCACACTGTCACCATAGAAAAGCCTACAGACACCGTGATGATGCTGGCCAATAAGACCGGCTGGACTCCTGTTTACTTCAAAAGGCTGTTGACTCAGTGGCCATCATGGTCCTTGATCACCACTGACCCTGGACTGTCTGGGTGTTGAGTGGGCAGGGCTCTGACACCTGGTGCTGTTTGTACGTTAATTCAGGGGCCTAATTGAAGAAAGCGCAGACTACTGGTCAGAGCATCTAGGCTGGCAGAAACGGTCAGCCTAAGGTGGCCGAACAAATGTGGGGCGGGGTGAGACCGGCCCCTACAGCGTCTCTGTACATCTCTTTCCTGGACCCTTAAAGGTCATTAGAATCTATAACACTTCCAATGCTGGTGCTCAGGTGGACGAGCAGGGAGGCAGGGGTCCTGGGGACAATCAACGTCACCTGGAGGCTGCTGGGGAGAAGCTCTGACCCTCGCCCCCGGGTATGAGGGCTCCCAACTCAGCACTCAGCAGTTACAGAAGAAGGGTCTGCACCCTCAGCACTCCAAGAATGAGGAACAGGACAAAAAGCAGAGGAGGGGTTTGTCCCCAGCAAAGCCCATTAAAAATCCCTGGGAGATAAAAATAGAATCTGGGCAATAAAGTCAAGTCTAACCTTTTTTATCCTTTGTGCTTTGTCTAATTTCATGTGCTCCTAGGGTCCCTCATGCAGAGGTTCCACACCCGGCACTTCAGACCAGATTTCCTAGTGCAGAATGGCTGGGATGACACCTCAGCTCCTGGGGCCCAGTGCAGACTCCGCGATATAGAGACTGAGCTGCAACCAACCCAGCCCTCGAGAGCTCCGCCGCCTCCCTCCCACTGACTCTGACAGGATCTCTACACAGCAGCCCAGCCCACAGCCCACGGGGTAGTGCATGCTCTCACCTCTCCATTCTCTGATCAAAATATAAAGTTTCCTTTGCTTGTGAACCAAACTCAGTGTCGATCTGTTGGCCCCAATGACACTGGGCAGGGGGACACTTGTTGGGGTCCACTCTGGAGGATCAGTAACAGAAATTGAGACTATTGTAACCTCAATGAACAGATGTGTGAGCCAAACTGTAGTTAACATAGAACAGTGTATAAGGCTCGGGTAAAATAAGATGTTTCTAACACTTCCATTTGATATTTCCATCACTTTATTATAAGCAAGTTCAGTGAAAGGGTTTGTCTTATTTGTCAGGTCAATATTAGAGAAACGAAGTGATTTCTTTCCAAGGATGTACATCTAATAATCTTGGTTAAAGCTTCAATCTTGTTTTAAATGCTTTTCCATTGAAAATGATACCTCTCTTTCAGCTCCCCCATTTCTGAGAAGTATAAAATCTTATAATTTATTATTACCAAAGGGGAAAGGTGGGAGGAGGGATAAATTAACAGTTTGGGATTAACACATACACACTGCTATGTATAAAATAGATCATCAACAAGGAACTACTGTATAGCACAGGGAACTACACTCAACATTTTGCAATAACCTATAAGGGGAAATAATCTGAAAAAGAATAGATATTTTTATTGACATCATCTATCAATGACAGTTAAAGTGTAGCCTAAGCGAAGCTGGTGGTGAGTGCTTCTGACCCTGAAGACTTCAATCATCTAAAGTTTGGACTCTGCCTACTTCCCAAGGCCCTTAATGAACATATGTGTAGCCGTAGCTTAAAAACTTCCCCAGTTTGGGTTTCGGGGAGACACTGATTTTGAAAAAGCCCTGGTGTTCTCCTTACATGAATGGGACTCTTCCTACTGCTAAAACAGGTCTGTCACACCCAGAGGATGGTATACCGTCTGATCGGGAAGAGTTTGGAAAAGGCATCTCATCTCCTCATCTCCTGGTGCTCGGGTTCACCCCTCCAGCGTCTTTACTAACAGTCTCCCCACTTGGAGATGTCAACACTGTCAACATCCTGTTGCGTACAGTTTGGAATTTGTCCAGAGGATGAAGCGGAAGGATGAGGAACAATGAGAGACAAGTCCTAGGTGTTCAGACAGGCACATGTCACTCTAATTTCCAATCAGGAAGACGAATTGACCAAAGGCTAGGGTTGCCCATGGAAACAGTATAGGGCTTGAGGAAATCCTGCTGCTTTGTGGCCAGTTCCCATAAACACAAGTTGAACAATGGAACTCAGGGGCAGTAAAATTCACGAAACTGCAGAGTTGAAAATATCCATCACTGAAAAATGTCTTGAGGAAAGTCAGAGAAAAGGACTTGTAAGCAAGGGAGAATGGCAGGAAAGGGATTTGAGGAGGTAGAAAGGACTCGCCATTAAGCACAAGAAAAGGAGCTGAACATTGCCAACATTGCAGTTGGCCAAAAAGGGTGTATGCGTTTTTTTCTGTATATATTCAAGAAAAGGGCATACACATTTTTAGCCAACCAAACAGGGGGGCACTGGAAGTCAATACTATAAAACATATCACTTCGCATCAGTCAGAAGAGCCATCCTCATAAAGCGTAAACAACAGAAATGCAGGACAGGGCAACGAGAAGAGGGAGCCCTGTGAGACTTATAGTGGAAATGTATATTGCCAACGGCCATTCTGGAGAAGTGTATTGTGTTTACTAAAGCATCTAAAAAATGAGCTACAGAGCATAGGGCACTTGCACTCATGGGCATATATCTTTGGAAAAACAAAAATCGAGAGGACACAGGCACCCCAATGTTTACCCCCTCTCTGTTTAAAAGATCCCCGACTAGGATATAACTTAAATGTCTCTGGAGGGAAAAAATGGATAGAGATGTGGTACTTAGGTAGAGTGGAATATTATTCAGCCTGGAAATCAATGAAATATGGCCAGTTGTAACAACTCTGGAGGAGTTACATATGATCTTTCTAAGTGACATAATTCAAAAAGAAAAAGACACATATCATAAGATATCACTTAAAGGTGGAATCCAAAATGGCTACACATGAAATAAATTACAAAACAAAAACATAGTCAAATATGTAGAAAACACGCATAAGGCTGCTAAACGGGGAAGGTGGGGAGGGGTGAGGCATCATCCAGGAGGTTGAAATTAGCAAAGATACCATTCCAAATACCAAACTGATAATCAACAAGGCCTACACCGTAGCTAAAAGAACTGCACTCAGCACACTCAAGTCACTGGAAAAGAATATATACGACTGGTAAGAATCTGAAAAAGAATTTACTGATGTCTCTCTGTACGTGAATCAAGTGGATGTACAGCAGCAAGAAACAGAGCTTTGAAAATCAGCTGTAACCAATATAGTAATAAATTGAAAAAAATAAACGACAGAGAGACAGAGAAAACCTCTTACAACTTTTCCTCAGGGACGGTGATGCAACATGGATTGAACACATCTAGACCCACAGCAGGATGAGACATAAGGCTGGAAACTGTTTGCACTAAGAGAAATGTGAGGTTGGGTGAGGAAATGCACACCCTTTAAAGTAATACTACCTGGTACCCATTCAATGGGTCCCAAATCTGCAGGTTCAAGGGATCTTCCTACAGCTAAAACGTGCATGGAAAACCCATAGGACTGTACACCATGTGATCGGGAGATGTGTCTAAAATGCAGCTCATTTATCCTCTCCTGGTGCTCCTGTTCACCATTCCAGCCACGTTACTTAGAATCTCCCCACTTGGAGAATCAGCACATTTAAACTTCTGTTTCACACATTTTGCAAATTGTGAGGAAGATGAACGGGCAGAGGGGGAACCAATGAGAGAATAGTTATAGGGGTTTGGACGGGCACATATAACTCTAATTTCCCATTAAGAATAAGAATTGAAAAAAGACTCAGCCCGCTTCGCCGGAGCCAAAATAGGGCCTGAAGCAATCCTGCGGGTTTGAGGCCAGCTCACAAAAGAGCAACTTAAAAAATGGAGCTCAGGGTCACTGCAATTCACAAACCTGCAGAGTTATAAATGAAAACTAAAGTCCAAAAATATGTTGAGGTAAGGCAAAGAAGAGGATCTGAATGCAAGACAGAATTGCAAGAAACAGATTTCAAGAGATAGATTGGACTCGTCTTTAAAGCACATGAAAAGTGGCAGAATTTCGACAATGATGCAGTTGGCCCAAAAGGGCGTATGCGTTTTTTCCTGATTATATCCAGGAAAAAACGCATACGCACTTTATGGGCAACGAAGCAAGCAAGCAATGCAAATGTGCACAACAAAGAAGTCTCATTTCCCACCGGTCAAAAGGGCCATCCTAAAAAACTGTAAAAACCAGAAATGCAGGACAGGCCATGAAGAACAAGGAGCCTTTATACGCTGATGGGCAGTGTGTGAACTGCCGAGAGCCACTCTGGAGAAGTGTATGGTGGTTCCTAAATCATCTAAAAAGCAGAGCTACAGAGCATAGGACACTTCCAATCATGGGAGTATATCTAGGGAAGTCTAAAAATCAACAAGACACAAGCACACCACAGTTTAGGGCTACTCTGTTTACAAGAACCTCAACTTCAGTACACCTTAAATATCCCAGGAAAGAGAACAATGGATAAAGAAGATGTGGTACTTATGTACAATGGAATATCTCTTCACCATGAAATCAATGTAATAAGGCTAGTAGAAGGATAAAGAGTGGATTTAGGTCCGATAATACTACTTGAAATAAGTCAAACAGAAAAAGAAACATATCATAAGATATCACCTATAGAGGGAGGGTAAATATGGCTGCACAAGAAATGAATTACAGAACAGAACAGTGTCTCACATTTAGAAAACACACTTATGTCAGCTTAAGGGGAAAGGAGAGGTGGGGTGATGCATAAAACCAGAGTTTGAAATTAGCACAGATACCGTTCAATAAACCAAATAGGTATTAGACAAGATCTACACCTTGCTCAATGAACTGGCCTCAACACACCCTATACACCGCAGAGAAATATATCTGAGTAATAAGAATCTTAAAACCCATGTATTGATATATCTCCATAAGGGAATCAAGTGTGTGCAGAGCGGCACAAACACAGCAGTGAAAATGAGCTAAACCCCATTATAGAAATAAATTTTAAAAACAAAACGCAGAAACAATGAAAGAGAGAAAAATTCTTACAAAATTCGCTCAGGGGCTGTGATGCAACCTGGATTGACCACATATAAACCCACAGCTGGATAAGACATAAGGCTGGACACTTGGGGCTGACAGGATTGGTGAGCTTTGGTGAGCAACTGCCAAAAGTTTAATGCAATACCTCATGCTACTCATTCCAAGGGTCACAACAATCCAGGTTGAAGGGAATCTTCCTACAGCTAAACCATGCTTGGGAAACCCAGCGACTGGTATACCATATGATCGGGAAAGGTTTCTAAAGCGCACCTCATTTTTCCTCTCCTGGGACTCCGGATCGACATTCCAGCTGCTTTACTAAAAACATCCCCTCATGGAGAGTCAATGCCTTTAAGTTCTGGTATCGCACAGTCTGCAGTTAGGGCGGAGGATGAATGGGAATAGGGGGAACCAGAGAGAAACTAGCTGTAGCGGTTTCAATGGGCACATGTCACTCTAATTTCACATCAGTAAGAAGAATTAACCAAAGGCACAGCAAGGTGCCCCAGAAGAAGAATAGGGCCTGAAGGAATCCTGTGGTTATGAGGCAAGATCACAAAAATAAGAGCTGAAAAATGGAGCTAAGGGCCACTGCAAGTCAAAAACCTGCAGAGTTATAAAGGCCAACTATTTTCAAAAAATATATTGAGGTAAGGCTATGAAGCGGCAATGAAATCAAGGCAGAATTGCAGGAAACCAATTTCAGGAGGTAGACTGGAATTGCACTGAAAACATATGAAGAAAGTCAGAACCTCGACAATGATGCACTTGGCCAAAAAGGGCGTATGCGTTTTTTCCTGAATATATTCAGGTAAAAACGCATACGCCCTTTTTGGCCAACCAAGCAAGCTTGCAAAGGAAATCTGCACTACAATGAAGTCTCACTTCCCCCCGGTCAAAAGGGCCATCTGAAAAGAGTGTAAAATCCAGAAAGGCAGGACAGGTCATGGAGAACTGGGAGCCTTGTTATGCTGATGGACGGGGTGTAAATTGCCAACAGCCACTCGGAAGAAGTGTATGGTGTTTCCTGAAACATCTAAAAAACAAAGCAACAGAGCCTAGGGCACTTCCACTTATGGTCCTATAGCTTAGGGAAATTAAAATCAAAAAGACACAGCCACCCCAAAGTTTGGGACGGCTCTGTTTACAAGAACCTCGTTTACGGTACAAGTTCAATATCGCAGTAAGAGAAAAATGGATAAAGAAGTTGTGGTACTTACGTACAATGCAATATCACTCAGCAATGAAATCTATGTCATCAGGCCCGGAGCAGCATAGTGAGTGGATTCAGGTATGATGATTCTAACTGAAATAAGTCACAGAGAAAAAGAAACATCATAAGATATCACTAATACACGGAATGTAAACTTGGCTACACAGGAACTGGATTACAAAACAGAACAGGGTCTCACATTTAGAAAACCAACTTATGCTTGCTTAAGGGTAAAGGTGAGTTGGGGTGCTGCATAAAACCGGAGATTGAAATGAGCACAGATAAAGTTCCTTAAGCCAAATATGGAATAGACAAGAGCTACTCCTTGCTACACGAAATGGACTCAACACCCCATATTAAACGCCTAAGAATGTACCTGACTAGTAAGTATCTTAAAAACTATTGATTGCTATGTCTGTGAAAGAGAATCAAGCGTGTGTACAGGGGCATAAACGCAGCAGTGATAGGATTGGAGAGGTTCGGTGAGCAAATGAAGACCCTTTGAAGTCATATTGCATGGTACCCATTCCACGGGTCTCAACTCTCCAGGTTTAAGGTATTCTTCCTTCAGCTAAAACATGCATGTGGAACCCAGAGTATGATCCACCCTAACCCTTCCCCGAAGCCTTACCCTAACCCATTCCCTGGTACTAACCCGTACGCTAACACTAACCCATGCCCTCACACGTACGCTCACCCTAAACCGTTTTCGTACCCGCACCTGGACCCTAAAACGTACTCAAACCCTAACCCTAACCCTAGCCCGAACCCTAACTCTAACACTTCCCCGGAGCCTTCCCCTCACCCGTCACCTAATCCTAACCCGAACGCTAACACTAAACCGTGCCCTCACACGTACGCTCCCCCTAAACCATTGTCATACGCTCATCTGGACCCTAAACCGTCCCCGTCACCTACCCCTAACCCTAGACCGAACCCTAACCCTAACCCTTCCCCGAAGCCTTCCCCTCACACGTCCCCTAATCCTAACCCGTACGCTAACACTAACCCGTGCCCTCACACGCACGCTCCCCCTGAAACGTTGTCATACCCTCACCTGGACCCTAAACCGTCCCCGTTCCCTAACCCTAAACTTACCCCGAACCCTAACCCTAACCCTTCCCCGGAGCCTTCCCTTCACCCGTCCCCTAATCCTAACCCGTATGCAAACAGTAACCCGTGCTCTCACACGTACGCTCCACCTAAACCGTTGTCGTACCCTCACCTGGACCTTAAACCGTCCCCGTCCCCTAACCCTAAGTCTAGCCTGAACCCTAACCCTAACTCTTTCCCGAAGCCTTCCCCTCACCCGTCCCCTAATCCTAAGCCGTACGCTAACATTTACCCATTCCCTCACACGTACGCTCCCCCTAAACCGTTGTCGTACGCTCACCTGGACCCTAAACCGTCCACGTCCCCTAACGCTAACCCTAGCCCGAACACTAACCCTAACCCTTCCCCGAAGCTTTCCCCTCTCACGTCCCCTAATCCTAACCCGTACGCTAACACTAACCCATGCCCTCACACGTACCCTCGCCTAAACCGTTGTCGTAACCTGACCTGGACCCTAAACCGTCCCCGTACCCTAACCTTAACCCTAGCCCGAACCCTAACCCTAACCCTTCCCTGAAGCCTTCCCCTCACTCGTCCCCTAATCCTAACCCGTATTCTAACACTATCCCGAGCCCTGACACGAACACTCCCCCTAAACCGTAGTCGTACCCTAACCTGGACCCTAAACCGTCCCCGTCCCCTAATCCTAACCCTAGCCCGAACCCTAACCCTAACCCTTCCCCGAAGCCTTCCCCTCACCCGTCCCCTAATCCTAACCCGTACGCTAACACTAACCTGTGCCCTCACACGTACGCTCCCCCTAATCCGTTGTCGTACTCTCACCTGGACCCTAATCTGTCCCCGTTCCCGTCCCCTAAACCTAGCCCGAACCCTAATCCTAACCCTTCCCCGAAGCCTTACCCTCACCCGTCCCCTAATCCTAACCCGTACGCTAACACTAACCTGTGCTCTCACACGTACGCTCCCCCTAAACCGTTGTCGTACCCTCAACTGGACCCTAAACCGTACCCTTCCCCTAACCCTAACCCTATCCCGAACCCTAACACTAAGCCTTCCCCGAAGCCTTCCCCTCATCTGTCCCCTAATCCTAACCCGTACTCTAACACTAACCCGTGCCCTCACACGTACGCTCCCCCTAAACCGCTGTCATACACTCACCTGGACCCTAAACCGTCCCCATCCCGTAACCCTAAACCTAGCCGGAACCCTAACCCTAACCCTTCCCAGGAGCCTTCCCCTCACCTGTCCCCTAATCCAAACCAGTACGCTAACATAAACCGTGCCCTCACACGTACGCTCCCCCTAAACAGTTGTCGTACCCTCACCTGGACCCTAAACCGTCCCCGTCCCCTACACCTAACCCTAGACCGAACCCTAACCCTAACCCTTCTCGGAAGCCTTCCCCTCACCCGTCCCCTAATCCGAACCCTTACACTAACACTAACCCATGCCCTCACACGTATGCTCCCCGTGAACCGTTGTCGTACCCTCACCTGGACCCTAACCGTCCCCGTCCCCTAACCCTAACCCTAGCCCGAAACCTAAACATAACCCTTCTCCGAAGCCTTCCCCTCACCCGTCCCATAATCCTAACCCGTACGCTAACACTAACCCATGCCCTCACATGTACACTCCCCGTGAACCGTTGTCATACCCTCACCTGGACCCTAAACCGTCCCCATCCCCTAACAATAACCCTAGCCTGAACCCTAACACTAAACCTTCCCCGAAGCCTTCCCCTCAACCGTCCCCTATTACTAAGCCGTATGCTAACACTAACCCGTGCCCTCACACGTACGCTCCCCCTAAAACGTTGTTGTACACTCACCTGGACCCTAAACAGTCCCCATCCCCTAACACTAACCCTAGCCCGAACCGTAACCCTAACTCTTCCCCGAAGCCTTCCCCTCACCCGTCCCCTAATCCTAAGCCGTTTGCTAACACTAGCACGGGCCCTCACACGTACCCTCCCCCTAAAGCGTTGTCGTACCATCCCCTGGACCCTAAACCGTCCCCGTCCCCTAACCCTAACCCTAGCCCGAACCCTAACCCTAAACCTTCCCCGAAGCCTGACCCTCACACGTCCCCTAATCCTAACCCGTACGCTAACACTAACCCGCGCCCTCACACGTACCCTCCCCCTAAAGCGTTGCCGTACCCTCCGCTGGACCCTAAACCGTCCCCGTGCCCTAACCTTAACCCTAGAACGAACCCTAACCCTAACCCTTCCCCGAAGCCTGACCCTCACCCGTCCCCTAATCCTAACCCGTACGCTAACACTAACCCGCGCCCTCACACGTACGCTCCCCCTAAAGCATTGTCGTACCCTCCCCTGGACCCTAAACCGTCCCCGTCCCTAACCCTAACCCTAGCCCGAACCCTAACCCTAACCCTTCCCCGAAGCCTGACCCCCACCCATCCCCTAATCCTAACCCGTAAGCGAACACTAACCCGTGCCCTCACACGTACGCTCCCCCAAATCGTTGCCGTACCCTCCCATGGACCCTAAACCGTCCCCGTCCCCTAACCCTAACCCTAGCCTGAACCCTAACCCTAACCCTTCCCCGAAGCCTGACCCTCACCCGTCCCCTAAATCTAACCCGTACGCTAACACTAACCAGCGCCCTCACACGTACGCTCCCTCTAAAGCATTGTGGTACCCTCCCGTGGACCCTAAACAGTCCCCGTCCCCTAACACTAACCCTAGCCCGAATCCTAACCCTAACACTTCCCCGAAGCCTGACCCTCACCCATCCCCTAATCCTAACCCGTACGCGAACACTAACATGCGCCCTCACAGGTACGCTCCCCCTAAAGCGTTGTCGTACCCTCCCATGGACCCTAAACCGTCCCCGTCCCCTAACCCTAACCCTAGCCCGAACCCTAACCCTAACACTTTCCCGAAGCCTGACCCTCACCCGTCCCCTAATCCTAACCCGTACGCTAACACTAACCCGCGCCCTCACACCTACGCTCCCCCAATTCGTTGCCGTACCCTCCCATGGACCCTAAACCGTCCCCATCCCCTAACCCTAACCCTAGCCCGAACCCTAACCCTAACCCTTCCCCGAATCCTGACCCTCACCCGAAACCTAATCCTAACCAGTGCGCTAACACTAACCCGCGCCCTCACACATACGCTCCCCGTAAAGCGTTGTCGTACCCTCACCTGGACCCTAAACCGTCCCCGTCCCCTAACCCTAACCCTAGCCCGAACCTTAACCCTAACCCTTCCCTGAAGCCTGACCCTCACCCGTCCCCTAATCCTAACCTGTACGCTAACACTAACCCGTGCCCTCACACGTACGCTCCCCCTAAAGCGTTGTCGTACCCTCCCCTGGACCCTAAACCGTCCCCGTCCCCTAACACTATCCCTAGGCCGAACCCTAACCCTAACACTTCCCCGAAGCCTGACACTCACCCGTCCCATAATCCTAACCCGTACGCTAACACTAACCCGCGCCCTCACACGTACGCTCCCCCTAAAGCGTTGTCGTACCCTCCCATGGACCCTAAACCATCCCCGTCCCCTAACCCTAACCCTAGCCCGAACCCTAACCCTAACCCTTCCCCGAAGCCTGACCCTCACTCGTCCCCTTATGCTAACCCATAAGCAAACACTAACCCGCGCCCTCACACCTACGCTCCCCCAATTCGTTGCCGTACCCTCCCATGGACCCTAAACCGTCCCCGTCCCCTAACCCTAACCCTAGCCCGAACCCTAACCCTAACCCTTCCCCGAAGCCTGACCCTCACGCGAAACCTAATCCTAACCAGTACGCTAACACTAACCCGCGCCCTCACACGTACGCTCCCCCTAAAGCGTTGTCATACCCTCCCCTGGACCCTAAACCGTCCCCGTCCCCTAACCCTAACCCTAGCCCGAACCCTAACACTAAGCATTTCCCGAAGCCTTCCCCTCATCTGTCTCCTAATCCTAACCCGTACTCTAACACTAACCCATGCCCTCACACGTACGCTCCCCCTAAACCGTTGTCATACACTCACCTGGACCCTACCGTCCCCATCCCGTAACCCTAACCCAGCCGGAACCCTAACCCAAAACCTTCCCTGGAGCCTTCCACTCAGCCGTCCCCTAATCCAAACCCGTACGCTAACATAAATCGTTCCCTCACACGTATGCTCCCCCTAAACAGTTGTCGTACCCTCACCTGGACCCTAAACCGTCCCCATCCCATAACAATAACCCTAGCCCGAACCCTAACACTAAACCTTCCCCGAAGCCTTCCTCTCACCCGTCCTCTATTACTAAGCCGTACGCTAACACTAACCCGTGCCCTCACACGTACGCTCCCCCTAAAACGTTGTTGTACACTCACCTGGACCCTAAACAGTCCCCGTCCCCTAACACTAACCCTAGCCCGAACCGTAACCCTAACTCTTCCCCGCAGCCTTCCCCTCACCCGTGCCCTAATCCTAAGCCGTTTGCTAACACTAACCCGTGCCCTCACAAGTACGCACCCCCTAAACGGTTGTCGTACCCTCACCTGGACCCTAAACCATCCCCGTCCCCTAACCCTAACCCTAGCCCGAACCCTAACCCTAACCCTTCCCCGAAGCCTTACTTTCACCCGTCCCCTAATCCTAACCTGTACGCTAACACTAACAATTGCCCTCACACGTACGCTCCCCCTAAACCGTTGTCGTACCCTCACCTGGACCCTAAACCGTCCTTGTCCCCTAACGCTAACCCTAGACCGAACCCTAACCCTAACCCTTCTCCGAAGCCCTCCCCTCACCCGTCCCCTAATCCGAACCCGTACACTAACACTAACCCGTGCCCTCACACGTACGCTCCCCGTGAACCGTTGTCGTAACCTCACCTGGACCCTAAACCGTCCCCGTCCCCTAACCCTAACCCTAGCCCGAAACCTAAACCTAACCATTCCCCGAAGCCTTCCCCTCACCCGTCCCCTAATCCTAACACATATGCTAACACTAAACCGTGCCCTCACATGTACGCTCCCCCTAAACCGTTGTGGTACATTCACCTGGACCCTAAACCATCCCCGTCCCCTAACCCTAACCCTAGCCCGAACCCTAACCCTAACACTTCCCTGAAACCTTCCCCTCACCCATCCCCTAATCATAACCTGTACACTAACACTAAACCGTGCCCTCACAGGTATACTCCTGTTAAACTGTTGTCGTACCCTCACCTGGACCCTAAAGCGTCCCCGTCCCCTAACCCTAACCCTAGCCCGAACCCTAACCCTAACACTTCCACGAAGACTTCCCCTCACCCGTCCCCTAATCCTAACCCGTACGCTAACACTAACCCATGCCCTCAAACGTACGCTCCCCCTAAACAGTTGTCGTACACTCACCTGACTCTAAACCGTCCCCGTCCCCTAACCCTAACCCTAGCCCGAACCCTAAACCTAACACTTCCCCAAAGACTTCCCCTCACCCGTCCCCTAATCCTAACCCGTACGCTAACACTAACCCGGGCCCTCACACGTACACTCCCCCTAAAGCATTGTCGTACCATCCCCTGGACCCTAAACCGTCCCCGTCCCCTAACCCTAACCCTAGCCCGAACCCTATCCCTAAACCTTCCCCGAAGCCTGACCCTCACACGTCCCCTAATCTTAACCCGAACGCTAACACTAACCCGCGCCCTCACACGTACCCTCCCCCTAAAGCGTTGCCGTACCCTCCCGTGGACACTAAACCGTCCCCGTGCCCTAACCCTAACCCTAACCCGAACCCTAACCCTAACCCTTCCCCGAAGCCTGACCCTCACCCTTCCCCTAATCCTAACCCGTACGCTAACACTAACACGCACCCTCACACGTACGCTCCCCCTAAAGCATTGTCGTACCCTCCCCTGGACCCTAAACCGTCCCCGTCCCCTAACCCTAATCCTATCCCGAACCCTAACCCTAACCCTTCCCCGAAGCCTGACCACCACCCGTCCCCTAATCCTAACCCGTAAGCGAACACTAACCCGCACACTCACACCTACGCTCCCCCAAATCGTTGCCGTACCCTCTCATGGACCCTAAACCGTTCCCGTCCCCTAACCCTAACCCTAGCCTGAACCCTAACCCTAACCCTTCCCCGAAGCCTGACCATCACCCGTCCCCTAAATCTAACCCGTACGCTAACATTAACCCGCGCCCTCACATGTACGCTCCCCCTAAAGCATTGTCGTACACTCCCCTGGACCCTAAACCGTCCCCGTCCTCTAACACTAACCCTAGCCCGAACCCTAACCCTAACCCTTCCCCGAAGCCTGACCCTCACCCGTCCCCTAATCCTAACCCGTACGCTAACACTAACCTGCGCCCTCACACGTACGCTCCCCCTAAAGCGTTCCCGTACCCTCCCCTGGACCCTAAACCGTCCCCGTACCCTAACCCTAACCCTAGCCCGAACCCTAACCCTAACCCTTCCCCGAAGCCTGACCCCCACCCGTCCCCTAATCCTAACACGTATGCTAACACTAACCCGCGCCCTCACACGTACGCTCCCCATAAAGCGTTGTCGTACCCTACCCTGGACCCTAAACCGTCCCCGTCCCCTAACCGTAAACCTAGCCCGAACCCTAACCCTAACCCTTCCCCGAAGCCTGACCCTCACCCGAACCCTAATCCTAACCCGTACGCGAACACTAACACGCGCCCTCACACGTACGCTCCCCCTAAAGCGTTGTTGTACCCGCCCCTGGACCCTATACCGTCCCCGTGCCCTAACCCTAACCCTAGCCTCAACCCTAACCCTAAACCTTCCCCGAAGCCTGACCCTCACCCGTCCCCTAAATCTAACCCGTACGCTAAAACTGACCCGTGCGCTCACACGTACGCTCCCCCTAAAGAATTGTCGTACCCTCCCGTGGACCCTAAACCGTCCCCGTCCCCTAACACTAACCCTAGCCCGAACCCTAAACCTAACCCTTCCCCGAAGCCTGACCCTCACCCGTCCCCTAATCCTAACCCGTACGCTAACACTAACCCGCGCCCTCACACGTACGCTCCCCCTAAAGCGTTGCCGTACCCTCCCCTGGACCCTAAACCGTCCCCGTCCCCTAAACATAACCCTAGCCCGAACCCTAACCCTAACACTTCCCCGAAGCCTGACCCTCACCCGTCCCCTAATCCTATACCGTACGCGAACACTAACCCGCGCCCTCACAGGTACGCTCCCCCTAAAGCGTTGTCGTACCCTCCCCTGCACCGTAAACCGTCCCCTAACCCTAACCCTAACCCTAGCCCGAACCCTAACCCTTACCCTTCCCCGAAGCCTGACCCTCACCCGTCCCCTAATCCTAACCCGTACGCTAACACTAACCCGAGCCCTCACACGTAAGCTCCCCCTAAAGCGTTGTCGTACCCTCCCCTGGACCCTAAACAGTCCCTGTCCCCTAACCCTAACCCTAGCCGGAACCCTAGCCCTAACCCTTCCCCGAAGCCTGACCCTCACCCGTCCCCTAATCCTAACCCGTACGCGAACACTAACCCGCGCCCTCACACGTACACTCCCCCTAAAGCGTTGTCGTACCCTACCCTGGACCCTAAACCGTCCCCGTCCCCTAACCCTAACCCTAGCCCGAACCCTAATCCTAACCCTTCCCCGAAGCCTGACACTCACCCGTCCCCTAATCCTAACCCGTACGCTAACACTAACCCGCGCCCTCACACGTACGCTCCCCCTAAAGCGTTGTCGTACCCTCCCCTGGACCCTAAACCGTCCCCGTCCCCTAACCCTAACCCTAGCCCGAACCCTAACCCTAACCCTTCCCCGAAGCCTGACCCTCACCCATCCCGTAATGCTAACCCGTACGCTAACACTAACCCGCCCCCTCACACGTACGCTCCCCCTAAAGCGTTGTCGTACCCTCCCCTGGACCCTAAACCGTCCCCGTCCCCTAACCCTAACCCTAGTCGAAACCCTAACCCTAACCCTTCCCCGAAGCCTGACCCTCACCCGTCCCCTAATCCTAACCCGTACGCTAACACTAACCCGTGCCCTCACATGTACGCTCCCCCTAAAGCGTTGTCGTACCCTCCCCTGGACCCTAAACCGTCCCCGTCCGCTAACCCTAACCCTACCAGAACCCTAACCCTAAACCTTCCCCGAAGCCTGACCCTCACCCGTCCCCTAATCCTAACCCGTTCGCTAACACTAAACCGGGCCCTCACACGTACGCTCCCCCTAAAGCGTTGTCGTACCCTCCCCTGAACCCTAAACCGTCCCCATCCCCTAACCCTAACCCTAGCCCGAACCCTAACCCTAACACTTCCCCGAAGCCTGATCCTCACCCGTCCCCTAATCCTAACCCGTACGCTAACACTAACCCGCGCCCTCACACGTAACCTCCCCCTAAAGCGTTGTCGTACCCTCCCCTGGACCCTAAACCGTCCCCGTCCCCTAACCCTAACCCTAGCCCGAACCCTAATCCTAAACCTTACCCGAAGCCTGACACTAACCCGTCCCCTAATCCTAACCCGTACGCGAACACTAACCCGCGCCCTCACACGTACCCTCCCCCTAAAGCGTTGTCGTACCCTCCCCTGGACCCTAAACCGTCCCCGTCCCCTAACCCTAACCCTAGCCCGAACCCTAATCCTAAACCTTACCCGAAGCCTGACACTAACCCGTCCCCTAATCCTAACCCGTACGCGAACACTAACCCGCGCCCTCACACCTACGCTCCCCCTAAAGCGTTGTCGTACCCTCCCCTGGACTCTAAACCGTCCCCGTCCCCTAACCCTAACCCTAGCCCGAAACCTAACTCTAACCCTTCCCTGAAGCCTGACCCCCACCCGTCCCCTAATCCTAACCCGTAAGCGAACACTAACACGCGCCCTCACACCTACGCTCCCCCAATTCGTTGCCGTACCCTCCCATGGACCCTAAACCGTCCCCGTCCCCTAACCCTAACCCTAGCCCGAAACCGTAACCCTAACCCTTCCCCGAAGCCTGACCCTCACTCAAAACAATCCTAACCAGTACGCTAACACTAACCCGCGCCCTCAGACATACGCTCCCCCTAAAGCGTTTTCGTACCCTCCCCTGGACCCTAAACCGTCCCCGTACCCTAACCCTAAACCTAGCCCGAACCCTAACCCTAACACTTCCCCGAAGCCTGACCCTCACCCGTCCCCTAATCCTAACCCGTACGCAAACACTAACCCGCGCCCTCACACGTAGGCTGCCCCTAAAGCGTTGTTGTACCCGCCCCTGGACCCTATACCGTCCCCGTCCCCTAACCCTAACCCTAGACGGAACCCTAACCCTAACCCTTCCCCGAAGCCTGACCCTCACCCGTCCCCTAAATCTAACCCGTACGCTAACAGTAAACCGCGCCCTCACACGTACACTCCCCCTAAAGCATTGTCGTACACTCCCCTGTACCCTAAACCGTCCCCGTCCCCTAACACTAACCCTAGCCCGAACCCTAAACCTAAACCTTCCCCGAAGCCTGACCCTCACAAGTCCCCTAATCCTAACCCGTACGCTAACACTAACCCGCGCCCTCACATGTACGCTCCCCCTAAAGCGTTGTCGCACCCTCCCCTGGACCCTAAACCGTCCCCGTCCCCTAACCCTAACCCTAGCCCGAACCCTAACCCTAATCCTTCCCCGAAGCCTGACCCTCACCCGTCCCCTAATCCTAACCCATACGCGAACACTAACCCGCGCCCTCACACGTACCCTCCCCCTAAAGCGTTGCCGTACCCTCCCCTGGACCCTAAAGCGTCCCCGTCCCCTAACCCTAACCCTAGCCCGAACCCTAACCCTAACCCTTCCCCGAAGCCTGACCCTCACCCGTCCCATAATCCTAACCCGTACGCTTACACTAACCCGCGCCCTCACACGTACGCTTCCCCTAAAGCGTTGTCATACCCTCCCCTGGACCCTAAACCGTCCCCGTCTCCTAACCCTAACCCTAGCCCGAAC
This sequence comes from Delphinus delphis, assembly GCF_949987515.2. Taxonomy (NCBI): domain Eukaryota; kingdom Metazoa; phylum Chordata; class Mammalia; order Artiodactyla; family Delphinidae; genus Delphinus; species Delphinus delphis. The sequence goes on from NW_027192719.1 coordinate 243,017, forward strand.
CCTAACCCTAACCCTTCCCCGAAGCCTGACCCTCACCCGTCCCCTAATCCTAACCCATACGCGAACACTAACCCGCGCCCTCACATGTACGCTCCCCCTAAAGCGTTGTCGTACCCTCCCCTGGATCCTAAACCGTCCCCGTCCCCTAACCCTAACCCTAGCCCGAACCCTAACCCTAACCATTCCCTGAAGCCTGACCCTCACCCGTCCCCTAATCATAACCCGTACGCTAACACTAACCCGCGCCCTCACACGTACGCTCCCCCTAAAGCGTTTTCGTACCCTCCCCTGGACCCTAAACCGTCCCCATCCCCTAACCCTAACCCTAGCCCGAACCCTAACACTAACCCTTCCCCGAAGCCTGACCCTCACCCGTCCCCTAATCCTAACTCGTATGCGAACACTAACCCGCGCCCTCACACGCACGCTCCCCCTAAAGCGTTGTTGTACACGCCCCTGGACCCTATACCGTCCCCGTCCCCTAACCCTAACCCTAGCCTGAACCCTAACCCTAACCCTTCCCCGAAGCCTGACCCTCACCCGTCCCCTAAATCTAACCCGTACGCTAACACTAACCCGCGCCCTCACACGTACGCTCCCCGTAAAACATTGTCGTACCCTCCCCTGGACTCTAAACCGTCCCCGTCCCCTAACACTAACCCTAGCCCGAACCCTAACCCTAACCCTTCCCCGAAGCCTGACCCTCACCCATCCCCTAATCCTAACCCGTACTCTAACACTAACCCGCGCCCTCACACGTACGCTCCCCCTAAAGCGTTGTCGTACCCTCCCGTGGACTCTAAACCGTCCCCGTCCCCTAAGCCTAACCCTAGCCCGAACCATAAGCCTAACCCTTCCCCGAAGCCTGACCCCCACCCGTCCCCTAATCCTAATCCGTAAGCGAAAACTAACCCGCGCCCTCACAGCTACGCTCCCCCAATTCGTTGCCGTACACTCCCATGGACCCTAAACCGTCCCCGTCCCGTAACCCTAACCCTAGCCCGAACCATAACCCTAACCCTTCCCCGAAGCCTGACCCCCACCCGTCCCCTAATCCTAACACGTACGCAAACACTAACCCGCGCCCTCACATGTACGCTCCACGTAAAGCGTTGTCGTACCCTCCCCTGGACCCTAAACCGTCCCCGTCCCCTAACACTAACCCTAGCCCGAACCCTAACCCTAACCCTTCCCCGAAGCCTGACCCTCACCAGTCCCCTAATTCTAACCCGTACGCTAACACTAACCCGCGCCCTCACACGTATGCTCCCCATAAAGAGTTGTCGTACACTCAGCTGGACCCTAAAACGTCCCCGTCCCCTAACCCTAACCCTAGCCTGAACCCTAACCCTAACCCTTTCCCAAAGCCTGACCCTCACCCGTCCCCTAATCCTAACCCGTACGCAAACACTAACCCACGCCCTCACACGTACGCTCCCCCTAAAGCGTTGCCGTACCCTCCCCTGGACCCTAAACCATCCCCGTCCCTTAACCCTAACCCTAGCCCGAACCCTAACCCTAACCCTTTCCCGAAGCCTGACCTTCACACGTACCCTAATCCTAACCCGTACGCTAACAGTAACCCACGCCCTCACACGTACGCTACCCCTAAAGCATTGTCGTACCCTCCGCTGGTCCCAAAACCGTCCCCGTCCCCTAACCCTAACCCTAGCCCGAACCCTAACCCTAACCCTTCCCTGAAGCCTGACCCTCACCCGTCCCCTAATCGTAACCCGTACGCTAACACTAACCCACGCCCTCACACGCACGCTCCCCCTAAAGCGTTGCCGTACCCTCCCCAGGACCCTAAACCGTCCCGGTACCCTAACCCTAACCCTAGCCCGAACCCTAACCCTAACACTTCCCCGAAGCCTGACCCTCTCCCGTCCCCTAATCCTAACCCGTACGCTAACAATAACCCACGCCCTCACACGTACGCTCCCCCTAAAGCGTTGTTGTACCCTCCACTGGACCCTAAACCGTCCCCGTCCCCTAACCCTAACCCTAGCCCGAACCCTAACCCTAACACTTCCCTGAAGCCTGACCCTCACCCGTCCCCTAATCCTAACCCGTACGCCAACACTAACCCGCGCCCCCACACGCACGCTCCCCCTACAGCGTTGCCATACCCTCACCTGGACCCTAAACCGTCCCCGTCCCCTAACCCTAACCAGAGTCCGAACCCTAAACCTAACACTTCCCCGAAGCCTGACCCTCACCTGTCCCCTAATCCTAACCCGTACCCTAACACTAACCCGCGTCCTCACACTCATGCTCCCCCTAAAGTGTTGCTGTACCCTCCCCTGGACCCTAAACCGTCCCCGTCCGCTAACCCTAACCCTAGGCCGAACCCTAACCCTAACCCTTCCCCGAAGCCTGACCCTCACCCGTCCCCTAATCCTAACCCGTACGCTAACACTAACCCGCGCCCTCACACGTACGCACCCCCTAATGCGTTGTCGTACACTCCCCTGGACTCTAAACCGTCCCCGTCCCCTAAGACTAACCCTAGCCCGAACCCTAACCCTAACCCTTCCCCGAAGCCTGACCCCCACCTGTCCCCTAATCCTAACCCGTAAGCGAAAACTAACCCGCGCCCTCACACCTACGCTCCCCCAATTCGTTGCCGTAACCTCCCATGGACCCTAAACCGTCCCCGTCCCCTAACCCTAACCCTGGCCCGAACCCTAACCCTAACCCTTACCCAAAGCCTGACCCTCACCCGAAACCTAATCCTACCAGTACGCTAACACTAACCCGCGCCCTCACACGTACGCTCCCCCTAAAGCGTTGTCGTACCCTCCCCTGGACCCTATACCGTCCCAGTCCCCTAACCCTAACCCTAGCCTGAACCCTAACCCTAACCCTTCCCCGAAGCCTGACCCTCACCCGTCCCCTATATCTAACCCGTACGCTAACACTAACCCGCGCCCTCACACGTACGCTCCCCCTAAAGCATTGTCGTACCCTCCCCTGGACCCTAAACCGTCCAAGTCCCCTAACACTAACCCTAGCCCGAACCCTAACCCTAACCCTTCCCCGAAGCCTGACCCTCACCCGTCCCCTAATCCTAACCCGTACGCTAACACTAACCCGCGCCCTCACACGTACGCTCCCCCTAAAGCGTTCCCGTACCCTCCCCTGGACCCTAAATCGTCCCCGTCCCCTAACCCTAACCCTAGCCCGAACCCTAACCCTAAGACTTCCCCGAAGCCTGACCCTCACCAGTCCCCTAATCCTAACCCGTACGCTAACACTAACCCGCGCCCTCACACGTACGCTCCCCCTAAAGCGTTGTCGTACCCTCCCATGGACCCTAAACCGTCCGCGTCCCCTAACCCTAACCCTAGCCCGAACCCTAATCCTAACCCTTCCCCGAAGTTTGACCCTCACCCGTCCCCTAATCCTAACCCGTACGCTAACACTAACCTGCGCCCTCACACTTTCGCTCCCCCTAAAGCGTTGTCGTACCCTCCCCTGGACTCTAAACCGTCCCGGTCCCCTAAGCCTAACCCTAGCCCGAACCCTAACCCTAACCCTTCCCCGAAGCCTGACCCCCACCCGTTCCCTAATCCTAACCCGTAAGCGAAAACAAACCCACGCCCTCACAGCTACGCTCCCCCAATTCGTTGCCGTACACTCCCATGGACCCTAAACCATCCCCGTCCCCTAACCCTAACCCTAGCCCGAACCCTAACCCTAACCCTTCCCCGAAGCCTGACCCTCACCCGAAACCTAATCCTAACCACTACGCTAACACTAACCCGCGCCCTCAGACGTACGCTCCCCCTAAAGCATTGTCGTACCCTCCCCTGGACCCTAAACCGTCCCCGTCCTCTAACACTAACCCTAGCCCGAACCCTAACCCTAACCCTTCCCCGAAGCCTGACCCTCAACCGTCCCCTAATCCTAACCCGTACACTAACACTAACCCGCGCCCTCACACGCGCGCTCCCCCTAAAGCCTTGCTGTACCCTCACCTGGACCCTAAACCATCCCCGTCCCGTAACCATAACCCTACCCCGAACCCTAACCCTAACCCTTCCCCGAAGCCTGACCCTCACTCGTCCCCTAATCCTAACCCGTACGCTAACACTAACCCGTGCCCTCACACGCACGCTCCCCCTAAAGCGTTGCCGTACCCTCACCTGGACCCTAAACGGTCCCCATCCCCTAACCCTAACCCTAGCCCGAACCCTAAACCTAACCCTTCCCCGAAGCCTGACCCTCACCCGTCCCCTAATCCTAACCCGTACGCTAACACTAACCCGCGCCCTCACACGCACGATCCCCCTAAAGCGTTGCCGTACCCTCACCTGGACCCTAAACCGTCCCCATCCCCTAACCCTAACCCTAGCCCGAATCCTAACCCTAACTCTTCCCCGAAGCCTGACCCTCACCCGTCCCCTAATCCTAACCTGTATGCTAACACTAACCCACGACCTCACACGCACGCTCCCCCTAAAGCGTTGCCATACCCTCACCTGGACCCTAAACCATCCCCGTCCCCTAACCCTAACGCTAGCCCGAAACCTATCCCTAACACTTCCCCGAAGCCTGACCCTCACCCATCCCCTAATCCTAACCCGTACGGTAACACTAACCCGCGCCCTCTCACGCACGCTCCCCCTAAAGCGTTGCCGTACCCTCACCTGGACCCTAAACCGTCCCCGTCCCCTAACCGTAACCCTAGTCCGAACCCTAACCCTAAACCTTCCCCGAAGCCTGACCCTCACCCGTCCCCTAATCCTAACCCGTATGCTAACACTAACACGCGCCCTCACACGCACGCTCCCCCTAAAGCGTTGCCGTACACTCACCTGGACCCTAAACGGTCCCCGTCCCCTAACCCTATCCCTAGCCCGAACCCTAAACCTAACCCATTCCCGAAGCCTGACCCTCACCCGTCCCCTAATCCTAACCCGTACACTAACACTAATCCGCGCCCTCACACGCACGCTCCCCCTAAAGCGTTGCCGTACCCTCACCTGGACCCTAAACCGTCCCCGTCCCCTAACCCTAACCCTAGCCTGAACCCTCTCCCTAACCCTTCCCCTAAGCCTGACCCTCACCCGTCCCCTAATCCTAACCCGTACGCTAACACTAACCCGCGCCCTCACACGCACGCTCCCCCTAAACCGTTGCCATACCCTCACCTGGACCCTAAACCGTCCCCATCCGTAACCCTAACCCTAGCCCGAACCCTAACCCTAACCCTTCCCCGAAGCCTGACACTCACCCGTCCCCTAATCCTAACCCGTACGCTAACACTAACCCGCGCCCTCACACGCAAGCTCCCCCTAAAGCGTTGCCGTACCCTCACCTGGACCCTAAACTGCCCCCGTGCCCTAACCCTAACCCTAGCCCGAACACTAACCCTGACGCTTCCCTGAAGACTGACCCTCACCCGTCCCCTAATCCGAACCCGTACGCTAACACTCACCCCCGCCCTCACACGCACGCTCCCCCTTAAGCGTTGCCGTACCCTCACCTGGACCCTAAACCGTCCCCGTCCCCTAACCCTAACCCTAGCCCGAACCCTAACCCTAAACCTTCCCCGAAGCCTGAACCTCACCCGTCCCGTAATCCTAACCGGTAGGCTAACACTAACCCGCGCCCTCACACGCACGCTTCCCCTATAGCGTTGCCGTACCCTCACCTGGACCCTAAACCGTCCCCGTCCCCTAACCCTAACCCTAGCCCGAACCCTAAACCTAACCCTTCCCCGAAGCCTGACCCTCACCCGTCCCCTAATCCTAACCCGTACGCTAACACTAACCCGCGCGCTCACACGCACGCTCCCCCTAAAGCTTTGCCGTACCCTCACCTGGACCCTAAACCGTCCCCGTCCCCTAACCCTAACCCTAGCCCGAACCCTAACCCTAAACCTTCCCCGAAGACTGACCCTCACCCGTCCCCTAATCCTAACCCGTACGCTAACACTAACCCACGCCCTCACACACACGCTCCCCCTAAAGCGTTGCCGTACCCTCACCTGGACCGTGAACAGTCCCCGTCCCCTAACCCTAACCAAGCCCGAACCCTAACCGTAACCCTTCCCCGAAGCCTGACCCTCACCCGTCCCCGAACCCTCACCCGTACGCTAACACTAACCCGCGCCCTCACACGCACGCTCCCCCTAAAGCGTTGCCGTACCCTCACCTGGACCCTAAACCGTCCCCGACCCCTAACCCTAACCCTAGCCTGAACCCTAACCCTAACACTTCACCGAAGCCTGGCCCTCACCCGTCCCCTAATCCTAATCCGTACGCTAACACTAACCCGCGCCCTCACATGCACGCTCTCCCTAAAGCGTTGCCGTACCCTCACCTGGACCCTAAACCGTCCCCGTCCCCTAACCCTAACCCTAGCCCGAACCCAAACCCTAACCCTTCCCCGAAGCCTGACCCTCACCCGTTCCCTAATCCTAACCCGTACGCTAACACTAACCGGCGCCCTCACACGCACGCTCCCCCTAAAGCGTTGCCGTACCCTCACCTGGATCCTAAACCGTTCCCGTCCCCTAACCCTAACCGTAGACCGAACCCTCTCCCTAACCCTTCCCCGAAGCCTGACCCTCACCCATCCCCTAATCCTAACCCGTACGCTAACACTAACCAGCGCCCTCACACGTACGCTCCCCCTAAAGCGTTGCCGTACCCTCACCTGGACCGTGAACAGTCCCCGTCCCCTAACCCTAACCAAGACCGAACCCTAACCCTAACCCTTCCCCGAAGCCTGACCCTCACCCGTCCCCGAATCCTCACCCGTACGCTAACACTAACCCGCGCCCTCACACGCACGCTCCCCCTAATGCGTTGACGTACCCTCACCTGGACCCTAAAACGTCCCCATCCCCCAACCCTAACCCTAGCCCGAACCCTAACCCTTACACTTCCCCGAAGCCTGACCCTCACCTGTCCCCTAATCCTAACCTGTACGCTAACACTAACCCGCGCCCTCACACGCACGCTCCCCCTAAAGCGTTGCCGTACCCTCACCTGGACCTTAGCCGTCCCCGTCCCCTAACCCTAACCCTAGCCCGAACCCTAACACTAACACTTCCCCGAAGCCTGACCCTCACCCATCCCCTAATCCTAACCCGTACGCTAACACTAACCCGTGCCCTCACACGCACGCTCCCCCTAAAGCGTTGCTGTACCCTCACCTGGACCCTAAACCGTCCCCGTCGCCTAACTCTAACCCTAGCCCGAACCCTAACCCTAACCCTTCCCCGAAGCCTGACCCTCACCCATCCCCTAATCCTAACCCGTACGCTAACACTAACCCGCGCCCTCTCACGCACGCTCCCCCTAAAGCGTTGCCGTACCCTCACCTAGACCCTAAACCGTCCCCGTCCCCTAACCCTAACCCTAGTCCGAACCCTAACCCTAAACCTTCCCCGAAGCCTGACCCTCACCCGTCCCCTAATCCTAACCCGTATGCTAACACTAACCCGCTCCCTCACACGCACGCTCCCCCTAAAGCGTTGCCGTACCCTCACCTGAACCCTAAACGGTCCCCGTCCCCTAACCCTATCCGTAGCACGAACCTTAACCCTTACCCTTCCCCGAAGCCTGACCCTCACCCGTCCCCTAATCCTAACCCGTACGCTAACACTAACCCGCGCCCTCACACGCACGCTCCCCCTAAAGCGTTGCCGTACCCTCACCTGAACCCTAAACCGTCCCCGTCCGTAACCCTAACCCTAGCCCGAACCCTAAACCTAACCCTTCCCCGAAGCCTGACCCTCACCCGTCCCCTAATCCTAACCCGTACACTAACACTAACCCGCGCCCTCACACGCACGCTCCCCCTAAAGCGTTGCCGTACCCTCACCTGGACCCTAAACCGTCCCCGACCCCTTACCCTAACCCTAGCCCGAACCCTAACCCTAACCCTTCCCCGAAGCCTGACCCTCACCCGTCCCCTAATCCTAATCTGTACGCTAACACTAACCCGTGCCCTCACACGCACGCTCCCCCTAAAGCGTTGCCGTACCCTCACCTGGACCCTAAAACTTCCCCATCCCCCAACCCTAACCCTAGCCCGAACCCTAACCCTAAACCTTCCCCGAAGCCTGACCCTCACCCGTCCCGTAATCCTAACCGGTAGGCTAACACTAACCCGCGCCCTCACACGCACGCTCCCCCTATAGCATTGCCGTACCCTCACCTGGGCCCTAAACCGTCCCCGTCCCCTAACCCTAACCCTAGCCCGAACCCTATCCCTAACCCTTCCCCGAAGCCTGACCCTCACCCATCCCCTAATCCTAACCCGTACGCTAACACTAACCCGCGCCCTCACACGCACGCTCCCCCTAAAGCGTTGCCGTACCCTCACCTGGACCCTAAACCGTCCCCGTCCCCTACCCTAACCCTAGCCCGAACCCTAACCCTAACCCTTCCCCGAAGCCTGACACTCACCTGTCCCCTAATCCTAACACGTACGCTAACACTAACCCACGCCCTCACACGCACGCTCCCCCTAAAGCGTTTCCGTACCCTCACCTGGATCCTAAACCGTCCCCGTCCCCTAACCCTAACCCTAGCCCGAACCCTAACCCTAACCCTTCCCCGAAGCCTGACCCTCACCCGTCCCCTAATCCTAACCCGTACGCTAACACTAACCCGCGCCCTCACACGCACGCTCCCCCTAAAGCGTTGCCGTACCCTCACCTGGATCCTAAACCGTTCCCGTCCCCTAACCCTAACCGTAGACCGAACCCTCTCCCTAACCCTTCCCCGAAGCCTGACCCTCACCCATCCCCTAATCCTAACCCGTACACTAACACTAACCCGCGCCCTCACACGTACGCTCCCCCTAAAGCGTTGCCGTACCCTCACCTGGACCGTGAACAGTCCCCGTCCCCTAACCCTAACCAAGACCGAACCCTAACCCTAACCCTTCCCCGAAGCCTGACCCTCACCCGTCCCCGAATCCTCACCCGTACGCTAACACTAACCCGCGCCCTCACATGCACGCTCCCCCTAATGCGTTGACGTACCCTCACCTGGACCCTAAAACTTCCCCATCCCCCAACCCTAACCCTAGCCCGAACCCTAACCCTAAACCTTCCCCGAAGCCTGACCCTCACCCGTCCCGTAATCCTAACCGGTAGGCTAACACTAACCCGCGCCCTCACACGCACGCTCCCCCTATAGCATTGCCGTACCCTCACCTGGGCCCTAAACCATCCCCGTCCCCTAACCCTAACCCTAGCCCGAACCCTATCCCTAACCCTTCCCCGAAGCCTGACCCTCACCCATCCCCTAATCCTAACCCGTACGCTAACACTAACCCGCGCCCTCACACGCACGCTCCCCCTAAAGCGTTGCCGTACCCTCACCTGGACCCTAAACCGTCCCCGTCCCCTAACCCTAACCCTAGCCCGAACCCTAACCCTAACCCTTCCCCGAAGACTGACCCTCACCCGTCCCCTAATCCTAACCCGTACGCTAACACTAACCCACGCTCTCACTCGCACGCTCCCCCTAAAGCGTTGCCGTACCCTCACCTGGACCCTAAACCGTCCCCGTCCCCTAACCCTAACCCTAGACCAAACCCTCTCCCTAACCCTTCCCCGAAGCCTGACCCTCACCCATCCCCTAATCCTAACCCGTACGCTAACACTGACCCGCGCCCTCACACGTACGCTCCCCCTAAAGCGTTGCCGTACCCTCACCTGGACCGTGAACAGTCCCCGTCCCCTAACCCAAACCAATCCCGAACCCTAACCCTAACCCTTCCCCGAAGCCTGACCCTCACCCATCCCCGAAACCTCACCCGTACGCTAACACTAACCCGCGCCCTCACACGCACGCTCCCCCTAAAGCGTTGCCGTACCCTCACCTGGACCCTATACCGTCCCCGACCCCTTACCCTAACCCTAGCCCGAACCCTAACCCTAACACTTCCCCGAAGCCTGACCCTCACCCGTCCCCTAATCCTAATCCGTACGCTAACACTAACCCACGCCCTCACACGCACGCTCTCCCTAAAGCATTGCCGTACCCTCACCTGGACCCTAAACCGTCCCCGTCCCCTAACCCTAACCCTAGCCCGAACCCTAACCCTAACACTTCCCCAAAGCCTGACCCTCACCCGTTCCCTAATCCTAACCCGTACGCTAACACTAACCCACGCCCTCACACGCACGCTCCCCCTAAAGCGTTGCCGTACCCTCACCTGGACCGTGAACAGTCCCCGTCCCCTAACCCTAAACAAGACCGAACCCTAACCCTAACCCTTCCCCGAAGCCTGACCCTCACCCGTCCCCGAATCCTCACCCGTACGCTAACACTAACCCGCGCCCTCACACGCACGCTCCCCCTAAAGCGTTGCCGTACCCTCACCTGGACCCTAAACCGTCCCCGTCCCCTAACCCTAACCCTAGCCCGAACCCTAACCCTAACCCTTCCCCGAAGCCTGACCCTCACCCGTCCCCTAATCCTAACCCGTACGCTAACACTAACCCGCGCCCTCACACGCACGCTCCCCCTAAAGCTTTGCCGTACCCTCACCTGGACCCTAAACCGTCCCCGTCCCCGTCCCCTAACCCTAGCCCGAACCCTAACCCTAACCCTTCCCCGAAGCCTGACCCTCACCCGTCCCCTAATCCTAACCCGTACGCTAACACTAACCCACGCCCTCACACGCACGCTCCCCCTAAAGCGTTGCCGTACCCTCACCTGGACCCTAAACCGTCCCCGTCCCCTAACCCTAACCCTAGCCCGAACCCTCTCCCTAACCCTTCCCCGAAGCCTGACCCTCACCCATCCCCTAATCCTAACCCGTACGCTAACACTAACCCGCGCCCTCACACGTACGCTCCCCCTAAAGCATTGCCGTACCCTCACCTGGACCGTGAACAGTCCCCGTTCCCTAACCCTAACCAAGCCTGAACCTGAACCCTAACCCTTCCCCGAAGCCTGACCCTCACCCGTCCCCGAACCCTCACCCGTACGCTAACACTAACCCACGCCCTCACACGCACGCTCCCCCTAAAGTGTTGCCATACCCTCACCTGGACCCTAAACCGTCCCCGTCCCCTAACCCTAACCCTAGCCCGAACCCTATCCCTAACACTTCCCCGAAGGCTGACCCTCACCCGTCCCCTAATCCTAACACGTACGCTAACAATAACCCGCGCCCTCCCACGCACGCTCCCTCTAAAGTGTTGCCGTACCCTCACCTGGACCCTAAACCGTCCCCGTCCCCTAACCCTAACCCTACCCCGAACCCTAACCCTAACCATTCCCCGAAGCCTGACCCTCACCCGTCCCCTAATCCTAACCCGTACGCTAACCCTAACCCGCGCCGTCACACGCACGCTCCCCCTAAAGGGTTGCCGTACCCTCACCTGGACCGTAAACCGTCCCCGTCCCCTAACCCTAACCCTAGCCCGAACCCTAACCCTAACCCTTCCCCGAAGCCTGACCCTCACCCGTCCCCTAATCCTAACCCGTACGCTAACACTAACCCGCGCCCTCACACGCACGCTCCCCCTAAAGCGTTGCCGTACCCTCACCTGGACGCTAAACCGTCCCCGTCCCCAACCCTAACCCTAGCCCGAACCCTAACCCTAACCCTTCCCCGAAGCCTGACCCTCACCCGTCCCCTAATCCTAACCCGTACGCTAACACTAACCCGCGCCCTCACACGCACGCTCCCCCTAAAGCGTTGCCGTACCCTCACCTGGACCCTAAACCGTCCCCGTCCCCTAACCCTAACCCTAGCCCGAACCCTAACCCTAAACCTTCCCCGAAGCCTGACCCTCACCCGTCCCCTAATCCTAACCCGTACGCTAACACTAACCCGCGCCCTCACACGCACGCTCCCCCTAAAGCGTTGCCGTACCCTCACCTGGACCCTAAACCGTCCCCGTCCCCTAACCCTAACCCTAGCCCGAATCCTAACCGTAACACTTCCCCGAAGCCTGACCCTCACCCGTCCACTAATCCTAACCCGTACGCTAACACTAACCCGCGCCCTAACACGCACGCTCCCCCTAAAGCGTTGCCGTACCCTCACCTGGACCCTAAACCGTCCCCGTCCCCGTCCCCTAACCCTAGCCCGAACACTAACCCTAGCCCTTCCCCGAAGCCTGACCCTCACCCGTCCCCTAATCCTATCCGTACGCTAACACTAACCTGCGTCCTCACACGCACGCTCCCCCTAAAGCGTTGCCGTACCCTCACCTGGACCCTAAACCTTCCCCATCCCCTAACCCTAACCCTAGCCCGAACCCTAACCCTAACCCTTCCCGAAGCCTGACCATCACCCGTCCTCTAATCCTAACCCGTACACTAATACTAACCCGCGCCCTCACACGCACGCTCCCCCTAAAGCGTTGCCGTACCCTCACCTGGACCCTAAGCCGTCCCTGTCCCCTAACCCTAACCCTAGCCCGAACCCTAACCCTAACCCTTACCCGAAGCCTGACCCTCACCCGTCCCCTAATCCTAACCCGTACGCTAACACTAACCCACACCCTCACACGCACGCTCCCCCTAAAGCATTGCCATACCCCCACTTGGACCCTAAACCATCCCCGTCCCCTAACCCTAACCGTAGCCTGAACCCTAACCCTAACCCTTCCCCGAAGCCTGACCCTCACCCGTCCCCTAATCCTAAACCGTACGCTAACACTAACCCACACCCTCACACGCACGCTCCCCCTAAAGCGTTGCCGTACCCCCACCTGGACCCTAAACCGTCCCCGTCCCCTAACCCTAACCCTAGCCAGAACCCTAACCCTAACCCTTCCCCGAAGCCTGACCCTCACCCATCCCCTAATCCTAACCCGTACGCTAACACTAACCCGCGCCCTCACACGCACGCTCCCCCTAAAGCGTTGCCGTACCCTCACCTGGACCGTAAACCGTCCCCGTCCCCTAACCCTAACCCTAGCCCGAACCCTAAACCTAACCCTTCCCCGAAGCCTGACCGTCACCCGTCCCCTAATCCTAACCCGTACGTTAACACTAACCCGCGCCCTCACACGCACGCTCCCCCTAAAGCGTTGCCTTACCCTCACCTGGACCCTAAACCGTCCCCGTCCCCTAACCCTAACCCTAGCCCGAACCATAACCCTAAACCTTACCCGAAGCCTGACCCTCACCCGTCCCCTAATCCTAACCCGTACGCTAACACTAACCCGCGCCCTCACACGCACGCTCCCCCTAAAGCGTTGCCGTACCCTCACCTGGACCCTAAACCGTCCCCGTCCCCTAACCCTAACCCTAGCCCGAACCCTAACCCTAACCCTTCCCCGAAGCCTGACCCTCAACCGTCCCCTAATCCTAACCCGTACGCTAACACTAACCCGCGCCCTCACACGCACGCTCCCCATAAAGCGTTGCCGTACCCTCACCTGGACCGTAAACCGTCCCCGTCCCCTAACCCTAACCCTAGTCCGAACCCTAACCCTAAACCTTCCCCGAAGCCTGACCCTCACCCGTCCCCTAATCCTAACCCGTACGCTAACACTAACCCGCGCCCTCACACGCACGCTCCCCCTAAAGCGTTGCCGTACCCTCACCTGGACCCTAAACCGTCCCCGTCCCCTAACCCTAACCCTAGCCCGAACCCTAACCCTAACCATTCCCCGAAGCCTGACCGTCACCCGTCCCCTAATCCTAACCCGTACGTTAACACTAACCCGCGCCCTCACACGCACGCTCCCCCTAAAGCGTTGCCGTACCCTCACCTGGACCCTAAACCGTCCCCGTCCCCTAACCCTAACCCTAGCCCGAACCATAATCCTAAACCTTACCCGAAGCCTGACCCTCACCCGTCCCCTAATCCTAACCCGTACGCTATCACTCACCCAGGCCCTCACACGCACGCTCCCCCTTAAGCGTTGCCGTACCCTCAACTGGACCCTAAACCTTCCTCATCCCCTAACTCTAACCCTAGCCCGAACCCTAACCCTAACCCTTCCCCGAAGCCTGACCCTCACCCGTCCCCTAATCCTAACACTTACGCTAACAATAACCCGCGCCCTCACACGCACGCTCCCTCTAAAGCGTTGCCGTACTCTCACCTGGACCCTAAACCGTCCCCGTCCCCTAACCCTAACCCTAGCCCGAACCCTAACCCTAACCCTTCCCCGAAGCCTGACCCTCACCCGTCCCCTAATCCTAACCCGTACGCTAACACTAACCCGCGCCCTCACACGCACGCTCCCCCTAAAGCGTTGCCGTACCCTCACCTGGACCGTAAACCGTCCCCGTCCCCTAACCCTAACCCTAGCCCAAACCCTAGCCCTAAACCTTCCCCGAAGCCTGACCCTCACCCGTCCCCTAATCCTAACCCGTACGCTAACACTACCCCGCGCCCTCACACGCACGCTCCCCCTAAAGCGTTGCCGTACCCTCACCTGGACCCTAAACCGTCCCCGTCCCGTAACCCTAACCCTAGCCCGAACCCTAACCCTAACCCTTCCCCGAAGCCTGACCGTCACCCGTCCCCTAATCCTAACCCGTACGTTAACACTAACCCGCGCCCTCACACGCACGCTCCCCCTAAAGTGTTGCCGTACCCTCACCTGGACCCTAAACCGTCCCCGTCCCCTAACCCAAACCCTAGCCCGAACCATAACCCTAAACCTTACCCGAAGCCTGACCCTCACCCGTCCCCTAATCCTAACCCGTACGCTAACACTAACCCACGCCCTCACACGCACGCTCCCCCTAAAGCGTTGCCGTACCCTCACCTGGACCCTAAACCGTCCCCGTCCCCTAACCCTAACCCTAGCCCGAACCCTAACCCTAACCCTTCCCCGAAGCCTGACCCTCACCCGTCCCCTAATCCTAACCCGTACGCTAACACTAACCCGCGCCCTCACACGCACGCTCCCCCTAAAGCGTTGCCGTACCCTCACCTGGACCCTAAACCGTCCCCGTCCCCGTCCCCTAACCCTAGCCCGAACCCTAACCCTAACACTTCCCCGAAGCCTGACCCTCACCCGTCCCCTAATCCTAACCCATTCGCTAACACTAACCCGCGCCCTAACACGCACGCTCCCCCTAAAGCGTTGCCGTACCCTCACCTGGACCCTAAACCGTCCCCGTCCCCGTCCCCTAACCCTAGCCCGAACACTAACCCTAACCCTTCCCCGAAGCCTGACCCTCACCCGTCCCCTAATCCTATCCGTACGCTAACACTAACCTGCGCCCTCACACGCACGCTCCCCCTAAAGCGTTGCCGTACCCTCACCTGGACCCTAAACCTTCCCCATCCCCTAACCCTAACCCTAGCACGAACCCTAACCCTAACCCTTCCCGGAAGCCTGACCATCACCCGTCCTCTAATCCTAACCCGTACACTAATACTAACCCGCGCCCTCACACCCACGCTCCCCCTAAAGCGTTGCCGTACCCTCACCTGGACCCTAAGCCGTCCCCGTCCCCTAACCCTAACCCTAGCCCGAACCCTAACCCTAACCCTTACCCGAAGCCTGACCCTCACCCGTCCCCTAATCCTAACCCGTACGCTAACACTAACCCACACCCTCACACGCACGCTCGCCCTAAAGTGTTGCCGTACCCTCACCTGGACCCTAAACCGTCCCCGTCCCCTAACCCTAACCCTAGCCAGAACCCTAACCCTAACCCTTCCCCGAAGCCTGACCCTCATCCGTCCCCTAATCCTAACCCGTACGCTAACACTAACCCACGCCCTCACACGCACGCTCCTCCTAAAGCGTTGCCGTACCCTCACCTGGACCCTAAACCGTCCCCGTCCCCTAACCCTAACCCTAGCCCGAACCCTAACCCTAACCCTTCCCCGAAGCCTGACCCTCACCCGTCCCCTAATCCTAACCCGTACGCTAACACTAACCCGCGCCCTCACACGCACGCTCCCCCTAAAGCGTTGCCGTACCCTCACCTGGACCCTAAACCGTCCCCGTCCCCTAACCCTAACCCTAGCCCGAACCCTACCCCTAACACTTCCCCGAAGCCTGACCCTCACCCGTCCCCTAATTCTAACCCGTACGCTAACACTAACCCGCGCCCTCACACGCACGCTCCCCCTAAAGCGTTGCCGTACCCTCACCTGGACCCTAAACCGTCCCCGTCCCCTAACCCTAACCCTAGCCCGAACCCTAACCCTAACCCTTCCCCGAAGCCTGACCCTCACCCATCCCCTAATCCTAACCCGTACGCTAACACTAACCCGCGCCCTCACACGCACGCTCCCCCTAAAGCGTTGCCGTACCCTCCCCTGGACCCTAAACCGTCCCCGTCCCCTAACCCTAACCCTAGCCCGAACCCTAACCCTAACACTTCCCCGAAGCCTGACCCTCACCCTTCCCCTAATCCTAACCCGTACGCTAACACTAACCCGCGCCCTAACACGCACGCACCCCCTAAAGCGTTGCCGTACCCTCACCTGGACCCTAAACCGTCCCCGTCCCCGTCCCCTAACCCTAGCCCGAACACTAACCCTAGCCCTTCCCCGAAGCCTGACCCTCACCCGTCCCCTAATCCTATCCGTACGCTAACACTAACCTGCGCCCTCACACGCACGCTCCCCCTAAAGCGTTGCCGTACCCTCACCTGGACCCTAAACCTTCCCCATCCCCTAACCCTAACCCTAGCCCGAACCCTAACACTAAACCTTCCCCGAAGCCTGACCCTCATCCGTATCCTAATCCTAACCCGTACGCTAACACTAACCCGTGCCCTCACACGCACGCTCCCCCTAAAGCGTTGCCGTACCCTCACCTGGACCCTAAACCGTCCCCGTCACCTAACTCTAACCCTAGCCCGAACCCTAACCCTAACCCTTCCCCGAAGCCTGACCCTCACCCGTCCCCTAATCCTAACCCATACGCTAACACTACCCCGCGCCCCCACACGCACGATCCCCCTAAAGCGTCGCCGTACCCTCACTTGGACCCTAAACCGTCCCCGTCCCCTAACCCTAACCCCAGCCCGAACCCTAACCCTAACACTTCCCCGAAGCCTGACCCTCACCCGTCCCCTAATCCTAACCCGTACGCTATCACTCACCCAGGCCCTCACACGCACGCTCCCCCTTAAGCGTTGCCGTACCCTCAACTGGACCCTAAACCTTCCTCATCCCCTAACTCTAACCCTAGCCCGAACCCTAACCCTAACCCTTCCCCGAAGCCTGACCCTCACCCGTCCCCTAATCCTAACACTTACGCTAACAAGAACCCGCGCCCTCACACGCACGCTCCCTCTAAAGCGTTGCCGTACCCTCACCTGGACCCTAAACCGTCCCCGTCCCCTAACCCTAACCCTAGCCCGAACCCTAACCCTAACCCTTCCCCGAAGCCTGACCCTCACCCGTCCCCTAATCCTAACCCGTACGCTAACACTAACCCGCGCCCTCACACGCACGCTCCCCCTAAAGCGTTGCCGTACCCTCACCTGGACCCTAAACCGTCCCCGTCCCCTAACCCTAACCCTAGCCCGAACCCTAACCCTAACCCTTCCCCGAAGCCTGACCGTCACCCGTCCCCTAATCCTAACCCGTACGTTAACACTAACCCGCGCCCTCACACGCACGCTCCCCCTAAAGCGTTGCCGTACCCTCACCTGGACCCTAAACCGTCCCCGTCCCCTAACCCTAACCCTAGCCCGAACCATAACCCTAAACCTTACCCGAAGCCTGACCCTCACCCGTCCCCTAATCCTAACCCGTACGCTATCACTCACCCAGGCCCTCACACGCACGCTCCCCCTTAAGCGTTGCCGTACCCTCAACTGGACCCTAAACCTTCCTCATCCCCTAACTCTAACCCTAGCCCGAACCCTAACCCTAACCCTTCCCCGAAGCCTGACCCTCACCCGTCCCCTAATCCTAACACTTACGCTAACAGTAACCCGCGCCCTCACACGCACGCTCCCTCTAAAGCGTTGCCGTACTCTCACCTGGACCCTAAACCGTCCCCGTCCCCTAACCCTAACCCTAGCCCGAACCATAACCCTAACCCTTCCCCGAAGCCTGACCCTCACCCGTCCCCTAATCCTAACCCATACGCTAACACTAACCCGCGCCCTCACACGCACGCTCCCCCTAAAGCGTTGCCGTACCCTCACCTGGACCGTAAACCGTCCCCGTCCCCTAACCCTAACCCTAGCCCAAACCCTAGCCCTAAACCTTCCCCGAAGCCTGACCCTCACCCGTCCCCTAATCCTAACCCGTACGCTAACACTAACCCGCGCCCTCACACGCACGCTCCCCCTAAAGCGTTGCCGTACCCTCACCTGGACCCTAAACCGTCCCCGTCCCGTAACCCTAACCCTAGCCCGAACCCTAACCCTAACCCTTCCCCGAAGCCTGACCGTCACCCGTCCCCTAATCCTAACCCGTACATTAACACTAACCCGCGCCCTCACACGCACGCTCCCCCTAAAGTGTTGCCGTACCCTCACCTGGACCCTAAACCGTCCCCGTCCCCTAACCCAAACCCTAGCCCGAACCATAACCCTAAACCTTACCCGAAGCCTGACCCTCACCCGTCCCCTAATCCTAACCCGTACGCTAACACTAACCCACGCCCTCACACGCACGCTCCCCCTAAAGCGTTGCCGTACCCTCACCTGGACCCTAAACCGTCCCCGTCCCCTAACCCTAACCCTAGCCCGAACCCTAACCCTAACCCTTCCCCGAAGCCTGACCCTCACCCGTCCCCTAATCCTAACCCGTACGCTAACACTAACCCGCGCCCTCACACGCACGCTCCCCCTAAAGCGTTGCCGTACCCTCACCTGGACCCTAAACCGTCCCCGTCCCCGTCCCCTAACCCTAGCCCGAACCCTAACCCTAACACTTCCCCGAAGCCTGACCCTCACCCGTCCCCTAATCCTAACCCATTCGCTAACACTAACCCGCGCCCTAACACGCACGCTCCCCCTAAAGCGTTGCCGTACCCTCACCTGGACCCTAAACCGTCCCCGTCCCCGTCCCCTAACCCTAGCCCGAACACTAACCCTAACCCTTCCCCGAAGCCTGACCCTCACCCGTCCCCTAATCCTATCCGTACGCTAACACTAACCTGCGCCCTCACACGCACGCTCCCCCTAAAGCGTTGCCGTACCCTCACCTGGACCCTAAACCTTCCCCATCCCCTAACCCTAACCCTAGCACGAACCCTAACCCTAACCCTTCCCGGAAGCCTGACCATCACCCGTCCTCTAATCCTAACCCGTACACTAATACTAACCCGCGCCCTCACACCCACGCTCCCCCTAAAGCGTTGCCGTACCCTCACCTGGACCCTAAGCCGTCCCCGTCCCCTAACCCTAACCCTAGCCCGAACCCTAACCCTAACCCTTACCCGAAGCCTGACCCTCACCCGTCCCCTAATCCTAACCCGTACGCTAACACTAACCCACACCCTCACACGCACGCTCGCCCTAAAGCGTTGCCGTACCCTCACCTGGACCCTAAACCGTCCCCGTCCCCTAACCCTAACCCTAGCCAGAACCCTAACCCTAACCCTTCCCCGAAGCCTGACCCTCATCCGTCCCCTAATCCTAACCCGTACGCTAACACTAACCCACGCCCTCACACGCACGCTCCTCCTAAAGCGTTGCCGTACCCTCACCTGGACCCTAAACCGTCCCCGTCCCCTAACCCTAACCCTAGCCAGAACCCTAACCCTAACCCTTCCCCGAAGCCTGACCCTCACCCGTCCCCTAATCCTAACCCGTACGCTAACACTAACCCGCGCCCTCACACGCACGCTCCACCTAAAGCGTTGCCGTACCCTCACCTGGACCCTAAACCGTCCCCGTCCCCTAACCCTAACCCTAGCCCGAACCCTACCCCTAACACTTCCCCGAAGCCTGACCCTCACCCGTCCCCTAATTCTAACCCGTACGCTAACACTAACCCGCGCCCTCACACGCACGCTCCCCCTAAAGCGTTGCCGTACCCTCACCTGGACCCTAAACCGTCCCCGTCCCCTAACCCTAACCCTAGCCCGAACCCTAACCCTAACCCTTCCCCGAAGCCTGACCCTCACCCGTCCCCTAATCCTAACCCGTACGCTAACACTAACCCGCGCCCTCACACGCACGCTCCCCCTAAAGCGTTGCCGTACCCTCCCCTGGACCCTAAACCGTCCCCGTCCCCTAACCCTAACCCTAGCCCGAACCCTAACCCTAACACTTCCCCGAAGCCTGACCCTCACCCTTCCCCTAATCCTAACCCGTACGCTAACACTAACCCGCGCCCTAACACGCACGCACCCCCTAAAGCGTTGCCGTACCCTCACCTGGACCCTAAACCGTCCCCGTCCCCGTCCCCTAACCCTAGCCCGAACACTAACCCTAGCCCTTCCCCGAAGCCTGACCCTCACCCGTCCCCTAATCCTATCCGTACGCTAACACTAACCTGCGCCCTCACACGCACGCTCCCCCTAAAGCGTTGCCGTACCCTCACCTGGACCCTAAACCTTCCCCATCCCCTAACCCTAACCCTAGCCCGAACCCTAACACTAAACCTTCCCCGAAGCCTGACCCTCATCCGTCCCCTAATCCTAACCCGTACGCTAACACTAACCCGTGCCCTCACACGCACGCTCCCCCTAAAGCGTTGCCGTACCCTCACCTGGACCCTAAACCGTCCCCGTCACCTAACTCTAACCCTAGCCCGAACCCTAACCCTAACCCTTCCCCGAAGCCTGACCCTCACCCGTCCCCTAATCCTAACCCATACGCTAACACTACCCCGCGCCCTCACACGCACGATCCCCCTAAAGCGTCGCCGTACCCTCACTTGGACCCTAAACCGTCCCCGTCCCCTAACCCTAACCCCAGCCCGAACCCTAACCCTAACACTTCCCCGAAGCCTGACCCTCACCCGTCCCCTAATCCTAACCCGTACGCTATCACTCACCCAGGCCCTCACACGCACGCTCCCCCTTAAGCGTTGCCGTACCCTCAACTGGACCCTAAACCTTCCTCATCCCCTAACTCTAACCCTAGCCCGAACCCTAACCCTAACCCTTCCCCGAAGCCTGACCCTCACCCGTCCCCTAATCCTAACACTTACGCTAACAAGAACCCGCGCCCTCACACGCACGCTCCCTCTAAAGCGTTGCCGTACCCTCACCTGGACCCTAAACCGTCCCCGTCCCCTAACCCTAACCCTAGCCCGAACCCTAACCCTAACCCTTCCCCGAAGCCTGACCCTCACCCGTCCCCTAATCCTAACCCGTACGCTAACACTAACCCGCGCCCTCACACGCACGCTCCCCCTAAAGCGTTGCCGTACCCTCACCTGGACCGTAAACCGTCCCCGTCCCCTAACCCTAACCCTAGTCCAAACCCTAACCCTAAACCTTCCCCGAAGCCTGACCCTCACCCGTCCCCTAATCCTAACCCGTACGCTAACACTAACCCGCGCCCTCACACGCACGCTCCCCCTAAAGCGTTGCCGTACCCTCACCTGGACCCTAAACCGTCCCCGTCCCCTAACCCTAACCCTAGCCCGAACCCTAACCCTAACCCTTCCCCGAAGCCTGACCGTCACCCGTCCCCTAATCCTAACCCGTACGTTAACACTAACCCGCGCCCTCACACGCACGCTCCCCCTAAAGCGTTGCCGTACCCTCACCTGGAACCTAAACCGTCCCCGTCCCCTAACCCTAACCCTAGCCCGAACCATAACCCTAAACCTTACCCGAAGCCTGACCCTCACCCGTCCCCTAATCCTAACCCGTACGCTAACACTAACCCGCGCCCTCACACGCACGCTCCCCCTAAAGCGTTGCCGTACCCCCACCTGGACCGTAAACCGTCCCCATCCCCTAACCCTAACCCTAGCCCAAACCCTAACCCTAAACCTTCCCCGAAGCCTGACCCTCACCCGTCCCCTAATCCTAACCCGTACGCTAACACTAACCCGCGCCCTCACACGCACGCTCCCCCTAAAGCGTTGCCGTACCCTCACCTGGACCCTAAACCGTCCCCGTCCCCTAACCCTAACCCTATCCCGAACCCTAACCCTAACCCTTCCCCGAAGCCTGACCCTCACCCGTCCCCTAATCCTAACCCGTACTCTAACACTAACCCGCGCCCTCACACGCACGCTCCCCCTAAAGCGTTGCCGTACCCTCACCTGGACCCTAAACCGTCCCCGTCCCCTAACCCTAACCCTAGCCCGAACCCTAACCCTAACCCTTCCCCGAAGCCTGACCCTCACCCGTCCCCTAATCCTAACCCGTACGCTAACACTAACCCGCGCCCTCACACGCACGCTCCCCCTAAAGCGTTGCCGTACCCTCACCTGGACCCTAAACCGTCCCCGTCCCCGTCCCCTAACCCTAGCCCGAACCCTAACCCTAACACTTCCCCGAAGCCTGACCCTCACCCGTCCCCTAATCCTAACCCATTCGCTAACACTAACCCGCGCCCTAACACGCACGCTCCCCCGAAAGCGTTGCCGTACCCTCACCTGGACCCTAAACCGTCCCCGTCCCCGTCCCCTAACCCTAGCCCGAACACTAACCCTAACCCTTCCCCGAAGCCTGACCCTCACCCGTCCCCTAATCCTATCCGTACGCTAACACTAACCTGCGCCCTCACACGCACGCTCCCCATAAAGCGTTGCCGTACCCTCACCTGGACCCTAAACCTTCCCCATCCCCTAACCCTAACCCTAGCCCGAACCCTAACCCTAACCCTTCCCGGAAGCCTGACCATCACCCGTCCTCTAATCCTAACCCGTACACTAATACTAACCCGCGCCCTCACACCCACGCTCCCCCTAAAGCGTTGCCGTACCCTCACCTGGACCCTAAGCCGTCCCCGTCCCCTAACCCTAAACCTAGCCCGAACCCTAACCCTAACCCTTACCCGAAGCCTGACCCTCACCCGTCCCCTAATCCTAACCCGTACGCTAACACTAACCCACACCCTCACACGCACGCTCCCCCTAAAGCGTTGCCGTACCCCCACCTGGACACTAAACCGTCCCCGTCCCCTAACCCTAACCGTAGCCTGAACCCTAACCCTAACCCTTCCCCGAAGCCTGACCCTCACCCGTCCCCTAATCCTAACCCGTACGCTAACACTAACCCACGCCCTCACACGCACGCTCCCCCTAAAGCGTTGCCGTACCCTCACCTGGACCCTAAACCGTCCCCGTCCCCGTCCCCTAACCCTAGCCAGAACCCTAACCCTAACCCTTCCCCGAAGCCTGACCCTCACCCGTCCCCTAATCCTAACCCGTACGCTAACACTAACCCGCGCCCTCACACGCACGCTCCCCCTAAAGCGTTGCTGTACCCTCCCCTGGACCATAAACCGTCCCCGTCCCCTAACCTTAACCCTAGCCCGAACCCTAACACTAAACCTTCCCCGAAGCCTGACCCTCACCCGTCCCCTAATCCTAACCCGTACGCTAACACTAACCCGTGCCCTCACACGCACGCTCCCCCTAAAGCGTTGCCATACCCTCACCTGGACCCTAAACCGTCCCCGTCACCTAACTCTAACCCTAGCCCGAACCCTAACCCTAACCCTTCCCCGAAGCCTGACCCTCACCCGTCCCCTAATCCTAACCCGTACGCTAACACTACCCCGCGCCCTCACACGCACGATCCCCCTAAAGCGTTGCCGTACCCTCACTTGGACCCTAAACCGTCCCCGTCCCCTAACCCTAACCCCAGCCCGAACCCTAACCCTAACACTTCCCCGAAGCCTGACCCTCACCCGTCCCCTAATCCTAACCCGTACGCTATCACTCAGCCAGGCCCTCACACGCACGCTCCCCCTTAAGCGTTGCCGTACCCTCAACTGGACCCTAAACCTTCCTCATCCCCTAACTCTAACCCTAGCCCGAACCCTAACCCTAACCCTTCCCCGAAGCCTGACCCTCACCCGTCCCCTAATCCTAACACTTACGCTAACAATAACCCACGCCCTCACACGCACGCTCCCTCTAAAGCGTTGCCGTACTCTCACCTGGACCCTAAACCGTCCCCGTCCCCTAACCCTAACCCTAGCCCGAACCCTAACCCTAACCCTTCCCCGAAGCCTGACCCTCACCCGTCCCCTAATCCTATCCGTAAGCTAACACTAACCTGCGCCCTCACACGCACGCTCCCCCTAAAGCGTTGCCGTACCCTCACCTGGACCCTAAACCTTCCCCATCCCCTAACCCTAACCCTAGCCCGAACCCTAACCCTAACCCTTCCCGGAAGCCTGACCATCACCCGTCCTCTAATCCTAACCCGTACACTAATACTAACCCGCGCCCTCACACCCACGCTCCCCCTAAAGCGTTGCCGTACCCTCACCTGGACCCTAAGCCGTCCCCGTCCCCTAACCCTAACCCTAGCCCGAACCCTAACCCTAACCCTTACCCGAAGCCTGACCCTCACCCGTCCCCTAATCCTAACCCGTACGCTAACACTAACCCACACCCTCACACGCACGCTCGCCCTAAAGCGTTGCCGTACCCTCACCTGGACCCTAAACCGTCCCCGTCCCCTAACCCTAACCCTAGCCAGAACCCTAACCCTAACCCTTCCCCGAAGCCTGACCCTCACCCGTCCCCTAATCCTAACCCGTACGCTAACACTAACCCGCGCCCTCACACGCACGCTCCCCCTAAAGCGTTGCCGTACCCTCACCTGGACCCTAAACCGTCCCCGTCCCCTAACCCTAACCCTAGCCCGAACCCTAACCCTAACCCTTCCCCGAAGCCTGACCCTCACCCGTCCCCTAATCCTAACCCGTACGCTAACACTAACCCGCGCCCTCACACGCACGCTCCCCCTAAAGCGTTGCCGTACCCTCACCTGGACCCTAAACCGTCCCCGTCCCCTAACCCTAACCCTAGCCCGAACCCTAACCCTAACCCTTCCCCGAAGCCTGACCCTCACCCGTCCCCTAATCCTAACCCGTACGCTAACACTAACCCGCGCCCTCACACGCACGCTCCCCCTAAAGCGTTGCCGTACCCTCACCTGGACCCTAAACCGTCCCCGTCCCCGTCCCCTAACCCTAGCCCGAACCCTAACCCTAACACTTCCCCGAAGCCTGACCCTCACCCGTCCCCTAATCCTAACCCATTCGCTAACACTAACCCGCGCCCTAACACGCACGCTCCCCCTAAAGCGTTGCCGTACCCTCACCTGGACCCTAAACCGTCCCCGTCCCCGTCCCCTAACCCTAGCCCGAACACTAACCCTAACCCTTCCCCGAAGCCTGACCCTCACCCGTCCCCTAATCCTATCCGTACGCTAACACTAACCTGCGCCCTCACACGCACGCTCCCCATAAAGCGTTGCCGTACCCTCACCTGGACCCTAAACCTTCCCCATCCCCTAACCCTAACCCTAGCCCGAACCCTAACCCTAACCCTTCCCGGAAGCCTGACCATCACCCGTCCTCTAATCCTAACCCGTACACTAATACTAACCCGCGCCCTCACACCCACGCTCCCCCTAAAGCGTTGCCGTACCCTCACCTGGACCCTAAGCCGTCCCCGTCCCCTAACCCTAAACCTAGCCCGAACCCTAACCCTAACCCTTACCCGAAGCCTGACCCTCACCCGTCCCCTAATCCTAACCCGTACGCTAACACTAACCCACACCCTCACACGCACGCTCCCCCTAAAGCGTTGCCGTACCCCCACCTGGACACTAAACCGTCCCCGTCCCCTAACCCTAACCGTAGCCTGAACCCTAACCCTAACACTTCCCCGAAGCCTGACCCTCACCCGTCCCCTAATCCTAACCCGTACGCTAACACTAACCCACGCCCTCACACGCACGCTCCCCCTAAAGCGTTGCTGTACCCTCCCCTGGACCCTAAACCGTCCCCGTCCCCTAACCTTAACCCTAGCCCGAACCCTAACACTAAACCTTCCCCGAAGCCTGACCCTCACCCGTCCCCTAATCCTAACCCGTACGCTAACACTAACCCGTGCCCTCACACGCACGCTCCCCCTAAAGCGTTGCCATACCCTCACCTGGACCCTAAACCGTCCCCGTCACCTAACTCTAACCCTAGCCCGAACCCTAACCCTAACCCTTCCCCGAAGCCTGACCCTCACCCGTCCCCTAATCCTAACCCGTACGCTAACACTACCCCGCGCCCTCACACGCACGATCCCCCTAAAGCGTTGCCGTACCCTCACTTGGACCCTAAACCGTCCCCGTCCCCTAACCCTAACCCCAGCCCGAACCCTAACCCTAACACTTCCCCGAAGCCTGACCCTCACCCGTCCCCTAATCCTAACCCGTACGCTATCACTCACCCAGGCCCTCACACGCACGCTCCCCCTTAAGCGTTGCCGTACCCTCAACTGGACCCTAAACCTTCCTCATCCCCTAACTCTAACCCTAGCCCGAACCCTAACCCTAACCCTTCCCCGAAGCCTGACCCTCACCCGTCCCCTAATCCTAACACTTACGCTAACAATAACCCACGCCCTCACACGCACGCTCCCTCTAAAGCGTTGCCGTACTCTCACCTGGACCCTAAACCGTCCCCGTCCCCTAACCCTAACCCTAGCCCGAACCCTAACCCTAACCCTTCCCCGAAGCCTGACCCTCACCCGTCCCCTAATCCTAACCCGTACGCTAACACTAACCCGCGCCCTCACACGCACGCTCCCCCTAAAGCGTTGCCGTACCCTCACCTGGACCGTAAACCGTCCCCGTCCCCTAACCCTAACCCTAGCCCAAACCCTAGCCCTAAACCTTCCCCGAAGCCTGACCCTCACCCGTCCCCTAATCCTAACCCGTACGCTAACACTAACCCGCGCCCTCACACGCACGCTCCCCCTAAAGCGTTGCCGTACCCTCACCTGGACCCTAAACCGTCCCCGTCCCCTAACCCTAACCCTAGCCCGAACCCTAACCCTAACCCTTCCCCAAAGCCTGACCGTCACCCGTCCCCTAATCCTAACCCGTACGTTAACACTAACCCGCGCCCTCACACGCACGCTCCCCCTAAAGTGTTGCCGTACCCTCACCTGGACCCTAAACCGTCCCCGTCCCCTAACCCAAACCCTAGCCCGAACCATAACCCTAAACCTTACCCGAAGCCTGACCCTCACCCGTCCCCTAATCCTAACCCGTACGCTAACACTAACCCACGCCCTCACACGCACACTCCCCCTAAAGCGTTGCCGTACCCTCACCTGGACCCTAAACCGTCCCCGTCCCCTAACCCTAACCCTAGCCCGAACCCTAACCCTAACCCTTCCCCGAAGCCTGACCCTCACCCGTCCCCTAATCCTAACCCGTACGCTAACACTAACCCGCGCCCTCACACGCACGCTCCCCCTAAAGCTTTGCCGTACCCTCACCTGGACCCTAAACCGTCCCCGTCCCCGTCCCCTAACCCTAGCCCGAACCCTAACCCTAACACTTCCCCGAAGCCTGACCCTCACCCATCCCCTAATCCTAACCCATTCGCTAACACTAACCCGCGCCCTAACACGCACGCTCCCCCTAAAGCGTTGCCGTACCCTCACCTGGACCCTAAACCGTCCCCGTCCCCGTCCCCTAACCCTAGCCCGAACACTAACCCTAACCCTTCCCCGAAGCCTGACCCTCACCCGTCCCCTAATCCTATCCGTAAGCTAACACTAACCTGCGCCCTCACACGCACGCTCCCCCTAAAGCGTTGCCGTACCCTCACCTGGACCCTAAACCTTCCCCATCCCCTAACCCTAACCCTAGCCCGAACCCTAACCCTAACCCTTCCCGGAAGCCTGACCATCACCCGTCCTCTAATCCTAACCCGTACACTAATACTAACCCGCGCCCTCACACCCACGCTCCCCCTAAAGCGTTGCCGTACCCTCACCTGGACCCTAAGCCGTCCCCGTCCCCTAACCCTAACCCTAGCCCGAACCCTAACCCTAACCCTTACCCGAAGCCTGACCCTCACCCGTCCCCTAATCCTAACCCGTACGCTAACACTAACCCACACCCTCACACGCACGCTCGCCCTAAAGCGTTGCCGTACCCTCACCTGGACCCTAAACCGTCCCCGTCCCCTAACCCTAACCCTAGCCAGAACCCTAACCCTAACCCTTCCCCGAAGCCTGACCCTCACCCGTCCCCTAATCCTAACCCGAACGCTAACACTAACCCACGCCCTCACACGCACGCTCCTCCTAAAGCGTTGCCGTACCCTCACCTGGACCCTAAACCGTCCCCGTCCCCTAACCCTAACCCTAGCCCGAACCCTAACCCTAACCCTTCCCCGAAGCCTGACCCTCACCCGTCCCCTAATCCTAACCCGAACGCTAACACTAACCCGCGCCCTCACACGCACGCTCCCCCTAAAGCGTTGCCATACCCTCACCTGGACCCTAAACCGTCCCCGTCCCCTAACCCTAACCCTAGCCCGAACCCTACCCCTAACACTTCCCCGAAGCCTGACCCTCACCCGTCCCCTAATTCTAACCCGTACGCTAACACTAACCCGCGCCCTCACACGCACGCTCCCCCTAAAGCGTTGCCGTACCCTCACCTGGACCCTAAACCGTCCCCGTCCCCTAACCCTAACCCTAGCCCGAACCCTAACCCTAACCCTTCCCCGAAGCCTGACCCTCACCCGTCCCCTAATCCTAACCCGTACGCTAACACTAACCCGCGCCCTCACACGCACGCTCCCCCTAAAGCGTTGCCGTACCCTCCCCTGGACCCTAAACCGTCCCCGTCCCCTAACCCTAACCCTAGCCCGAACCCTAACCCTAACACTTCCCCGAAGCCTGACCCTCACCCGTCCCCTAATCCTAACCCGTACGCTAACACTACCCCGCGCCCTAACACGCACGCACCCCCTAAAGCGTTGCCGTACCCTCACCTGGACCCTAAACCGTCCCCGTCCCCGTCCCCTAACCCTAGCCCGAACACTAACCCTAGCCCTTCCCCGAAGCCTGACCCTCACCCGTCCCCTAATCCTATCCGTACGCTAACACTAACCTGCGCCCTCACACGCACGCTCCCCCTAAAGCGTTGCCGTACCCTCACCTGGACCCTAAACCTTCCCCATCCCCTAACCCTAACCCTAGCCCGAACCCTAACACTAAACCTTCCCCGAAGCCTGACCCTCAACCGTCCCCTAATCCTAACCCGTACGCTAACACTAACCCGTGCCCTCACACGCACGCTCCCGCTAAAGCGTTGCCGTACCCTCACCTGGACCCTAAACCGTCCCCGTCACCTAACTCTAACCCTAGCCCGAACCCTAACCCTAACCCTTCCCCGAAGCCTGACCCTCACCCGTCCCCTAATCCTAACCCGTATGCTAACACTACCCCGCGCCCTCACACGCACGATCCCCCTAAAGCGTCGCCGTACCCTCACTTGGACCCTAAACCGTCCCCGTCCCCTAACCCTAACCCCAGCCCGAACCCTAACCCTAACACTTCCCCGAAGCCTGGCCCTCACCCGTCCCCTAATCCTAACCCGTACGCTATCACTCACCCAGGCCCTCACACGCACGCTCCCCCTTAAGCGTTGCCGTACCCTCAACTGGACCCTAAACCTTCCTCATCCCCTAACTCTAACCCTAGCCCGAACCCTAACCCTAACCCTTCCCCGAAGCCTGACCCTCACCCGTCCCCTAATCCTAACACTTACGCTAACAAGAACCCGCGCCCTCACACGCACGCTCCCTCTAAAGCGTTGCCGTACCCTCACCTGGACCCTAAACCGTCCCCGTCCCCTAACCCTAACCCTAGCCCGAACCCTAACCCTAACCCTTCCCCGAAGCCTGACCCTCACCCGTCCCCTAATCCTAACCCGTACGCTAACACTAACCCGCGCCCTCACACGCACGCTCCCCCTAAAGCGTTGCCGTACCCTCACCTGGACCGTAAACCGTCCCCGTCCCCTAACCCTAACCCTAGCCCAAACCCTAACCCTAAACCTTCCCCGAAGCCTGACCCTCACCCGTCCCCTAATCCTAACCCGTACGCTAACACTAACCCGCGCCCTCACACGCACGCTCCCTCTAAAGCGTTGCCGTACCCTCACCTGGACCCTAAACCGTCCCCGTCCCCTAACCCTAACCCTAGCCCGAACCCTAACCCTAACCCTTCCCCGAAGCCTGACCCTCACCCGTCCCCTAATCCTAACCCGTACGTTAACACTAACCCGCGCCCTCACACGCACGCTCCCCCTAAAGCGTTGCCGTACCCTCACCTGGACCCTAAACCGTCCCCGTCCCCTAACCCTAACCCTAGCCCGAACCATAACCCTAAACCTTACCCGAAGCCTGACCCTCACCCGTCCCCTAATCCTAACCCGTACGCTAACACTAACCCGCGCCCTCACACGCACGCTCCCCCTAAAGCGTTGCCGTACCCTCACCTGGACCGTAAACCGTCCCCATCCCCTAACCCTAACCCTAGCCCAAACCCTAACCCTAAACCTTCCCCGAAGCCTGACCCTCACCCGTCCCCTAATCCTAACCCGTACGCTAACACTAACCCGCGCCCTCACACGCACGCTCCCCCTAAAGCGTTGCCGTACCCTCACCTGGACCCTAAACCGTCCCCGTCCCCTAACCCTAACCCTAGCCCGAACCCTAACCCTAACCCTTCCCTGAAGCCTGACCGTCACCCGTCCCCTAATCCTAACCCGTACGCTAACACTAACCCGCACCCTCACACGCACGCTCCCCCTAAAGCGTTGCCGTACCCTCACCTGGACCCTAAACCGTCCCCGTCCCCTAACCCTAACCCTAGCCCGAACCCTAACCCTAACCCTTCCCCGAAGCCTGACCCTCACCCGTCCCCTAATCCTAACCCGTACGCTAACACTAACCCGCACCCTCACACGCACGCTCCCCCTAAAGCGTTGCCGTACCCTCACCTGGACCCTAAACCGTCCCCGTCCCCGTCCCCTAACCCTAGCCCGAACCCTAACCCTAACACTTCCCCGAAGCCTGACCCTCACCCGTCCCCTAATCCTAACCCATTCGCTAACACTAACCCGCGCCCTAACACGCACGCTCCCCCTAAAGCGTTGCCGTACCCTCACCTGGACCCTAAACCGTCCCCGTCCCCGTCCCCTAACCCTAGCCCGAACACTAACCCTAACCCTTCCCCGAAGCCTGACCCTCACCCGTCCCCTAATCCTATCCGTACGCTAACACTAACCTGCGCCCTCACACGCACGCTCCCCCTAAAGCGTTGCCGTACCCTCACCTGGACCCTAAACCTTCCCCATCCCCTAACCCTAACCCTAGCCCGAACCCTAACCCTAACCCTTCCCGGAAGCCTGACCATCACCCGTCCTCTAATCCTAACCCGTACACTAATACTAACCCGCGCCCTCACACCCACGCTCCCCCTAAAGCGTTGCCGTACCCTCACCTGGACCCTAAGCCGTCCCCGTCCCCTAACCCTAAACCTAGCCCTTACCCGAAGCCTGACCCTCACCCGTCCCCTAATCCTAAACCGTACGCTAACACTAACCCACACCCTCACACGCACGCTCCCCCTAAAGCGTTGCCGTACCCCCACCTGGACCCTAAACCATCCCCGTCCCCTAACCCTAACCGTAGCCTGAACCTTAACCCTAACCCTTCCCCGAAGCCTGACCCTCACCCGTCCCCTAATCCTAAACCGTACGCTAACACTAACCCACACCCTCACACGCACGCTCCCCCTAAAGCGTTGCCGTACCCCCACCTGGACCCTAAACCGTCCCCATCCCCTAACCCTAACCGTAGCCTGAACCCTAACCCTAACCCTTCCCCGAAGCCTGACCCTCACCCGTCCCCTAATCCTAACCCGTACGCTAACACTAACCCACGCCCTCACACGCACGCTCCCCCTAAAGCGTTGCCGTACCCTCACCTGGACCCTAAACCGTCCCCGTCCCCTAACCCTAACCCTAGCCAGAACCCTAACCCTAACCCTTCCCCGAAGCCTGACCCTCACCCGTCCCCTAATCCTAACCCGTACGCTAACACTAACCCGCGCCCTCACACGCACGCTCCCCCTAAAGGGTTGCCGTACCCTCACCTGGACCCTAAACCGTCCCCGTACCCTAAACCTAACCCTAGCCCGAACCCTAACCCTAACCCTTCCCCGAAGCCTGACCCTCACCCGTCCCCTAATCCTAACCCGTACGCTAACACTAACCCGCGCCCTCACACGCACGCTCCCCCTAAAGCGTTGCTGTACCCTCCCCTGGACCCTAAACCGTCCCCGTCCCCTAACCTGAACCCTAGCCCGAACCCTAACACTAAACCTTCCCCGAAGCCTGACCCTCACCCGTCCCCTAATCCTAACCCGTACGCTAACACTAACCCGTGCCCTCACACGCACGCTCCCCCTAAAGCGTTGCCGTATCCTCACCTGGACCCTAAATCGTCCCCGTCACCTAACTCTAACCCTAGCCCGAACCCTAACCCTAACCCTTCCCCGAAGCCTGACCCTCACCCGTCCCCTAATCCTAACCCGTACGCTAACACTACCCCGCGCCCTCACACGCACGCTCCCCCTAAAGCGTTGCCGTACCCTCACTTGGACCCTAAACCGTCCCCGTCCCCTAACCCTAACCCCAGCCCGAACCCTAACCCTAACACTTCCCCGAAGCCTGACACTCACCCGTCCCCTAATCCTAACCCGTACGCTATCACTCACCCAGGCCCTCACACGCACGCTCCCCCTTAAGCGTTGCCGTACCCTCAACTGGACCCTAAACCTTCCTCGTCCCCTAACTCTAACCCTAGCCCGAACCCTAACCCTAACCCTTCCCCGAAGCCTGACCCTCACCCGTCCCCTAATCCTAACACTTACGCTAACAATAACCCGCGCCCTCACACGCACGCTCCCTCTAAAGCGTTGCCGTACCCTCAACTGGACCCTAAACCGTCCCCGTCCCCTAACCCTAACCCTAGCCCGAACCCTAACGCTAACCCTTCCCCGAAGCCTGACCCTCACCCGTCCCCTAATCCTAACCCGTACGCTAACACTAACCCGCGCCCTCACACGCACGCTCCCCCTAAAGCGTTGCCGTACCCTCACCTGGACCGTAAACCGTCCCCGTCCCCTAACCCTAACCCTAGCCCGAACACTAACCCTAAACCTTCCCCGAAGCTTGACCCTCACCCGTCCCCTAATCCTATCCGTACGCTAACACTAACCTGCGCCCTCACACGCACGCTCCCCCTAAAGCGTTGCCGTACCCTCACCTGGACCCTAAACCTTCCCCATCCCCTAACCCTAACCCTAGCCCGAACCCTAACCCTAACCCTTCCCGGAAGCCTGACCATCACCCGTCCTCTAATCCTAACCCGTACACTAATACTAACCCGCGCCCTCACACCCACGCTCCCCCTAAAGCGTTGCCGTACCCTCACCTGGACCCTAAGCCGTCCCCGTCCCCTAACCCTAACCCTAGCCCGAACCCTAACCCTAACCCTTACCCGAAGCCTGACCCTCACCAGTCCCCTAATCCTAACCCGTATGCTAACACTAACCCACACCCTCACACGCACGCTCGCCCTAAACCGTTGCCGTACCCTCACCTGGACCCTAAACCGTCCCCGTCCCCTAACCCTAACCCTAGCCCGAACCCTAACCCTAACCCTTCCCCGAAGCCTGACCCTCACCCGTCCCCTAATCCTAACCCGTACGCTAACACTAACCCACGCCCTCACACGCACGCTCCTCCTAAAGCGTTGCCGTACCCTCACCTGGACCCTAAACCGTCCCCGTCCCCTAACCCTAACCCTAGCCCGAACCCTAACCCTAACCCTTCCCCGAAGCCTGACCCTCACCCGTCCCCTAATCCTAACCCGTACGCTAACACTAACCCGCGCCCTCACACGCACGCTCCCCCTAAAGCGTTGCCGTACCCTCACCTGGACCCTAAACCGTCCCCGTCCCCTAACCCTAACCCTAGCCCGAACCCTACCCCTAACACTTCCCCGAAGCCTGACCCTCACCCGTCCCCTAATTCTAACCCGTACGCTAACACTAACCCGCGCCCTCACATGCACGCTCCCCCTAAAGCGTTGCCGTACCCTCACCTGGACCCTAAACCGTCCCCGTCCCCTAACCCTAACCCTAGCCCGAACCCTAACCCTAACCCTTCCCCGAAGCCTGACCCTCACCCGTCCCCTAATCCTAACCCGTACGCTAACACTAACCCGCGCCCTCACACGCACGCTCCCCCTAAAGCGTTGCCGTACCCTCCCCTGGACCCTAAACCGTCCCCGTCCCCTAACCCTAACCCTAGCCCGAACCCTAACCCTAACACTTCCCCGAAGCCTGACCCTCACCCGTCCCCTAATCCTAACCCGTACGCTAACACTAACCCGCGCCCTAACACGCACGCACCCCCTAAAGCGTTGCCGTACCCTCACCTGGACCCTAAACCGTCCCCGTCCCCTAACCCTAACCCTAGCCCGAACCCTACCCCTAACACTTCCCCGAAGCCTGACCCTCACCCGTCCCCTAATTCTAACCCGTACGCTAACACTAACCCGCGCCCTCACATGCACGCTCCCCCTAAAGCGTTGCCGTACCCTCACCTGGACCCTAAACCGTCCCCGTCCCCTAACCCTAACCCTAGCCCGAACCCTAA
This sequence comes from Delphinus delphis, assembly GCF_949987515.2. NCBI lineage: Eukaryota > Metazoa > Chordata > Mammalia > Artiodactyla > Delphinidae > Delphinus > Delphinus delphis. The sequence continues at coordinate 277,584 of NW_027192719.1, forward strand.
CCCTAACCCTTCCCCGAAGCCTGACCCTCACCCGTCCCCTAATCCTAACCCGTACGCTAACACTAACCCGCGCCCTCACACGCACGCTCCCCCTAAAGCGTTGCCGTACCCTCCCCTGGACCCTAAACCGTCCCCGTCCCCTAACCCTAACCCTAGCCCGAACCCTAACCCTAACACTTCCCCGAAGCCTGACCCTCACCCGTCCCCTAATCCTAACCCGTACGCTAACACTAACCCGCGCCCTAACACGCACGCACCCCCTAAAGCGTTGCCGTACCCTCACCTGGACCCTAAACCGTCCCCGTCCCCGTCCCCTAACCCTAGCCCGAACACTAACCCTAGCCCTTCCCCGAAGCCTGACCCTCACCCGTCCCCTAATCCTATCCGTACGCTAACACTAACCCGCGCCCTAACACGCACGCTCCCCCTAAAGCGTTGCCGTACCCTCACCTGGACCCTAAACCTTCCCCATCCCCTAACCCTAACCCTAGCCCGAACCCTAACACTAAACCTTCCCCGAAGCCTGACCCTCACCCGTCCCCTAATCCTAACCCGTACGCTAACACTAACCCGTGCCCTCACACGCACGCTCCCCCTAAAGCGTTGCCGTACCCTCACCTGGACCCTAAACCGTCCCCGTCACCTAACTCTAACCCTAGCCCGAACCCTAACCCTAACCCTTCCCCGAAGCCTGACCCTCACCCGTCCCCTAATCCTAACCCGTACGCTAACACTACCCCGCGCCCTCACACGCACGATCCCCCTAAAGCGTCGCCGTACCCTCACTTGGACCCTAAACCATCCCCGTCCCCTAACCCTAACCCCAGCCCGAACCCTAACCCTAACACTTCCCCGAAGCCTGACCCTCACCCGTCCCCTAATGCTAACCCGTACGCTATCACTCACCCAGGCCCTCACACGCACGCTCCCCCTTAAGCGTTGCCGTACCCTCAACTGGACCCTAAACCTTCCTCATCCCCTAACTCTAACCCTAGCCCGAACCCTAACCCTAACCCTTCCCCGAAGCCTGACCCTCACCCGTCCCCTAATCCTAACACTTACGCTAACAAGAACCCACGCCCTCACATGCACGCTCCCTCTAAAGCGTTGCCGTACCCTCACCTGGACCCTAAACCGTCCCCGTCCCCTAACCCTAACCCTAGCCCGAACCCTAACCCTAACCCTTCCCCGAAGCCTGACCCTCACCCGTCCCCTAATCCTAACCCGTACGCTAACACTAACCCGCGCCCTCACACGCACGCTCCCCCTAAAGCGTTGCCGTACCCTCACCTGGACCCTAAACCGTCCCCGTCCCCTAACCCTAACCCTAGCCCGAACCCTAACCCTAACCCTTCCCCGAAGCCTGACCCTCACCCGTCCCCTAATCCTAACCCGTACGCTAACACTAACCCGCACCCTCACACGCACGCTCCCCCTAAAGCGTTGCCGTACCCTCACCTGGACCCTAAACCGTCCCCGTCCCCGTCCCCTAACCCTAGCCCGAACCCTAACCCTAACACTTCCCCGAAGCCTGACCCTCACCCGTCCCCTAATCCTAACCCATTCGCTAACACTAACCCGCGCCCTAACACGCACGCTCCCCCTAAAGCGTTGCCGTACCCTCACCTGGACCCTAAACCGTCCCCGTCCCCGTCCCCTAACCCTAGCCCGAACACTAACCCTAACCCTTCCCCGAAGCCTGACCCTCACCCGTCCCCTAATCCTAACCCGTACGCTAACACTAACCCACACCCTCACACGCACGCTCCCCCTAAAGCGTTGCCGTACCCCCACGTGGACCCTAAACCATCCCCGTCCCCTAACCCTAACCGTAGCCTGAACCTTAACCCTAACCCTTCCCCGAAGCCTGACCCTCACCCGTCCCCTAATCCTAAACCGTACGCTAACACTAACCCACACCCTCACACGCACGCTCCCCCTAAAGCGTTGCCGTACCCCCACCTGGACCCTAAACCGTCCCCATCCCCTAACCCTAACCGTAGCCTGAACCCTAACCCTAACCCTTCCCCGAAGCCTGACCCTCACCCGTCCCCTAATCCTAACCCGTACGCTAACACTAACCCACGCCCTCACACGCACGCTCCCCCTAAAGCGTTGCCGTACCCTCACCTGGACCCTAAACCGTCCCCGTCCCCTAACCCTAACCCTAGCCAGAACCCTAACCCTAACCCTTCCCCGAAGCCTGACCCTCACCCGTCCCCTAATCCTAACCCGTACGCTAACACTAACCCGCGCCCTCACACGCACGCTCCCCCTAAAGGGTTGCCGTACCCTCACCTGGACCCTAAACCGTCCCCGTACCCTAAACCTAACCCTAGCCCGAACCCTAACCCTAACCCTTCCCCGAAGCCTGACCCTCACCCGTCCCCTAATCCTAACCCGTACGCTAACACTAACCCGCGCCCTCACACGCACGCTCCCCCTAAAGCGTTGCCGTACCCTCACCTGGACCCTAAACCTTCCCCATCCCCTAACCCTAACCCTAGCCCGAACCCTAAACCTAACCCTTCCCCGAAGCCTGACCCTCACCCGTCCTCTAATCCTAACCCGTACAGTAACACTAACCCGCGCCCTCACACGCACACTCGCCCTAAAGAGTTGCCGTACCCTCACCTGGACCCTAAACCTTCCCCGTCCCCTAACCCTAACCCTAGCCCGAACCCTAACCCTAACCCTTCCCCGAAGCCTGACCCTCACCCGTCCCCTAATCCTAACCCGTACGCTAACACTAACCCGCGCCCTCACACGCACGCTCCCCCTAAGGGGTTTCCGTACCCTCACCTGGACCCTAAACCGTCCCTGTCCCCTAACCCTAACCCTAGCCCGAACCCTAACCCTAACCCTTCCCCGAAACCTGACACTCACACGTCCCCTAATCCTAACCCGTACGCTAACACTAACCCGCGCCCTCACACGCACGCTCCCCCTGAAGCGTTGCCGTACCCTCACCTGGACCCTAAACCGTCCCCGTCCCCTAACCCTAACCCTAGCCCGAACCCTAACCCTAACCCTTCCCCGAAGCCTGACCCTCACCCGTCCCCTAATCCTAACCCGTACGCTAACACTAACCCGCGCCCTCACACGCACGCTCCCCCTAAAGCGTTGCCGTACCCTCACCTGGACCCTAAACCTTCCCCATCCCCTAACCCTAACCCTAGCCCGAACCCTAAACCTAACCCTTCCCCGAAGCCTCACCCTCACCCGTCCTCTAATCCTAACCCGTACAGTAACACTAACCCGCGCCCTCACACGCACACTCGCCCTAAAGAGTTGCCGTACCCTCACCTGGACCCTAAACCTTCCCCGTCCCCTAACCCTAACCCTAGCCCGAACCCTAACCCTAACCCTTCCCCGAAGCCTGACCCTCACCCGTCCCCTAATCCTAACCCTTACGCTAACACTAACCCGCACCCTCACACGCACGCTCCCCCTAAAGCGTTGCCGTACCCTCACCTGGACCCTAAACCGTCCCCGTCCCCTAACCCTAACCCTAGCCAGAACCCTAACCCTAACCCTTCCCCGAAGCCTGACCCTCACCCGTCCCCTAATCCTAACCCGTACGCTAACACTAACCCGCGCCCTCACACGCACTCTCCCCCTAAAGCGTTGCCGTACCCTCACCTGGAACCTAAACCGTCCCCGTCCCCTAACCCTAACCGTAGCCAGAACCCTAACCCTAACCCTTCCCCGAAGCCTGACCCTCACCCTTCCCCTAATCCTAACCCGTACGCTAACACTAACCCGCGCCCTCACACGCACGCTCCCCCTAAAGCGTTGCCGTACCCTCACCTGGACCCTAAACCGTCCCCGTCCCCTAACCCTAACCCTAGCCCGAACCCTAACCCTAAACCTTCCCCGAAGTCTGAACCTCACCCATCCCCTAATCCTAACCCGTACGCTATCACTCACCCGCGCCCTCACACGCACGCTCCCCCTTAAGCGTTGCCGTACCCTCACCTGGACCCTAAACCATCCCCGTCCCCTAACCCTAACCCGAACCCTAACCCTAACCCTTCCCCGAAGCCTGACCCTCACCCGTCCCCTAATCCTAACACGTACGCTAACAATAACCCGCGCCCTCACACGCACGCTCCCCCTAAAGCGTTGCCGTACCCTCACCTGGACCCTAAACCGTCCCCGTCCCCTAACCCTAACCCTAGCCGGAACCCTAACCGTAACCCTTCCCCGAAGCCTGACCCTCACCCGTCCCCTAATCCTAACAAGTACTCTATCACTCACCCGCGCCCTCACATGCACGCTCCCCCTTAAGTGATGCCGTACCCTCACCTGGAACCTAAACCGTCCCCGTCCCCTAACCCTAACCCGAACCCTAACCCTAACCCTTCCCCGAAGCCTGACCCTCACCCGTCCCCTAATCCTAACACGTACGCTAACACTAACCCGCGCCCTCACACGCACGCTCCCTCTAAAGCGTTGCCGTACCCTCACCTGGACCCTAAACTGTCCCCATCCCCTAACCCTAACCCTAGCCCGAACCCTACCCCTAACCCTTCCCCAAAGCCAGACCCTCACCCGTCCCCTAATCCTAACCCGTACGCTAACACTAACCCGCGCCCACACAGGCACGCTCCCTCTAAAGCTTTGCCGTACCCTCACCTGGACCCTAAACCGTCCCCGTCCCCTAACCCTAACCCTAGCCCAAACCGTAACCCTAAACCTTCCCCGAAGCCTGACCCTCACCCGTCCCCTAATCCTAACCCGTACGCTAACACTAACCCGCGCCCTCACACGCACGCTCCCCCTAAAGCGTTGCCGTACCCTCACCTGGACCCTAAACCGTCCCCGTCCCCTAAACCTAACCCTAGCCCGAACCCTAACCCTAACACTTCCCCGAAGCCTGACCCTCACCCGTCCCCTAATCCTAACCCGTACGCTAACACTAACCCGCGCCCTCACACGCACGCTCCCCCTAAAGCGTTGCCGTACCCTCACCTGGACCCTAAACCGTCCCCGTCCCCTAACCCTAACCCTAGCCCGAACCCTAACCCTAACCCTTCCCCGAAGCCTGACCCTCACCCGTCCCCTAATCCTAACCCGTACGCTATCACTCACCCGCGCCCTCACATGCACGCTCCCCCTTAAGCGTTGCCGTACCCTCACCTGGACCCTGAACCGTCCCCGTCCCCTAACCCTAACCCGAACCCTAACCCTAACCCTTCCCCGAAGCCTGACCCTCACCCGTCCCCTAATCCTAACCCGTACGCTAACACTCACCCGCGCCCTCACACGCACGCTCCCCCTTAAGCGTTGCCGTACCCTCACCTGGACCCTGAACCGTCCCCGTCCCCTAACCCTAACCCGAACCCTAACCCTAACCCTTCCCCGAAGCCTGACCTTCACCCGTCCCCTAATCCTAACACGTACGCTAACAATAACCCGCGCCCTCACACGCACGCTCCCCCTAAAGCGTTGCCGTACCCTCACCTGGACCCTAAACCGTCCCCGTCCCCTAACCCTAACCCTAGCCCGAACCCTAACCGTAACCCTTCCCCGAAGCCTGACCCTCACCCGTCCCCTAATCCTAACCCGTACGCTATCACTCACCCTCGCCCTCACACGCACGCTCCCCCTTAAGCGTTGCCGTAACCTCACCTGGACCCTAAACCGTCCCCGTCCCCTACCCCTAACCCGAACCCTAACCCTAACCCTTCCCCGAAGCCTGACCCTCACCCGTCCCCTAATCCTAACACGTACGCTAACACTAACCCGCGCCCTCACACGCACTCTCCCCCTAAAGCGTTGCCGTACCCTCACCTGGACCCTAAACCGTCCCCGTCCCCTAACCCTAACCCTAGCCCGAACCCTAACCCTAACCCTTCCCCGAAGCCTGACCCTCACCCGTCCCCTAATCCTAACCCGTACGCTAACACTAACCCGCGCCCTCACACGCACGCTCCCCCTAAAGCGTTGCCGTACCCTCACCTGGACCGTAAAACGTCCCCGTCCCCTAACACTAACCCTAGCCCGAACCCTAACCCTAACCCTTCCCCGAAGCCTGACCCTCACCCGTCCCCTAATCCTAACCCGTACGCTAACACTAACCCGTGCCCTCACACGCACGCTCTCCCTAAAGCGTTGCCGTACCCTCACCTGGACCCTAAACCGTCCCCGTCTCCGTCCCCTAACCGTAGCCCGAACCCTAACCCTAACCCTTCCCCGAAGCCTGACCCTCACCCGTCCCCTAATCCTAACCCGTACGCTATCACTCACCCGCGCCCTCACACGCACGCTCCCCCTTAAGCGTTGCCGTACCCTCACCTGGACCCTAAACCGTCCCCGTCCCCTAACCCTATCCCGAACCCTAACCCTAACACTTCCCCGAAGCCTGACCCTCACCCGTCCCCTAATCCTAACACGTACGCTAACACCAACCCGCGCCCTCACACGCACGCTCCCTCTAAAGCGTTGCCGTACCCTCACCTGGACCCTAAACCGTCCCCGTCCCCTAACCCTAACCCTAGCCCGAACCGTAACCCTAACCCTTCCCCGAAGCCTGACCCTCACCCGTCCCCTAATCCTAACCCGTACGCTAACACTAACCCGCGCCCTCACACGCACGCTCCCCCTAAAGCGTTGCCATACCCTCAACTGGACCCTAAACCGTCCCCGTCCCCTAACCCTAACCCTAGCCCGAACCCTAACCCTAACCCTTCCCCGAAGCCTGACCCTCACCCGTCCCCTAATCCTAACCCGTACGCTAACACTAACCCGCGCCCTCACACGCACGCTCCCCCTAAAGCGTTGCCGTACCCTCACCTGGACCCTAAACCGTCCCCGTCCCCTAACCCTAACCCTAGCCCGAAACCTAACCCTAACACTTCCCCGAAGCCTGACCCTCACCCGTCCCCTAATCCTAACCCGTACGCTAACACTAACCCGCGCCCTCACACGCACGCTCCCCCTAAAGCGTTGCCGTACCCTCACCTGGACCTTAAACCGTCCCCGTCCCCGTCCCCAAACCCTAGCCCGAATCCTAACCCTAACACTTCCCCGAAGCCTGACCGTCTCCCGTCCCCTAATCCTAACCCGTACGCTAACACTAACCCGCGCCCTCACACGCACGCTCCCCCTAAAGCGTTGCCGTACCCTCACCTGGACCCTAAACCGTCCCCGTCCCCTAACCCTAACCCTAGCCTGAACCCTAACCCTAACCCTTCCCCGAAGCCTGACCCTCACCCGTCCCCTAATCCTAACCCGTACGCTAACACTAACCCGCACCCTCACACGCACGCTCCCCCTAAAGCGTTGCCGTACCCCCACCTGGACCCTAAACCGTCCCGGTCCCCTAACCCTAACCCTAGCCTGAACCCTAACCCTAACCCTTCCCCGAAGCCTGACCCTCACCCGTCCCCTAATCCTAACCCGTACGCTAACACTAACCCGCGCCCTCACACGCACTCTCCCCCTAAAGCGTTGCCGTACCCTCACCTGGACCCTAAACCGTCCCCGTCCCCTAACCCGAACCGTAGCCAGAACCTTAACCCTAACCCTTCCCCGAAGCCTGACCCTCACCCGTACCCTAATCCTAACCCGTACGCTAACACTAACCCGCGCCCTCACACGCACGCTCCCCCTAAAGCGTTGCCGTACCCTCACCTGGACCCTAAACCGTCCCCGTCCCCTAACCCTAAATCGAACCCTAACCCTAACCCTTCCCCGAAGCCTGACTCTCACCCGTCCCCGAATCCTAACACGTACGCTAACAATAACCCGCGCCCTCACACGCACGCTCCCTCTAAAGCATTGCCGTACCCTCACCTGGACCCTAAACCGTCCCCGTCCCCTAACCCTAACCGTAGCCCGAACCCTACCCCTAACCCTTCCCCGAAGCCTGACCCTCACCCGTCCCCTAATCCTAACCCGTACGCTAACACTAACCCGCGCCCTCACACGCACGCTCCCCCTAAATCGTTGCCGTACCCTCACCTGGACCCTAAACCGTCCCCGTCCCCTAACCCTAACCCTAGCCAGAACCCTAACCCTAACCCTTCCCCGAAGCCTGACCCTCACCCTTCCCCTAATCCTAACCCGTACGCTAACACTAACCCGCGCCCTCACACGCACGCTCCCCCTAAAGCGTTGCCGTACCCTCACCTGGACCCTAAACCGTCTCCGTCCCCTAACCCTAACCCTAGCCCGAACCCTAACCCTAACCCTTCCCCGAAGCCTGACCCTCACCGGTCCCCTAATCCTAAGCCGTACGCTAACACTAACCCGCGCCCTCACACGCACGCTCCCCCTAAAGCGTTGCCGTACCCTCACCTGGACCCTAAACCGTCCCCGTCCCCTAACCCTAACCCTAGCCCGAACCATAACCCTAAACCTTCCCCGAAGCCTGACCCTCACCCGTCCCCTAATCCTAACCCGTACGCTAACACTAACCCGCGCCCTCCCACGCACGCTCCCCCTAAAGCGTTGCCGTACCCTCACCTGGACCTTAAACCGTCCCCGTCCGCTAACCCTAACCGTAGCCCGAACCCTAACCCTAACCCTTCCCCGAAGCCTGACCCTCACCCGTCCCCTAATCCTAAGCCGTACGCTAACACTAACCCGCGCCCTCACACGCACGCTCCCCCTAAAGCGTTGCCGTACCCTCACCTGGACCCTAAACCGTCCCCGTCCCGTAACCCTAACCCTAGGCCGAACCCTAACCCTAACCCTTCCCCGAAGCCTGACCCTCACCCGTCCCCTAATCCTAACCCGTACGCTAACACTAACCCGCGCCCTCACACGCACGCTCCCCCTAAAGCGTTGCCGTACCCTCACCTGGACCCTAAACCGTCCCCGTCCCCGTCCCCTAACCCTAGCCCGAACCCTAACCCTAACCATTCCCCGAAGCCTGACCCTCACCCGTCCCCTAATCCTAACCCGTACGCTAACACTAACCCGCGCCCTCACACGCACGCTCCCCCTAAAGCGTTGCCGTACCCTCACCTGGACCGTAAACCGTCCCCGTCCCCTAACCCTAACCCTAGCCCGAACCGTAACCCTAACCCTTCCCTGAAGCCTGACCCTCACCCGTCCCCTAATCCTAACCCGTACGCTAACACTAACCTGCGCCCTCACACGCACGCTCCCCCTAAAGGGTTGCCGTACCCTCACCTGAACCTTAAACCGTCCCCGTCCCCTAACCCTAACCCTAGCCCGAACCCTAACCCTAACCCTTCCCCGAAGCCTGACCCTCACCCGTCCCCTAATCCTAACCCGTACGCCAACACTAACCCGTGCCCTCACACGCACGCTCCCCCTAAAGCGTTGCCGTACCCTCACCTTGACCCTAAACCGTCCCCGTCCCCTAACCCTAACCCTCGCCGAACCCTAACCCTAACCCTTCCCCGAAGCCTGACCCTCACCCGTCCCCTAATCCTAACCCGTACGCTAACACTAACCCGCGCCCTCACACGCACGCTCCCCCTAAAGCGTTGCCGTACCCTCACCTGGACCCTAAACCGTCCCCGTCCCCTAACCCTAACCCTAGCCCGAACCCTAAACCTAACCCTTCCCCGAAGCCTGACCCTCACCCGTCCCCTAATCCTAACCCATACGCTAACACTAACCCGCGCCCTCACACGCACGCTCCCCCTAAAGCGTTGCCGTACCCTCACCTGGACCCTAAACCGTCCCCGTCCCCTAACCCTAACCCTAGCCCGAACCCTAACCCTAACCCTTCCCCGAAGCCTGACCCTCACCCGTCCCCTAATCCTAAACCGTACGCTAACGCTAACCCGCGCCCTCACACGCACGCTCCCCCTAAAACGTTGCCCTACCCTCACCTGGACCCTAAACCGTCCCCATCCCCTAACCCTAACCCTAGCCCGAACCCTAACCCTAACCCTTCCCAGAAGCCTGACCCTCACCCTTCCACTAATCCTAACCCGTACGCTAAAACTAACACGCGCCCTCACACGCACGCTCCCCCTAAAGCGTTGCCGTACCCTCACCTGGACCGTAAACCGTCCCCGTCCCCTAACCGTAACCCTAGCCCGAACCCTAACCCTAACCCTTCCCCGAAGCCTGACCCTCAACCGTCCCCTAATCCTAACCCGTACGCTAACACTAACCCGCGTCCTCACACGCACGCTCCCCCTAAAGTGTTGCCGTACCCTCACCTGGACCCTAAACCGTCCCCGTCCCCTAACCCTAACCCTAGCCCGAACCCTAACCCTAACCCTTCCCCGAAGCCTGACCCTCACCCGTCCCCTAATCGTAACCCGTACGGTAACACTAACCCGCGCCCTCACACGCACGCTCCCTCTAAAGCGTTGCCGTACCCTCACCTGGACCCTAAACCGTCCCCGTCCCCTAACCCTAACCCTAGCCTGAACCGTAACCCTAACCCTTCCCTGAAGCCTGACCCTCACCCGTCCCCTAATCCTAACCCGTACGCTAACACTAACCCGCGCCCTCACACGCACGCTCCCCCTAAAGGGTTGCCGTACCCTCACCTGGACCCTAAACCGTCCCCGTCCCCTAACCCTAACCCTAGCCCGAACCCTAACCCTAACCCTTCCCCGAAGCCTGACCCTCATCCGTCCCCTAATCCTAACCCGTACGCTAACACTAACCCGCGCCCTCACACGCACGCTCCCCCTAAAGCGTTGCCGTACCCTCACCTGGACCCTAAACCGTCCCTGTCCCTTAACCCTAACCCTAGCCCGAACCATAACCCTAACCCTTCCCCGAAGCCTGACCCTCACCCGTCCCCTAATCCTAACCCGTACGCTAACACTAACCCGCGCCCTCACACGCACGCTCCCCCTAAAGCGTTGCCGTACACTCACCTGGACCCTAAACCGTCCCCATCCCCTAACCCTAACCCTAGCCCGAACCCTAACCCTAACCCTTCCCCGAAGCCTGACCCTCACACGTCCCGTAATCCTAACCCGTACGCTAACACTAACCCGCGCCCTCACAGGCACGCTCCCCCTAAAGCGTTGCCGTCCCCTCACCTGGACCCTAAACCGTCCCCGTCCCCTAACCCTAACCCTAGCAGAACCCTAACCCTAACCCTTCCCCGAAGCCTGACCCTCACCCGTGCCCTAATCCTAACCCGTACGCTAACACTAACCCGCGCCCTCACACGCACGCTCCCCCTAAAGCGTTGCTGTACCCCCACCTGGACCCTAAACCGTCCCCGTCCCCTAACCCTAACCCTAGCCCGAACCCTAACCCTAACACTTCCCCGAAGCCTGACCCTCACCCGTCCCCTAATCCTAACCCGTACGCTAACACTAACCCACAACCTCACACGCACGCTCCCCCTAAAACGTTGCCGTACCCCCACCTGGACCCTAAACCATCCCCGTCCCCTAACCCTAACCCTAGCAGAACCCTAACCCTAACCCTTCCCCGAAGCCTGACCCTCACCCGTCCCCTAATCCTAACCCGTACTCTAACACTAAACCGCGCCCTCACACGCACGCTCCCCCTAAAGCGTTGCCGTACGCTCACCTGGACCCGAAACCGTCCCCGTCCCCTAACGCTAACCCTAGCCCGAACCCTAACCCTAACCCTTCCCCGAAGCCTGACCCTCACCTGTCCCCTAATCCTAACCCGTACGCTAACACTAACCCGCGCCCTCACACGCACGCTCCCCCTAAAGCTTTGCCGTACCCTCACCTGGACCCTAAACCGTCCCCGTCCCGTAACCCTAAACCTAGCCCGAACCCTAACCCTAACACTTCCCCGAAGCCTGACCCTCACCCGTCCCCAAATCCTAACCCGTACGCTAACACTAACCCACAACCTCACACGCACGCTCCCCCTAAAGCGTTGCCGTACCCCCACCTGGACCCTAAACCGTCCCCGTCCCCTAACCCTAACCCTAGCCTGAACCCTAACCCTAACCCTTCCCTGAAGCCTGACCCTCACCCGTCCCCTAATCCTAACCCGTACGCTAACACTAACCCGCGCCCTCACACGCACGCTCCCCCTAAAGCGTTGCCGTCCCCTCACCTGGACCCTAAACCGTCCCCGTCCCCTAACCCTAACCCTAGCAGAACCCTAACCCTAACCCTTCCCCGAAGCCTGACCCTCACCCGTCCCCTAATCCTAACCCGTATGCTAACACTAACCCGCGCCCTCACACGCACGCTCCCCCTAAAGCGTTGCCGTACCCTCACCTGGACCCTAAGCCGTCCCCGTCCCCGTCCCCTAACCCTAGCCCGAAACCTAACCCTAACCCTTCCCCGAAGCCTGACCCTCACCCGTCCCCTAATCCTAACCCGTACGCTAACACTAACCCGTGCCCTCACACGCACGCTCCCCCTAAAGCTTTACCGTACCCTCACCTGGACCCTAAACCGTCCCCGTCCCCTAACCCTAACCCTAGGCCGAACCCTCTCCCTAACCCTTCCCCGAAGCCTGACCCTCACCCGTCCCCTAATCCTAACCCGTACGCTAACACTAACCCGCACCCTCAAACGCACGCTCCCCCTAAAGCGTTGCCGTACCCCCACCTGGACCCTAAACCGTCCCCTTCCCCTAACCCTAACCCTAGCCTGAACCCTAACCGTAACCCTTCCCCGAAGCCTGACCCTCACCCGTCCCCTAATCCTAACCCGTACGCTAACACTAACCCGCGCCCTCACACGCACTCTCCCCCTAAACCGTTGCCGTACCCACACCTGGACCCTAAACCGTCCCCGTCCCCTGACCCTTACCCTAGCCCGAACCCTAACCCTAACCCTTCCCCGAAGCCTGGCCCTCACCCGTCCCCTAATCCTAACCCGTACGCTAACACTAACCCGCGCCCTCACACGCACGCTCCCCCTAAAGCGTTGCCGTACCCTCACCTGGACCCTAAACCGTCCCCGTCCCGTAAACCTAAACCTAGCCCGAACCCTAACCCTAACACTTCCCCGAAGCCTGACCCTCACCCGTAACCTAATCCTAACCCGTACGCTAACACTAACCCACAACCTCACACGCACGCTCCCCCTAAAGCGTTGCCGTACCCCCACCTGGACCCTAAACCGTCCCCGTCCCCTAACCCTAACCCTAGCCTGAACCCTAACCCTAACCCTTCCCTGAAGCCTGACCCTCACCCGTCCCCTAATCCTAACCCGTACGCTAACACTAACCCGCACCCTCACACGCACTCTCCCCCTAAAGCGTTGCCGTACCCTCACCTGAACCCTAAACCGTCCCCGTCCCCTAACCCTTACCCTAGCCCGAACCCTAACCCTAACACTTCCCCGAAGCCTGACCCTCACCCGTCCCCTAATCCTAACCCGTACGCCAACACTAACCCGTGCCCTCACACGCCCTCGCCCCCTAAAGCGTTGCCGTACCCTCACCTTGACCCTAAACCGTCCCCGTCCCCTAACCCTAACCCACGCCGAACCCTAACCCTAACCCTTCCCCGAAGCCTGACCCTCACCCGTATCCTAATCCTAACCGTACGCTAACACTAACCCGCGCCCTCACACGCACGCTCCCCCTAAAGCGTTGCCGTACCCTCACCTGGACCCTAAACCGTCCCCGTCCCCTAACCCTAACCCTAGCCCGAAACCTAACCCTAACCCTTCCCCGAAGCCTGACCCTCACCTGTCCCCTAATCCTAACCCGTACGCCAACACTAACCCGCGCCCTCACACGCACGCTCCCTCTAAAGCGTTCCCGTACCCTGACCTGGACCCTAAACCGTCCCCATCCCCTAAACCTAACCCTAGCCGAACCCTAACCCTAAGACTTCCCCGAAGCCTGACCCTCACCCGTCCCCTAATCCTAACCCGTACGCTAACACTAACCCGCGCCCTCACACGCACGCTCCCCCTAAAGCGTTTTCGTACCCTCACCTGGACCCTAAACCGTCCCCGTCCCCTAACCCTAACCCTAGCCCGAACCCTAACCCTAACCCTTCCCCGAAGCCTGACCCTCACCCGTCCCCTAATCCTAACCCGTACGCTAACACTAACCCGCACCCTCACACGCACGCTCCCCCCAAAGCGTTGCCGTACCCTCACCTGGACCCTAAACCGTTCCCGTCCCCTAACCCTAACCCTAGCCTGAACTGTAACCCTAACACTTCCCTGAAGCCTGACCCTCACCCGTCCCCTAATCCTAACCCGTACGCTAACACTAACACGCGCCCTCACACGCACGCTCCCCCTAAAGGGTTGCCGTACCCTCACCTGGACCCTAAACCGTCCCTGTCCCCGTCCCCTAACCCTAGCCCGAACCCTAACCCTAACCCTTCCCCGAAGCCTGACCCTCACCCGTCCCCTAATCCTAACCCGTACGCTAACACTAACCCGCGCCCTCACACTCACGCTCCCCCTAAAGCGTTGCTGTACCCTCACCTGGACCCTAAACCGTCCCCGTCCCTTAATCCTAACCCTAGCCCGAACCATAACCCTAACCCTTCCCCGAAGCCTGACCCTCACCCGTCCCCTAATTCTAACCCGTACGCTAACACTAACCCGCGTCCTCACACGCACGCTCCCCCTAAAGCGTTGCCGTACCCTCACCTGGACCCTAAACCGTCCCCATCCCCTAACCCTAACCCTAGCCCGAACCCTAACCCTAACCCTTCCCCGAAGCCTGACCCTCACCCGTCCCCTAATCCTAACCCGTACGCTAACCCTAACCCGCGCCCTCACACGCACGCTCCCCCTAAAGCGTTGCCGTACCCTCACCTGGACCCTAAACCGTCCCCGTCCACTAACACTAACCCTAGCCCGAACCCTAACCCTAACCTTCCCCGAAGCCTGACACTCACCCGTCCCCTAATCCTAACCCGTACGCCAACACTAAGCCGCGCCCTCACACGCACGCTCCCCCTAAAGCGTTGCCGTACCCCCACCTGGACCCTAAACTGTCCCCGTCCCCTAACCCTAACCCTAGCCGAACCCTAACCCTAACCCTTCCCCGAAGCCTGACCCTCACCCGTCCCCTAATCCTAACCCGTACGCTAACACTAACCCGCACCCTCACACGCACGCTCCCCCAAAGCGTTGCCTTACCCTCACCTGGACCCTAAACCGTCCCCGTCCCCTAACCCTAACCCTAGCCCGAACCCTAACCCTAACACTTCCCCGAAGCCTGACCCTCACCCGTCCCCTAATCCTAACCCGTACGCTAACACTAACCCGCGCCCTCACACGCACGCTCCCCCTAAAGCGTTGCCGTACCCTCACCTGGACCCTAAACCGTCCCCGTCCCCTAACCCTAACCCTAGCCCAAACCATAACCCTAACCCTTCCCCGAAGCCTGACCCTCACCCGTCCCCTAATCCTAACCCGTACGCTGACACTAACCCGCGCCCTCACACGCACGCTCCCCCTAAAGCGTTGCCGTACCCTCACCTGGACCCTAAACCGTCCCCATCCCCTAACCCTAACCCTAGCCCGAACCCTAACCCTAACCCTTCCCCGAAGCCTGACCCTCACCCGTCCCCTAATCCTAACCCGTACGCTAACACTAACCCGCGCCCTCACACGCACGCTCCCCCTAAAGCGTTGCCGTCCCCTCAACTGGACCCTAAACCGTCCCCGTCCCCTAACCCTAACCGTAGCAGAACCCTAACCCTAACCCTTCCCCGAAGCCTGACCCTCACCCGTCCCCTAATCCTAACCCGTACGCTAACACTAACCCGCGCCCTCACACGCACGCTCCCCCTAAAGCGTTGCCGTCTCCTCATCTGGACCCTAAACCGTCCCCGTCCCCTAACCCTAACCCTAGCAGAACCCTAACCCTAACCCTTCCCCGAAGCCTGACCCTCACCCGTCCCCTAATCCTAACCCGTACGCTAACACTAACACGCACCCTCACACGCACGCTCCCCCTAAAGCGTCGCCGTACCCTCACCTGTTCCCTAAACCGTCCCCGTCCCCTAACCCTAACCCTAGCCCGAACCCTAACCCTAACCCTTCCCCGAAGCCTGACCCTCACCCGTCCCCTAATCCTAACACGTACGCTAACACTAACCCGCGCCCTCACACGCACGCTCCCCCTAAAGCGTTGCCGTACCCTCACCTGGACCCTAAACCGTCCCCGTCCCCTAACCCTAACCCTAGCCCGAACCCTAACCCTAACCCTTCCCCGAAGCCTGACCCTCACCCGTAACCTAATCCTAACCCGTACGCTAACACTAACCCGCCCCTCACACGCACGCTCCCCCTAAACCGTTGCCGTACCCTCACCTGGACCCTAAACCGTCCCCGTCCCCTAACCCTAACCCTAGCCCGAACCCTAACCCTAACCCTTCCCCGAAGCCTGACCCTCACCCGTCCCCTAATCCTAACCCGTACGCTAACACTAACCCGCGCCCTCACACACACGCTCCCCCTAAAGCTTTATCGTACCCTCACCTGGACCCTAAACCGTCCCCGTCCCCTAACCCTAACCCTAGCCCGAACCCTAACCCTAACCCTTCCCCGAAGCCTGACCCTCACCCGTCCCCTAATCCTAACCCGTACGCTAACACTAACCCGCGCCCTCACACGCACGCTCCCCCTAAAGCGTTGCCGTACCCTCACCTGGACCCTAAACCGTCCCCGTCCCTTAACCCTAACCCTAGCCCGAACCATAACCCTAACCCTTCCCCGAAGCCTGACCCTCACCCGTCCCCTAATCCTAACCCGTACGCTAACACTAACCCGCGTCCTCACACGCACGCTCCCCCTAAAGCGTTGCCGTACCCTCACCTGGACCCTAAACCGTCCCCATCCCCTAACACTAACCCTACCCCGAACCCTAACCCTAACCCTTCCCCGAAGCCTGACCCTCACCCGTCCCCTAATCCTAACCCGTACGCTAACACTAAGCCGCGCCCTCACACGCACGCTCCCCCTAAAGCGTTGCCGTCCCCTCACCTGGATCCTAAACCGTCCCCGTCTCCTAACCCTAACCCTAGCAGAACCCTAACCCTAACCCTTCCCCGAAGCCTGACTCTCACCCGTCCCCTAATCCTAACCCTTACGCTAACACTAACCCGCGCCCTCACACGCACGCTCCCCCTAAAGCGTTGCCGTACCCTCACCTGGACCCTAAGCCGTCCCCGTCCCCGTCCCCTAACCCTAGCCCGAACCCTAACCCTAACCCTTCCCTGAAGCCTGACCCTCACCCGTCCCCTAATCCTAACCCGTACGCTAACACTAACCCGCGCCCTCACACACACGCTCCCCCTAAAGCTTTATCGTACCCTCACCTGGACCTTAAACCGTCCCCGTCCCCTAACCCTAACCCTAGCCCGAACCCTAACCCTAACCCTTCCCCGAAGCCTGACCCTCACCCGTCCCCTAATCCTAACCCGTACGCTAACACTAACCCGCGCCCTCAGACGCACGCTCCCCCTAAAGCGTTGCCGTACCCTCACCTTGACCCTAAACTGTCCCCGTCCCCTAACCCTAACCCTAGCCCGAACCCTAACCCTAACCCTTACCCGAAGCCTGACCCTCACCCGTCTCCTAATCCTAACCCGTACGCTAACACTAACCCACGCCCTCACACGCACGCTCCCCCTAAAGCGTTGTCGTACCCCCACCTGGACCCTAAACCGTCCCCGTCCCCTAACCCTAACCCTAGCCGAACCCTAACCCTAACCCTTCCCCGAAGCCTGACCCTCACCCGTCCCCTAATCCTAACCCGTACGCTAACACTAACCCGCGCCCTCACACTCACGCTCCCCCAAAGCGTTGCCTTACCCTCACCTGGACCCTAAACCGTCCCCGTCCCCTAACCCTAAGCCTAGCCCGAACCCTAACCCTAACGCTTCCCCGAAGCCTGACCCTCACCCGTCCCCTAATCCTAACCCGTACGCTAACACTAACCCGCGCCCTCACACGCACGCTCACCCTAAAGCGTCGCCGTACCCTCACCTGTTCCCTAAACCGTCCCCGTCCCCTAACACTAACCCTAGCCCGATCCCTAACCCTAACCCTTCCCCGAAGCCTGACCCTCACCCGCCCCTAATCCTAACCTATACGCCAACACTAACCCGCGCCCTCACACGCACGCTCCCCCTAAAGCGTTGCCGTACCCCCACCTGGACCCTAAACCGTCCCCGTCCCCTAACCCTAACCCTAGCCGAACCCTAACCCTAACCCTTCCCCGAAGCCTGACCCTCACCCGTCCCCTAATCCTAACCCGTACGCTAACACTAACCCGCGCCCTCACACGCACGCTCCCCCAAAGCGTTGCCTTACCCTCACCTGGACCCTAAACCGTCCCCGTCCCCTAACCCTAAGCCTAGCCCGAACCCTAACCCTAACCCTTCCCCGAAGCCTGACCCTCACCCATCCCCTAATCCTAACCCGTACGCTGACACTAACCCGCGCCCTCACACGCACGCTCCCCCTAAAGCGTTGCCGTACCCTCACCTGGACCCTAAGCCGTCCCCGTCCCCGTCCCCTAACCCTAGCCCGAACCCTAACCCTAACCCTTCCCCGAAGCCTGACCCTCACCCGTCCCCTAATCCTAACCCGTACGCTAACACTAACCCGTGCCCTCACACGCACGCTCCCCCTAAAGCTTTACCGTACCCTCACCTGGACCCTAAACCGTCCCCGTCCCCTAACCCTAACCCTAGGCCGAACCCTCTCCCTAACCCTTCCCCGAAGCCTGACCCTCACCCGTCCCCTAATCCTAACCCGTACGCTAACACTAACCCGCACCCTCAAACGCACGCTCCCCCTAAAGCGTTGCCGTACCCCCACCTGGACCCTAAACCGTCCCCTTCCCCTAACCCTAACCCTAGCCTGAACCCTAACCGTAACCCTTCCCCGAAGCCTGACCCTCACCCGTCCCCTAATCCTAACCCGTACGCTAACACTAACCCGCGCCCTCACACGCACTCTCCCCCTAAACCGTTGCCGTACCCACACCTGGACCCTAAACCGTCCCCGTCCCCTGACCCTTACCCTAGCCCGAACCCTAACCCTAACCCTTCCCCGAAGCCTGGCCCTCACCCGTCCCCTAATCCTAACCCGTACGCTAACACTAACCCGCGCCCTCACACGCACGATCCCCCTAAAGGGTTGCCGTACCCTCACCTGGACCCTAAACCGTCCCCGTCCCCTAACCCTAACCCTAGCCCGAAACCTAACCCTAACCCTTCCCCGAAGCCTGACCCTCACCCGTAACCTAATCCTAACCCGTACGCTAACACTAACCCGCACCCTCACACGCACGCTCCCCCTAAAGCGTTGCCGTACCCTCACCTGGACCCTAAACCGTCCACATTCCCTAACCCTAACCATAGCCCGAACCCTAACCCTAACACTTCCCCGAAGCCTGACCCTCACCCGTCCCCTAATCCTAACCCGTACGCTAACACTAACCCGCGCCCTCCCACGCACGCTCCCCCTAAAGGGTTGCCGTACCTTCACCTGGACACTAAACCGTCCCCGTCCCCTAACCCTAACCCTAGCCCGAACCGTAACCCTAACCCTTCCCCGAAGCCTAACCCTCACCCGTCCCCTAATCCTAACCCGTACGCTAACACTAACCTGCGCCCTCACACGCACGCTCCCCCTAAAGGGTTGCCGTACCCTCACCTGGACCTTAAACCGTCCCCGTCCCCTAACCCTAACCCTAGCCCGAACCCTAACCCTAACCCTTCCCCGAAGCCTGACCGTCACCCGTCCCCTAATCCTAACCCGTACGCTAACACTAACCCGCGCCCTGACACACACGCTCCCCCTAAAGCATTGCCGTACCCTCACCTGGACCCTAAACCGTCCCCGTCCCCGTCCCCTCACCCTAGCCCGAACCATACCCGTAACCCTTCCCCGAAGCCTGACCCTCACCCGTCCCCTAATCATAACCCGTACGCTAACACTAACTCGCACCCTCACACGCACGCTCCCCCTAAAGCGTTGCCGTACCCCCACCTGGACCCTAAACCGTCCCCGTCCCCTAACCCTAACCCTAGCCCGAACCCTAACCCTAACCCTTCACCGAAGCCGGACCCTCACCCGTCCCCTAATCCTAACACGTACGCTAACACTAACCCGCGCCCTCACACGCACGCTCCCCCTAAAGCGTTGCCGTACCCTCACCTGGACCCTAAACCGTCCCTGTCCCCTAACCCTAACCCTAGCCCAAACCCTAACCCTAACACTTCCCCGAAGCCTGACCCTCACCCGTCCAATAATCCTAACCCGTACGCTAACACTAAACCGCGCCCTCCCACGCACGCTCCCCCTAAAGCGTTGCCGTACGCTCACCTGGACCCGAAACCGTCCCCGTCCCCTAACCCTAACCCTAGCCCGAACCCTAACCCTAACCCTTCCCCGAAGCCTGACCCTCACCGGTCCCCTAATCCTAACCCGTACGCTAACACTAACCGCGCCCTCACACGCACGCTCCCCCTAAAGCTTTGCCGTAGCCTCACCTGGACCCTAAACCGTCCCCGTCCCGTAAACCTAAACCTAGCCCGAACCCTAACCCTAACACTTCCCCGAAGCCTGACCCTCACCCGTCCCCTAATCCTAACCCGTACGCTAACACTAACCCACAACCTCACACGCACGCTCCCCCTAAAGCGTTGCCGTACCCCCACCTGGACCCTAAACCGTCCCCGTCCCCTAACCCTAACCCTAGCCTGAACCCTAACCCTAACCCTTCCCTGAAGCCTGACCCTCACCCGTCCCCTAATCCTAACCCGTACGCTAACACTAACCCGCACCCTCACACGCACTCTCCCCCTAAAGCGTTGCCGTACCCTCACCTGAACCCTAAACCGTCCCCGTCCCCTAACCCTTACCCTAGCCCGAACCCTAACCCTAACACTTCCCCGAAGCCTGACCCTCACCCGTCCCCTAATCCTAACCCGTACGCCAACACTAACCCGTGCCCTCACACGCCCTCGCCCCCTAAAGCGTTGCCGTACCCTCACCTTGACCCTAAACCGTCCCCGTCCCCTAACCCTAACCCACGCCGAACCCTAACCCTAACCCTTCCCCGAAGCCTGACCCTCACCCGTACCCTAATCCTAACCGTACGCTAACACTAACCCGCGCCCTCACACGCACGCTCCCCCTAAAGCGTTGCCGTACCCTCACCTGGACCCTAAACCGTCCCCGTCCCCTAACCCTAACCCTAGCCCGAAACCTAACCCTAACCCTTCCCCGAAGCCTGACCCTCACCCGTCCCCTAATCCTAACCCGTACGCCAACACTAACCCGCGCCCTCACACGCACGCTCCCTCTAAAGCGTTGCCGTACCCTGACCTGGACCCTAAACCGTCCCCATCCCCTAAACCTAACCCTAGCCGAACCCTAACCCTAAGACTTCCCCGAAGCCTGACCCTCACCCGTCCCCTAATCCTAACCCGTACGCTAACACTAACCCGCGCCCTCACACGCACGCTCCCCCTAAAGCG
The DNA here is from genome assembly GCF_949987515.2 of Delphinus delphis. Taxonomy (NCBI): domain Eukaryota; kingdom Metazoa; phylum Chordata; class Mammalia; order Artiodactyla; family Delphinidae; genus Delphinus; species Delphinus delphis. The sequence continues at coordinate 298,954 of NW_027192719.1, forward strand.
TTTTCGTACCCTCACCTGGACCCTAAACCGTCCCCGTCCCCTAACCCTAACCCTAGCCCGAACCCTAACCCTAACCCTTCCCCGAAGCCTGACCCTCACCCGTCCCCTAATCCTAACCCGTACGCTAACACTAACCCGCACCCTCACACGCACGCTCCCCCTAAAGCGTTGCCGTACCCTCACCTGGACCCTAAACCGTTCCCGTGCCCTAACCCTAACCCTAGCCTGAACTGTAACCCTAACACTTCCCTGAAGCCTGACCCTCACCCGTCCCCTAATCCTAACCCGTACGCTAACACTAACACGCGCCCTCACACGCACGCTCCCCCTAAAGGGTTGCCGTACCCTCACCTGGACCCTAAACCGTCCCTGTCCCCGTCCCCTAACCCTAGCCCGAACCCTAACCCTAACCCTTCCCCGAAGCCTGACCCTCACCCGTCCCCTAATCCTAACCCGTACGCTAACACTAACCCGCGTCCTCACACGCACGCTCCCCCTAAAGCGTTGCCGTACCCTCACCTGGACCCTAAACCGTCCCCATCCCCTAACACTAACCCTACCCCGAACCCTAACCCTAACCCTTCCCCGAAGCCTGACCCTCACCCGTCCCCTAATTCTAACCCGTACGCTAACACTAACCCGCGTCCTCACACGCACGCTCCCCCTAAAGCGTTGCCGTACCCTCACCTGGACCCTAAACCGTCCCCATCCCCTAACCCTAACCCTAGCCCGAACCCTAACCCTAACTCTTCCCCGAAGCCTGACCCTCACCCGTCCCCTAATCCTAACCCGTACGCTAACACTAACCCGCGCCCTCACACGCACGCTCCCCCTAAAGCGTTGCCGTCCCCTCACCTGGACCCTAAACCGTCCCCGTCCCCTAACCCTAACCCTAGCAGAACCCTATCCCTAACCCTTCCCCGAAGCCTGACCCTCACCCGTCCACTAATCCTAACCCTTACGCTAACACTAACCCGCGCCCTCACACGCAGGCTCCCCCTAAAGCGTTGCCGTACCCTCACCTGGACCCTAAGCCGTCCCCGTCCCCGTCCCCTAACCCTAGCCCGAACCCTAACCCTAACCCTTCCCCGAAGCCTGACCCTCACCCGTCCCCTAATCCTAACCCGTACGCTAACACTAACCCGCGCCCTCACACGCACGCTCCCCCTAAAGCTTTATCGTACCCTCACCTAGACCCTAAACCGTCCCCGTCCCCTAACCCTAACCCTAGCCCGAACCCTAACCCTAACCCTTCCCCGAAGCCTGACCCTCACCCGTCCCCTAATCCTAACCCGTACGCTAACACTAACCCGCGCCCTCAGACGCACGCTCCCCCTAAAGCATTGCCGTACCCTCACCTGGACCCTAAACTGTCCCCGTCCCCTAACCCTAACCCTAGCCCGAACCCTAACCCTAACCCTTCCCTGAAGCCTGACCCTCACCCGTCCCCTAATCCTAACCCGTACGCTAACACTAACCCGCGCCCTCACACGCACGCTCCCCCTAAAGCGTTGCCGTACCCCCACCTGGACCCTAAACTGTCCCCGTCCCCTAACCCTAACCCTAGCCGAACCCTAACCCTAACCCTTCCCCGAAGCCTGACCCTCACCCGTCCCCTAATCCTAACCCGTACGCTAACACTAACCCGCACCCTCACACGCACGCTCCCCCAAAGCGTTGCCTTACCCTCACCTGGACCCTAAACCGTCCCCATCCCCTAACCCTAACCCTAGCCCGAACCCTAACCCTAACACTTCCCCGAAGCCTGACCCTCACCCGTCCAATAATCCTAACCCGTACGCTAACACTAACCCGCGCCCTCACACGCACGCTCCCCCTAAAGCGTTGCCGTACCCTCACCTGGACCCTAAACCGTCCCCGTCCCCTAACCCTAACCCTAGCCCAAACCATAACCCTAACACTTCCCCGAAGCCTGATCCTCACCCGTCCCCTAATCCTAACCCGTACGCTGACACTAACCCGCGCCCTCACACGCACGCTCCCCCTAAAGCGTTGCCGTACCCTCACCTGGACCCTAAACCGTCCCCATCCCCTAACCCTAACCCTAGCCCGAACCCTAACCCTAACCCTTCCCCGAAGCCTGACCCTCACCCGTCCCCTAATCCTAACCCGTACGCTAACACTAACCCACGCCCTCACACGCACGCTCCCCCTAAAGCGTTGCCGTCCCCTCACCTGGACCCTAAACCGTCCCCGTCCCCTAACCCTAACCGTAGCAGAACCCTAACCCTAACCCTTCCCCGAAGCCTGACCCTCACCCGTCCCCTAATCCTAACCCGTACGCTAACACTAACCCGCGCCCTCACACGCACGCTCCCCCTAAAGCGTTGCCGTCTCCTCATCTGGACCCTAAACCGTCCCCGTCCCCTAACCCTAACCCTAGCAGAACCCTAACCCTAACCCTTCCCCGAAGCCTGACCCTCACCCGTCCCCTAATCCTAACCCGTACGCTAACACTAACACGCACCCTCACACGCACGCTCCCCCTAAAGCGTCGCCGTACCCTCACCTGTTCCCTAAACCGTCCCCGTCCCCTAACCCTAACCCTAGCCCGAACCCTAACCCTAACCCTTCCCCGAAGCCTGACCCTCACCCGTCCCCTAATCCTAACATGTACGCTAACACTAACCCGCGCCCTCACACGCACGCTCCCCCTAAAGCGTTGCCGTACCCTCACCTGGACCCTAAACCGTCCCCGTCCCCTAACCCTAACCCTAGCCCGAACCCTAACCCTAACCCTTCCCCGAAGCCTGACCCTCACCCGTAACCTAATCCTAACCCGTACGCTAACACTAACACGCCCCTCACACGCACGCTCCCCCTAAACCGTTGCCGTACCCTCACCTGGACCCTAAACCGTCCCCGTCCCCTAACCCTAACCCTAGCCCGAACCCTAACCCTAACCCTTCCCCGAAGCCTGACCCTCACCCGTCCCCTAATCCTAACCCGTACGCTAACACTAACCCGCGCCCTCACACACACGCTCCCCCTAAAGCTTTATCGTACCCTCACCTGGACCCTAAACCGTCCCCGTCCCCTAACCCTAACCCTAGCCCGAACCCTAACCCTAACCCTTCCCCGAAGCCTGACCCTCACCCGTCCCCTAATCCTAACCCGTACGCTAACACTAACCCGCGCCCTCACACGCACGCTCCCCCTAAAGCGTTGCCGTACCCTCACCTGGACCCTAAACCGTCCCCGTCCCTTAACCCTAACCCTAGCCCGAACCATAACCCTAACCCTTCCCCGAAGCCTGACCCTCACCCGTCCCCTAATCCTAACCCGTACGCTAACACTAACCCGCGTCCTCACACGCACGCTCCCCCTAAAGCGTTGCCGTACCCTCACCTGGACCCTAAACCGTCCCCATCCCCTAACACTAACCCTACCCCGAACCCTAACCCTAACCCTTCCCCGAAGCCTGACCCTCACCCGTCCCCTAATCCTAACACTTACGCTAACACTAAGCCGCGCCCTCACACGCACGCTCCCCCTAAAGCGTTGCCGTCCCCTCACCTGGATCCTAAACCGTCCCCGTCTCCTAACCCTAACCCTAGCAGAACCCTAACCCTAACCCTTCCCCGAAGCCTGACTCTCACCCGTCCCCTAATCCTAACCCTTACGCTAACACTAACCCGTGCCCTCACACGCACGCTCCCCCTAAAGCGTTGCCGTACCCTCACCTGGACCCTAAGCCGTCCCCGTCCCCGTCCCCTAACCCTAGCCCGAACCCTAACCCTAACCCTTCCCCGAAGCCTGACACTCACCCGTCCCCTAATCCTAACCCGTACGCTAACACTAACCCGCGCCCTCACACACACGCTCCCCCTAAAGCTTTATCGTACCCTCACCTGGACCCTAAACCGTCCCCGTCCCCTAACCCTAACCCTAGCCCGAACCCTAACCCTAACCCTTCCCCGAAGCCTGACCCTCACCCGTCCCCTAATCCTAACCCGTACGCTAACACTAACCCGCGCCCTCAGACGCACGCTCCCCCTAAAGCGTTGCCGTACCCTCACCTTGACCCTAAAGTGTCCCCGTCCCCTAACCCTAACCCTAGCCCGAACCCTAACCCTAACCCTTACCCGAAGCCTGACCCTCACCCGTCCCCTAATCCTAACCCGTACGCTAACACTAACCCACGCCCTCACACGCACGCTCCCCCTAAAGCGTTGCCGTACCCTGACCTGGACCCTAAACCGTCCCCATCCCCTAAACCTAACCCTAGCCGAACCCTAACCCTAAGACTTCCCCGAAGCCTGACCCTCACCCGTCCCCTAATCCTAACCCGTACGCTAACACTAACCCGCGCCCTCACACGCACGCTCCCCCTAAAGCGTTTTCGTACCCTCACCTGGACCCTAAACCGTCCCCGTCCCCTAACCCTAACCCTAGCCCGAACGCTAACCCTAACCCTTCCCCGAAGCCTGACCCTCACCCGTCCCCTAATCCTAACCCGTACGCTAACACTAACCCGCACCCTCACACGCACGCTCTCCCTAAAGCGTTGCCGTACCCTCACCTGGACCCTAAACCGTTCCCGTGCCCTAACCCTAACCCTAGCCTGAACTGTAACCCTAACACTTCCCTGAAGCCTGACCCTCACCCGTCCCCTAATCCTAACCCGTACGCTAACACTAACACGCGCCCTCACACGCACGCTCCCCCTAAAGGGTTGCCGTACCCTCACCTGGACCCTAAACCGTCCCTGTCCCCGTCCCCTAACCCTAGCCCGAACCCTAACCCTAACCCTTCCCCGAAGCCTGACCCTCACCCGTCCCCTAATCCTAACCCGTACGCTAACACTAACCCGCGCCCTCACACGCACGCTCCCTCTAAAGCGTTGCCGTACCCTCACCTGGACCCTAAACCGTCCCCGTCCCTTAATCCTAACCCTAGCCCGAACCATAACCCTAACCCTTCCCCGAAGCCTGACCCTCACCCGTCCCCTAATTCTAACCCGTACGCTAACACTAACCCGCGTCCTCACACGCACGCTCCCCCTAAAGCGTTGCCGTACCCTCACCTGGACCCTAAACCGTCCCCATCCCCTAACCCTAACCCTAGCCCGAACCCTAAACCTAACCCTTCCCCGAAGCCTGACCCTCACCCGTCCCCTAATCCTAACCCGTACGCTAACACTAACCCGCGCCCTCACACGCACGCTCCCCCTAAAGCGTTGCCGTCCCCTCACCTGGACCCTAAACCGTCCCCGTCCCCTAACCCTAACCCTAGCAGAACCCTATCCCTAACCCTTCCCCGAAGCCTGACCCTCACCCGTCCACTAATCCTAACCCTTACGCTAACACTAACCCGCGCCCTCACACGCAGGCTCCCCCTAAAGCGTTGCCGTACCCTCACCTGGACCCTAAGCCGTCCCCGTCCCCGTCCCCTAACCCTAGCCCGAACCCTAACCCTAACCCTTCCCCGAAGCCTGACCCTCACCCGTCCCCTAATCCTAACCCGTACGCTAACACTAACCCGCGCCCTCACACGCACGCTCCCCCTAAAGCTTTATCGTACCCTCACCTAGACCCTAAACCGTCCCCGTCCCCTAACCCTAACCCTAGCCCGAACCCTAACCCTAACCCTTCCCCGAAGCCTGACCCTCACCCGTCCCCTAATCCTAACCCGTACGCTAACACTAACCCGCGCCCTCAGACGCACGCTCCCCCTAAAGCATTGCCGTACCCTCACCTGGACCCTAAACTGTCCCCGTCCCCTAACCCTAACCCTAGCCCGAACCCTAACCCTAACCCTTCCCTGAAGCCTGACCCTCACCCGTCCCCTAATCCTAACCCGTACGCTAACACTAACCCGCGCCCTCACACGCACGCTCCCCCTAAAGCGTTGCCGTACCCCCACCTGGACCCTAAACTGTCCCCGTCCCCTAACCCTAACCCTAGCCGAACCCTAACCCTAACCCTTCCCCGAAGCCTGACCCTCACCCGTCCCCTAATCCTAACCCGTACGCTAACACTAACCCGCACCCTCACACGCACGCTCCCCCAAAGCGTTGCCTTACCCTCACCTGGACCCTAAACCGTCCCCGTCCCCTAACCCTAACCCTAGCCCGAACCCTAACCCTAACACTTCCCCGAAGCCTGACCCTCACCCGTCCCCTAATCCTAACCCGTACGCTAACACTAACCCGCGCCCTCACACGCACGCTCCCCCTAAAGCGTTGCCGTACCCTCACCTGGACCCTAAACCGTCCCCGTCCCCTAACCCTAACCCTAGCCCAAACCGTAACCCTAACCCTTCCCCGAAGCCTGACCCTCACCCGTCCCCTAATCCTAACCCGTACGCTGACACTAACCCGCGCCCTCACACGCACGCTCCCCCTAAAGCGTTGCCGTACCCTCACCTGGACCCTAAACCGTCCCCATCCCCTAACCCTAACCCTAGCCCGAACCCTAACCCTAACCCTTCCCCGAAGCCTGACCCTCACCCGTCCCCTAATCCTAACCCGTACGCTAACACTAACCCGCGCCCTCACACGCACGCTCCCCCTAAAGCGTTGCCGTCCCCTCACCTGGACCCTAAACCGTCCCCGTCCCCTAACCCTAACCGTAGCAGAACCCTAACCCTAACCCTTCCCCGAAGCCTGACCCTCACCCGTCCCCTAATCCTAACCCGTACGCTAACACTAACCCGCGCCCTCACACGCACGCTCCCCCTAAAGCGTTGCCGTCTCCTCATCTGGACCCTAAACCGTCCCCGTCCCCTAACCCTAACCCTAGCAGAACCCTAACCCTAACCCTTCCCCGAAGCCTGACCCTCACCCGTCCCCTAATCCTAACCCGTACGCTAACACTAACACGCACCCTCACACGCACGCTCCCCCTAAAGCGTCGCCGTACCCTCACCTGTTCCCTAAACCGTCCCCGTCCCCTAACCCTAACCCTAGCCCGAACCCTAACCCTAACCCTTCCCCGAAGCCTGACCCTCACCCGTCCCCTAATCCTAACCCGTACGCTAACACTAACCCGCGCCCTCAGACGCACGCTCCCCCTAAAGCATTGCCGTACCCTCACCTGGACCCTAAACTGTCCCCGTCCCCTAACCCTAACCCTAGCCCGAACCCTAACCCTAACCCTTCCCTGAAGCCTGACCCTCACCCGTCCCCTAATCCTAACCCGTACGCTAACACTAACCCGCGCCCTCACACGCACGCTCCCCCTAAAGCGTTGCCGTACCCCCACCTGGACCCTAAACTGTCCCCGTCCCCTAACCCTAACCCTAGCCGAACCCTAACCCTAACCCTTCCCCGAAGCCTGACCCTCACCCGTCCCCTAATCCTAACCCGTACGCTAACACTAACCCGCACCCTCACACGCACGCTCCCCCAAAGCGTTGCCTTACCCTCACCTGGACCCTAAACCGTCCCCGTCCCCTAACCCTAACCCTAGCCCGAACCCTAACCCTAACACTTCCCCGAAGCCTGACCCTCACCCGTCCCCTAATCCTAACCCGTACGCTAACACTAACCCGCGCCCTCACACGCACGCTCCCCCTAAAGCGTTGCCGTACCCTCACCTGGACCCTAAACCGTCCCCGTCCCCTAACCCTAACCCTAGCCCAAACCGTAACCCTAACCCTTCCCCGAAGCCTGACCCTCACCCGTCCCCTAATCCTAACCCGTACGCTGACACTAACCCGCGCCCTCACACGCACGCTCCCCCTAAAGCGTTGCCGTACCCTCACCTGGACCCTAAACCGTCCCCATCCCCTAACCCTAACCCTAGCCCGAACCCTAACCCTAACCCTTCCCCGAAGCCTGACCCTCACCCGTCCCCTAATCCTAACCCGTACGCTAACACTAACCCGCGCCCTCACACGCACGCTCCCCCTAAAGCGTTGCCGTCCCCTCACCTGGACCCTAAACCGTCCCCGTCCCCTAACCCTAACCGTAGCAGAACCCTAACCCTAACCCTTCCCCGAAGCCTGACCCTCACCCGTCCCCTAATCCTAACCCGTACGCTAACACTAACCCGCGCCCTCACACGCACGCTCCCCCTAAAGCGTTGCCGTCTCCTCATCTGGACCCTAAACCGTCCCCGTCCCCTAACCCTAACCCTAGCAGAACCCTAACCCTAACCCTTCCCCGAAGCCTGACCCTCACCCGTCCCCTAATCCTAACCCGTACGCTAACACTAACACGCACCCTCACACGCACGCTCCCCCTAAAGCGTCGCCGTACCCTCACCTGTTCCCTAAACCGTCCCCGTCCCCTAACCCTAACCCTAGCCCGAACCCTAACCCTAACCCTTCCCCGAAGCCTGACCCTCACCCGTCCCCTAATCCTAACATGTACGCTAACACTAACCCGCGCCCTCACACGCACGCTCCCCCTAAAGCGTTGCCGTACCCTCACCTGGACCCTAAACCGTCCCCGTCCCCTAACCCTAACCCTAGCCCGAACCCTAACCCTAACCCTTCCCCGAAGCCTGACCCTCACCCGTAACCTAATCCTAACCCGTACGCTAACACTAACCCGCCCCTCACACGCACGCTCCCCCTAAACCGTTTCCGTACCCTCACCTGGACCCTAAACCGTCCCCGTCCCCTAACCCTAACCCTAGCCCGAACCCTAACCCTAACCCTTCCCCGAAGCCTGACCCTCACCCGTCCCCTAATCCTAACCCGTACGCTAACACTAACCCGCGCCCTCACACACACGCTCCCCCTAAAGCTTTATCGTACCCTCACCTGGACCCTAAACCGTCCCCGTCCCCTAACCCTAACCCTAGCCCGAACCCTAACCCTAACCCTTCCCCGAAGCCTGACCCTCACCCGTCCCCTAATCCTAACCCGTACGCTAACACTAACCCGCGCCCTCACACGCACGCTCCCCCTAAAGCGTTGCCGTACCCTCACCTGGACCCTAAACCGTCCCCGTCCCTTAACCCTAACCCTAGCCCGAACCATAACCCTAACCCTTCCCCGAAGCCTGACCCTCACCCGTCCCCTAATCCTAACCCGTACGCTAACACTAACCCGCGTCCTCACACGCACGCTCCCCCTAAAGCGTTGCCGTACCCTCACCTGGACCCTAAACCGTCCCCATCCCCTAACACTAACCCTACCCCGAACCCTAACCCTAACCCTTCCCCGAAGCCTGACCCTCACCCGTCCCCTAATCCTAACCCGTACGCTAACACTAAGCCGCGCCCTCACACGCACGCTCCCCCTAAAGCGTTGCCGTCCCCTCACCTGGATCCTAAACCGTCCCCGTCTCCTAACCCTAACCCTAGCAGAACCCTAACCCTAACCCTTCCCCGAAGCCTGACTCTCACCCGTCCCCTAATCCTAACCCTTACGCTAACACTAACCCGTGCCCTCACACGCACGCTCCCCCTAAAGCGTTGCCGTACCCTCACCTGGACCCTAAGCCGTCCCCGTCCCCGTCCCCTAACCCTAGCCCGAACCCTAACCCTAACCCTTCCCCGAAGCCTGACACTCACCCGTCCCCTAATCCTAACCCGTACGCTAACACTAACCCGCGCCCTCACACACACGCTCCCCCTAAAGCTTTATCGTACCCTCACCTGGACCCTAAACCGTCCCCGTCCCCTAACCCTAACCCTAGCCCGAACCCTAACCCTAACCCTTCCCCAAAGCCTGACCCTCACCCGTCCCCTAATCCTAACCCGTACGCTAACACTAACCCGCGCCCTCAGACGCACGCTCCCCCTAAAGCGTTGCCGTACCCTCACCTTGACCCTAAAGTGTCCCCGTCCCCTAACCCTAACCCTAGCCCGAACCCTAACCCTAACCCTTACCCGAAGCCTGACCCTCACCCGTCCCCTAATCCTAACCCGTACGCTAACACTAACCCACGCCCTCACACGCACGCTCCCCCTAAAGCGTTGCCGTACCCTCACCTGGACCCTAAACCGTCCCCATCCCCTAACACTAACCCTAGCCCGATCCCTAACCCTAACCCGTCCCCGAAGCCTGACCCTCACCCGTCCCCTAATCCTAACCCATACGCCAACACTAACCCGCGCCCTCACACGCACGCTCCCCCTAAAGCGTTGTCGTACCCCCACCTGGACCCTAAACCGTCCCCGTCCCCTAACCCTAACCCTAGCCGAACCCTAACCCTAACCCTTCCCCGAAGCCTGACCCTCACCCGTCCCCTAATCCTAACCCGTACGCTAACACTAACCCGCGCCCTCACACTCACGCTCCCCCAAAGCGTTGCCTTACCCTCACCTGGACCCTAAACCGTCCCCGTCCCCTAACCCTAAGCCTAGCCCGAACCCTAACCCTAACGCTTCCCCGAAGCCTGACCCTCACCCGTCCCCTAATCCTAACCCGTACGCTAACACTAACCCGCGCCCTCACACCAACGCTCACCCTAAAGCGTCGCCGTACCCTCACCTGTTCCCTAAACCGTCCCCGTCCCCTAACCCTAACCCTAGCCCGAACCCTAACCCTAACCCTTCCCCGAAGCCTGACCCTCACCCGTCCCCTAATCCTAACACGTACGCTAACACTAACCCGCGCCCTCACACGCACGCTCCCCCTAAAGCGTTGCCGTACCCTCACCTGGACCCTAAACCGTCCCCGTCCCCTAACACTAACCCTAGCCCGATCCCTAACCCTAACCCTTCCCCGAAGCCTGACCCTCACCCGTCCCCTAATCCTAACCCATACGCCAACACTAACCCGCGCCCTCACGCGCACGCTCCCCCTAAAGCGTTGCCGTACCCCCACCTGGACCCTAAACCGTCCCCGTCCCCTAACCCTAACCCTAGCCGAACCCTAACCCTAACCCTTCCCCGAAGCCTGACCCTCACCCGTCCCCTAATCCTAACCCGTACGCTAACACTAACCCGCGCCCTCACACGCACGCTCCCCCAAAGCGTTGCCTTACCCTCACCTGGACCCTAAACCGTCCCCGTCCCCTAAACCTAAGCCTAGCCCGAACCCTAACCCTAACCCTTCCCCGAAGCCTGACCCTCACCCGTCCCCTAATCCTAACCCGTACGCTGACACTAACCCGCGCCCTCACACGCACGCTCCCCCTAAAGCGTTGCCGTACCCTCACCTGGACCCTAAACCGTCCCCATCCCCTAACCCTAACCCTAGCCCGAACCCTAACCCTAACCCTTCCCCGAAGCCTGACCCTCACCCGTCCCCTAATCCTAACCCGTACGATAACACTAACCCGCGCCCTCACACGCACGCTCCCCCTAAAGCGTTGCCGTCCCCTCACCTGGACCCTAAACCGTCCCCGTCCCCTAACCCTAACCCTAGCAGAACCCTAACCCTAACCCTTCCCCGAAGCCTGACCCTCACCCGTCCCCTAATCCTAACCCGAACGCTAACACTAACCCGCGCCCTCACACGCACGCTCCCACTAAAGCGTTGCCGTACCCTCACCTGGACCCTAAACCGTCCCCGTCCCCTAACCCTAACCCTAGCCCGAACCCTAACCCTAACCCTTCCCCGAAGCCTGACCCTCACCCGTCCCATAATCCTAAGCCGTACGCTAACACTACCCCGCGCCCTCACACGCACGCTCCCCCTAAAGCGTTGCCGTACACTCACCTGGACCCTAAACCGTCCCCGTCCCCTAACCCTAACCCTAGCCCGAACCCTAACCCTAACCCTTCCCCGAAGCCTGACCCTCCCGCGTCCCCTAATCCTAACCCGTACGCTAACACTAACCCGCGCCCTCACACGCACGCTCCCCCTAAAGTTTTGCTGTACCCTCACCTGGACCCTAAACCGTTCCCGGTCCTAACCCTAAACCTAGCCCGAACCCTACCCCTAACCCTTCCCCGAAGCCTGACCCTCACCCGTCCACTAATCCTAACCCGTGCGCTAACACTAACCCGCGCCCTCACACGCACGCTCCCCCTAAAGCATTGCCGTACCCTCACCTGGACCCTAAACCGTCCCCATCCCCTAACCCTAACCCTAGCCCGAACCCTAACCCTAACCCTTCCCTGAAGCATGACCCTCACACGTCCCCTAATCCTAACCCGTACGCTAACAATAACCCGCGCCCTCACACGCACGCTCCCCCTAAAGCGTTGCCGTACCCTCACCTGGACCCTAAACCGTCCCCGTCCCCTAACCCTAACCCTAGACCGAACACTAACCCTAACCCTTCCCCGAAGCCTGACCCTCACCCGTCCCCTATCCTAACACGTACGCTAACACTAACCCGCGCCCTCACACGCACGCTCCCCCTAAAGCGTTGCAGTACCCTCACCTGGACCCTAAACCGTCCCCGGTCCTAACCCTAACCCCAGCCCGAACCCTAACCCTAACCCTTCCCCGAAGCCTGACCCTCACCCTTCCCCTAATCCTAACCCGTACGCTAACACTAACCCGCGCCCTCAAACGCACGCTCCCCCTAAAGCGTTTCCGTACCCTCACCTGGACCCTAAACCGTCCCCATCCCCTAACCCTAACCCTAGCCCGAACCCTAACCCTAACCCTTCCCCGAAGCCTGACCCTCTCACGTCCCCTAATCCTAACCCGTACGCTAACACTAACCCGCACCCTCACACGCACGCTCCCCCTAAAGCGTTGCCGTACCCTCACCTGGACCCTAAATCGTCCCCGTCCTCTAACCCTAACCCTAGCCCGAACCCTAACCCTAACCCTTCCCCGAAGCCTGACCCTCACCCGTCCCCTAATCCTAAACCGTACGCTAACACTAACCCACGCCCTCACACGCACGCTCCCCCTAAAGCGTTGCCGTACCCTCACCTGGACCCTAAACCATCCCCGTCCCCTAACCCTAACCCTAGCCCGAACCCTAACCCTAACCCTTCCCCGAAGCCTGACCCTCACCCGTCCCATAATCCTAAGCCGTACGCTAACACTACCCCGTGCCCTCACACGCACGCTCCCCCTAAAGCGTTGCCGTACACTCACCTGGACCCTAAACCGTCCCCGTCCCCTAACCCTAACCCTAGCCCGAACCCTAACCCTAACCCTTCCCCGAAGCCTGACCCTCCCGCGTCCCCTAATCCTAACCCGTACGCTAACACTAACCCGCGCCCTCACACGCACGCTCCCCCTAAAGTTTTGCTGTACCCTCACCTGGACCCTAAACCGTCCCCGGTCCTAACCCTAAACCTAGCCCAAACCCTAACGCTAACCCTTCCCCGAAGCCTGACCCTCACCCGTCCCCTAATCCTAACCCGTGCGCTAACACTAACCCGCGCCCTCACACGCACGCTCCCCCTAAAGCGTTGCCGTACCCTCACCTGGACCCTAAACTGTCCCCATCCCCTAACCCTAACCCTAGCCCGAACCCTAACCCTAACCCTTCCCTGAAGCATGACCCTCACACGTCCCCTAATCCTAACCTGTACGCTAACACTAACCCGCGCCCTCACACGCACGCTCCCCCTAAAGCGTTGCCGTACCCTCACCTGGACCCTAAACCGTCCCCGTCCCCTAACCCTAACCCTAGACCGAACCCTAACCCTAACCCTTCCCCGAAGCCTGACCCTCACCCGTCCCCTAATCCTAACACGTACGCTAACACTAACCCGCGCCCTCACACGCACGCTCCCCCTAAAGGGTTGCAGTACCCTCACCTGGACCCTAAACCGTCCCCGGTCCTAACCCTAACCCCAGCCCGAACCCTAAACCTAACCCTTCCCCGAAGCCTGACCCTCACCCTTCCCCTAATCCTCACCCGTACGTTAACACTAACCCGCGCCCTCACACGCTCGATCTGCCTAAAGCGTTGCCGTACCCTCACCTGGACCCTAAACCGTCCCCGTCCCCTAACCCTAACCCTAGCCCGAACCCTAACCCTAACACTTCCCCGAAACCTGACCCTCCCCCGTCCCCTAATCCTAACCCGTACGTTAACACTAACCCGCGCCCTCACACGCACGCTCCCCCTAAAGCGTTGCCGTACCCTCACCTGGACCCTAAACCGTCCCCGGTCCTAACCCTAACCCTAGCCCGAACCCTAACCCTAACGCTTCCCCGAAGCCTGACCCTCACCCGTCCCCTAATCCTAACCCGTTCGCTAACACTAACCCGCGCCCTCACACGCACGCTCCCCCTAAAGCGTTGCCATACCCTCACCTGGACCCTAAACCGTCCCCATTCCCTAACCCTAACCCTAGCCCGAACCCTAACCCTAACCCTTCCCCGAAGCCTGACCCTCACACGTCCCCTAATCCTCACCCGTACGCTAACACTAACCCGCGCCCTCACACGCACGCTCCCCCTAAAGCGTTGCCGTACCCTCACCTGGACCTTAAACCGTCCCCGGTCCTAACCCTAACCCTAGCCCGAACCATAACCCCAACCCTTCCCCGAAGCCTGACCCTCACTCGTCCCCTAATCCTAACCCGTACGCTAACACTAACCCGCGCCCTCACACGCACGCTCCCCCTAAAGCGTTGCCGTACCCTCACCTGGACCCTAAACCGTCCCCATCCCCTAACCTTAACCCTAGCCCGAACCCTAACCCTAAACCTTCCCCGAAGCCTGACCCTCACACGTCCCCTAATCCTAACACGTACGCTAACACTAACCCGCGCCCTCACACGCACGCTCCCCCTAAAGCGTTGCCGTACACTCACCTGGACCCTAAACAGTCCCCGTCCCCTAACCCTAACCCTAGCCCGAACCCTAACCCTAACTCTTTCCCGAAGCCTGACCCTCACACGTCCCCTAATCCTCACCCGTACGCTAACACTAACCCGCGCCCTCACACGCTCGCTCTGCCTAAAGTGTTGCCGTACCCTCACCTGGAGCCTAAACCGTCCCCGTCCCTTAACCCTAACCCTAGCCCGAACCCTAACCCTAACACTTCCCCGAAGCCTGACCCTCCCTCGTCCCCTAATCCTAACCCGTACGCTAACACTAACCCGCGCCCTCACACGCACGCTCCCCCTAAAGCGTTACCGTACCCTCACCTGGACCCTAAACCGTCCCCAGTCCTAACCCTAACCCTAGCCCGAACACTAACCCTAACCCTTCCCCGAAGCCTGACCCTCACCCGTCCCCTAATCCTAACCCGTACGCTAACACTAACCCGCGCCCTCACACGCACGCTCCCCCTAAAGCTTTGCAGTACCCTCACCTGGACCCTAAACCGTCCCCATCCCCTAACCCTAACCCTAGCCCGAACCCTAACCCTAACCCTTCTCCGAAACCTGACCCTCCTACGTCCCCTAATCCTAACCCGTACGCAAACACTAACCCGCGCCCTCACACGCACGCTCCCCCTAAAGCGTTGCCGTACCCTCACCTGGACCCTAAGCCGTCCCCGTCCCCTAACCCTAACCCTAGCCCGAACTCTAACCCTAACCCTTCCCCGAAGCCTGACCCTCACACGTCCCCTAATCCTCAACTGTACGCTAACACTAACCCGCGCCCTCACACGCTCGCTCCGCCTAAAGCGTTGCCGTACCCTCACCTGGACATTAAACCGTCCCCGTCCCCTAACCCTAACTCTAGCCCGAACCCTAACCCTAACCCTTCCCCGAAGCCTGACCCTCACCCGTCCCCTAATCCTAACCCGTACGCTAAAACTAACCCGCGCCCTCACACGCACGCTCCCCTTAAAGCGTTGCCGTACCCTCACCTGGACCCTAAACCGTCCCCGTCCCCTAACCCTAACCCTAACCCTTCCCCGAAGCCTGACCCTCACCCGTCCCCTAATCCTAACCCGTACGCTAACACTAACCCGCGCCCTCACACGCACGCTCCCCCTAAAGCGTTGCCGTACACTCACCTGGACCCTAAACCGTCCCCGTCCCCTAACCCTAACCCTAGCCCGAACCCTAACCCTAACCCTTCCCCGAAGCCTGACCCTCACCCGTCCCCTAATCCTAACCCGTAAGCTAACACTAACCCTCGCGCTCACACGCACGCTCCCCCTAAAGCGTTGCCGTACCCTCACCTGGACCCTAAACCGTCCCCGTCCCCTAACCCTAACCCTAGCCCGAACCCTAACCCTAACCCTTCCCCGAAGCCTGACCCTCACCCGTTCCCTAAACCTAACACGTACGCTAACACTAACCCTCGCGCTCACACGCACGCTCCCCTTAAAGCGTTGCCGTACTCTTACCTGGACCCTAAACCGTCCCCGTCCCCTAACCCTAACCCTAGCCCGAACCCTAAACCTAACCCTTTCCCAAATCCTGACCCTCACCCGTCCCCTAATCTTAACCCGTACGCTAACACTAACCCACGCCCTCACACGCACGCTCCCCCTAAAGCGTTGCCGTAACCTCCCGTGGACCCTAATCCGTCCCCTTCGCCTAACCCTAACCCTAGCCCGAACCCTAACCCTAACCCTTCCCCGAAGCCTGACCCTCCCCCGTCCCCTAATCATAACCCGTACGCTAACACTAACCCGCGCCCTCACACCCACGCTCCCCCTAAAGCGTTGCCGTACCCTCACCTGGACCCTAAACCGTCCCCGGTCCTAACACTAACCCTAGCCCGAACCATAACCCTAACCCTTCCCCGAAGCCTGACCCTCACCCGTGCCCTAATCCTAACCCGTACGCTAACACTAACCCGCGCCCTCACACGCACGCTCCCCCTAAAGCGTTGCCACACCCTCACCTGGACCCTAAACCGTCCCCATCGCCTAACCCTAACCCTAGCCCGAACCCTAACCCTAACCCTTCCCTGAAGCATGACCCTCACACGTCCCCTAATCTTAACCGGTACGCTAACACTAACCCACGCCCTCACACACACGCTCCACCTAAAGCGTTGCCGTACCCTCCCCTGGACCCTAATCCGTCCCTTTCGCCTAACCCTAATCCTAGCCCGAACCCTAACCCTAACCCTTCCCCGAAGCCTGACCCTCCCCCGTCCCCTAATCCTAACCCGTACGCTAACACTAACCCGCGCCCTCACATGCACGCTCCCCCTAAAGCGTTGCCGTACCCTCACCTGGACCCTAAACCGTCCCCGGTCCTAACCCTAACCCTAGCCCGAACCATAACCCTAACCCTTCCCCGAAGCCTGACCCTCACCCGTCCCCTAATCCTAATTCGTACGCTAACACTAACCCGCGCCCTCACACGCACGCTCCCTCTAAAGCGTTGCCGTACCCTCACCTGGACCCTAAACCGTCCCCATCCCCTAACCCTAACCCTAGCCCGAACCCTAACCCTAACCCTTCCCTGAAGCATGACCCTCACACGTCCCCTAATCCTAACCCGTACGCTAACACTAACCCGCGCCCTCACACGCACGCTCCCCCTAAAGCGTTGCCGTACCCTCACCTGGACCCTAAACCGTCCCCGTCCCCTAACCCTAACCCTAGACCGAACCCTAACCCTAACCCTTCCCCGAAGCCTGACCCTCACCCGTCCCCTAATCCTAACCCGTACGCTAACACTAACCCGCGCCCTCACACGCACGCTCCCCCTAAAGCGTAGCAGTACCCTCACCTGGACCCTAAACCGTCCCCGGTCCTAACCCTAACCCTAGCCCGAACCCTAACCCTAACCCTTCCCCGAAGCCTGACCCTCACCCGTCCCCTAATCCTAACCCGTACGCTAACACTAACCCGCGCCCTCACACGCACGCTCCCCCTAAAGCGTTGCCGTACCCTCACCTGGACCCTAAACCGTCCCCATCCCCTAACCCTAACCCTAGCCCGAACCCTAACCCTAACCCTTCCCCGAAGCCTGACCCTCACCCGTCCCCTAATCCTAACCCGTGCGCTAACACTAACCCGCGCCCTCACACGCACGCTCCCCCTAAAGCGTTGCCGTACCCTCACCTGGACCCTAAACCGTCCCCGTCCCCTAACCCTAACCCTAGCCCGAACCCTAACCCTAACCCTTCCCCGAAGCATGACCCTCACGCGTCCCCTAATCCTAAACCATACACTAACACTAACCCGCGCCCTCACACGCACGCTCTTCCTAAAGCGTTGCCGTACCCTCACCTGGACCCTAAACCGTCCCCGTCCCCTATCCCTAACCCTAGCCCGAACCCTAACCCTAACCCTTCCCCGAAGCCTGACACTCACACGTCCCCTAATCCCCACCGGTACGCTAACACTAACCCGCGCCCTCACACTCTCGCTCCGACTAAAGCGTTGCCGTACCCTCACCTGGACCCTAAACCGTCCCCGTCCCCTAACCCTAACTCTAGCCCGAACCCTAACCCTAACACTTCCCCGAAGCCTGACCCTCACCTGTCCCCTAATCCTAACCAGTACGCTAATACTAACCCGCACCCTCACACGCACGCTCCCCCTAAAGCGTTGCCGTACCCTCACCTGGACCCTAAACCGTCCCCGTCCCCTAACCCTAACCCTAGCCCGAACCCTAACCCTAACCCTTCCCCGAAGCCTGACCCTCACCCGTTCCCTAAACCTAACACGTACGCTAACACTAACCCTCGCGCTCACACGCACGCTCCCCTTAAAGCGTTGCCGTACTCTTACCTGGACCCTAAACCGTCCCCGTCCCCTAACCCTAACCCTAGCCCGAACCCTAACCCTAACCCTTTCCCAAATCCTGACCCTCACCCGTCCCCTAATCTTAACCCGTACGCTAACACTAACCCACGCCCTCACACGCACGCTCCCCCTAAAGCGTTGCCGTAACCTCCCGTGGACCCTAATACGTCCCCTTCGCCTAACCCTAACCCTAGCCCGAACCCTAACCCTAACCCTTCCCCGAAGCCTGACCCTCCCCCGTCCCCTAATCATAACCCGTACGCTAACACTAACCCGCGCCCTCACACCCACGCTCCCCCTAAAGCGTTGCCGTACCCTCACCTGGACCCTAAACCGTCCCCGGTCCTAACACTAACCCTAGCCCGAACCATAACCCTAACCCTTCCCCGAAGCCTGACCCTCACCCGTGCCCTAATCCTAACCCGTACGCTAACACTAACCCGCGCCCTCACACGCACGCTCCCTCTAAAGCGTTGCCGCACCCTCACCTGGACCCTAAACCGTCCCCATCGCCTAACCCTAACCCTAGCCCGAACCCTAACCCTAACCCTTCCCTGAAGCATGACCCTCACACGTCCCCTAATCTTAACCGGTACGCTAACACTAACCCACGCCCTCACACACACGCTCCACCTAAAGCGTTGCCGTACCCTCCCCTGGACCCTAATCCGTCCCTTTCGCCTAACCCTAATCCTAGCCCGAACCCTAACCCTAACCCTTCCCCGAAGCCTGACCCTCCCCCGTCCCCTAATCCTAACTCGTACGCTAACACTAACCCGCGCCCTCACATGCACGCTCCCCCTAAAGCGTTGCCGTACCCTCACCTGGACCCTAAACCGTCCCCGGTCCTAACCCTAACCCTAGCCCGAACCATAACCCTAACCCTTCCCCGAAGCCTGACCCTCACCCGTCCCCTAATCCTAATTCGTACGCTAACACTAACCCGCGCCCTCACACGCACGCTCCCTCTAAAGCGTTGCCGTACCCTCACCTAAACCCTAAACCGTCCCCATCCCCTAACCCTAACCCTAGCCCGAACCCTAACCCTAACCCTTCCCTGAAGCATGACCCTCACACGTCCCCTAATCCTAACCCGTACGCTAACACTAACCCGCGCCCTCACACGCACGCTCCCCCTAAAGCGTTGCCGTACCCTCACCTGGACCCTAAACCGTCCCCGTCCCCTAACCCTAACCCTAGACCGAACCCTAACCCTAACCCTTCCCCGAAGCCTGACCCTCACCCGTCCCCTAATCGTAACCCGTACGCTAACACTAACCCGCGCCCTCACACGCACGCTCCCCCTAAAGCGTTGCCGTACCCTCACCTGGACCCTAAACCGTCCCCGGTCCTAACCCTAACCCTAGCCCGAACCCTAACCCTAACCCTTCCCCGAAGCCTGACCCTCACCCGTCCCCTAATCCTAACCCGTACGCTAACACTAACCCGCGCCCTCACACGCACGCTCCCCCTAAAGCGTTGCCGTACCCTCACCTGGACCCTAAACCGTCCCCATCCCCTAACCCTAACCCTAGCCCGAACCCTAACCCTAACACTTCCCCGAAGCCTGACCCTCACACGTCCCCTAATCCTAACCCGTACGCTAACACTAACCCGCACCCTCACACGCACGCTCCCCCTAAAGCGTTGCCGTACCCTCACCTGGACCCTAAACCGTCCCCGTCCCCTAACCCTAACCCTACCCCGAACCCTAACCCTAACCCTTCCCCGAAGCCTGACCCTCCCCCGTCCCCTAATCCTAACCCGTACACTAACCCGCGCCCTCACACGCACGCTCCCCCTAAAGCGTTGCCGTACCCTCACCTGGACCCTAAACCGTCCCCGGTCCTAACCCTAACCCTAGCCCGAACCCTAACCCTAACACTTCCCCGAAGCCTGACCCTCACCCGTCCCCTAATCCTAACCCGTACGCTAACACTAACCCGCGCCCTCACACGCACGCTCCCCCTAAAGCGTTGCCGTACCCTCACCTGGACCCTAAACCGTCCCCATCCCCTAACCCTAACCCTAGCCCGAACCCTAACCCTAACCCTTCCCCGAAGCCTGACCCTCACCCGTCCCCTAATCCTAACCCGTGCGCTAACACTAACCCGCGCCCTCACACGCACGCTCCCCCTAAAGCGTTGCCGTACCCTCACCTGGACCCTAAACCGTCCCCGTCCCCTAACCCTAACCCTAGCCCGAACCCTAACCCTAACCCTTCCCCGAAGCATGACCCTCACACGTCCCCTAATCCTAAACCATACACTAACACTAACCCGCGCCCTCACACGCACGCTCATCCTAAAGCGTTGCCGTACCCTCACCTGGACCCTAAACCGTCCCCGTCCCCTATCCCTAACCCTAGCCCGAACCCTAACCCTAACCCTTCCCCGAAGCCTGACCCTCACACGTCCCCTAATCCTCACCCGTACGCTAACACTAACCCGCGCCCTCACACTCTCGCTCCGACTAAAGCGTTGCCGTACCCTCACCTGGACCCTAAACCGTCCCCGTCCCCTAACCCTAACTCTAGCCCGAACCCTAACCCTAACACTTCCCCGAAGCCTGACCCTCACCTGTCCCCTAATCCTAACCAGTACGCTAATACTAACCCGCACCCTCACACGCACGCTCCCCCTAAAGCGTTGCCGTACCCTCACCTGGACCCTAAACCGTCCCCGTCCCCTAACCCTAACCCTAGCCCGAACCATAACCCTAACCCTTCCCCGAAGCCTGACCCTCACCCGTCCCCTAATCCTAACACGTACGCTAACACTACTCCGCGCCCTCACACCCACGCTTCCCCTAAAGCGTTGCCGTACCCTCACCTGGACCCTAAACCGTCCCCGTCCCCTAACCCTAACACTAACCCTTCCCCGAAACCTGACCCTCACCCGTCCCCTAATCCTAACCCGTACGCTAACACTAACCCACGCCCTCACACGCACGCTCCCCCTAAAGCGTTGCCGTACACTCACCTGGACCCTAAACCGTCCCCGTCCCCTAAACCTAACCCTAGCCCGAAGCCTAACCCTAATCCTTCCCCGAAGCTTGACCCTCACCCGTCCCCTAATCCTAACCCGTACGCTAACACTAACCCGCGCACTCACACGCACGCTCCCCCTAAAGCATTGCCGTACCCTCACCTGGACCCTAAACCGTCCCCGTCCCCTAACCCTAACCCTAGCCCGAACCCTAACCCTAACCCTTCCCCGAAGCCTGACCCTCACCCGTCCCCTAATCCTATCCCGTACGTTAACACTAACCCGCGCCCTCACACGCACGCTCCCCCTAAAGCGTTGCCGTACCCTCACCTGGACCCTAAACCGTCCCCGTCCCCTAACCCTAACCCTAGCCCGAACCCTAACCCTAACCCTTCCCCGAAGCCTGACCCTCACCCTTCCCCTAATCCTAACCCGTACACTAACACTAACCCGTGCCCTCACACGCACGCTACCCCTAAAGCGTTGCCGTACCCTCACCTGGACCCTAAACCGTCCCCGTCCCCTAACCCTAACCCTAGTCCGAACCCTAACCCTAACCCTTCCCCGAAGCCTGACCCTCACCCGTCCCCTAATCCTAACCCGTACGCTAACACTACCCCACGCCCTCACACGCACGCTCCCCCTAAAGCGTTGCCGTACCCTCACCTGGACCCTAAACCGTCCCCGTCACCTAACCCTAACCCTAGCCCGAACCCTAACCCTAACCCTTCCCCGAAGCATGACCCTCACCCGTCCCCTAATCCTAACTCGTACGCTAACACTAACCCGCGCCCTCACACGCACGCTCCCCCTAAAGCGTTGCCGTACCCTCACCTGGACCCTAAACCATCCCCGTCCCCTAACACTGACCCTAGCCCGAACCCTAACCCTAACCCTTCCCCGAAGCCTGACTCTCACCCATCCACTAATCCTAACCCGTACGCTAACACTAAACCGCGCCCTCACACGCACGCTCCCCCTAAAGCGTTGCCGTACCCTCACCTGGACCCTAAACCGTCCCAGTCCCTTAACCCTAACCCTAGCCCGAACCCTAACCCTAACCCTTCCCCGAAGACTGACCCTCACCCGTCCCCTAATCCTAACCCGTACGCTAACACTACCCCGTGCCCTCACACGCACGCTCCCCCTAAAGCGTTGCCGTACCCTCACCTGGACCCTAAACCGTCCCTGTCACCTAAATCTAACCCTAGCCCAAACCCTAACCCTAACCCTTCCCCGAAGCCTGACCCTCACCCGTCCCCTAATCCTAACCCGTACGCTAAGACTAACCCGCGCCCTCACACGCACGCTCCCCCTAAAACGTTGCCGTACCCTCTCCTGTACCCTAAACCGTCCACGTCCCCTAAACCTAACCCTAGCCCGAACTCTAAACCTAACACTTCCCCAAAGCCTGACCCTCACCCATCCACTAATCCTAACCCATACACTAACACTAAACCGCGCCCTCACACGCACTCTCCCCCTAAAGCGTTGCCGTACCCTCACCTGGACTCTAAACCGTCCCCATCCCCTAACCCTAACCCTAGCCCGAACCCTAAACCTAAACCTTCCCCGAAGCCTGACCCTCACCCGTCCCCTAATCCTAAGACTTATGCTAACACTAACCCGCGCCCTCACACGCACGCTCCCCCTAAAGCGTTGCCGTACACTCACCTGGACCCTAAACCGTCCCCGTCCCCTAACCCTAACCCTAGCCCGAACCCTAACCCTAACCCTTCCCCGAAGCGTGACCCTCATCCGTCCCCTAATCCTAACCCGTACGCTAACACTAACCCGCGCCCTCATACGCACGCTCCCTCTAAAGCGTTGCCGTACCCTCACCTGGACCCTAAACCGTCCCCGTCCCCTAACCCTAACCCTAGCCCGAACCCTAAACCTAACCCTTCCCCGAAGCCTGACCCTCACCCGTCCCCTAATCCTAACCCGTACGCTAACACTAACCCGCGCCCTCACACGCACGCTCCCCCTAAAGCGTTGCCGTACCCTCACCTGGACCCTAAAACGTCCCCGTCCCCTAACCCTAACCCTAGCCCGAACCCTAAACCTAACCCTTCCCCGAAGCCTGACCCTCACCCGTCCCCTAATCCTAACCCGTATGCTAACACTACCCCGCGCCCTCACACGCACGCTCCCCCTAAAGCATTGCCGTACCCTCACCTGGACCCGAAACCGTCCCCGTCCCCTAACCCTAACCCTAGCCCGAACACTAGCCCTAACCCTTCCCCGAAGCATGACCCTCACCCGTCCCCTAATCCTAACCCGTACGCTAACACTAACCCGCGCCCTCACACGCACGCTCCCCCTAAAGCGTTGCCGTACCCTCACCTGGACCCTATACCGTCCCCGTCCCCTAACCCTAACCCTAGCCCGAACCCTAACCCTAACGCTTCCCCGAAGCCTGACCCTCACCCGTCCCCTAATCCTAACCCGTACGCTAACACTAACCCGCGCCCTCACACGCACGCTCCCCCTAAAGCGTTGCCGTACCCTCACCTGGACCCTAAACCGTCCCAGTCCCTTAACCCTAACCCTAGCCCGACCCTAACCCTAACCCTTCCCCGAAGTCTGACCCTCACCCGTCCCCTAATCCTAACCCGTACGCTAACACTAACCCGCGCCCTCACACGCACGCTCCCCCTAAAGCGTTGCCGTAACCTCTCCTGGACCCTAAACAGTCCCTGTCCCCTAACCCTAACCCTAGCCCGAACCCTAAACCTAACCCTTCCCCGAAGCCTGACCCTCACCCGTCCCCTAATCCTAACCCGTACGCTAACACTACCCCGCGCCCTCATACGCACGCTCCCCCTAAAGCGTTGCCGTACCCTCACCTGGACCCTAAAACGTCCCCGTCCCCTAACCCTAACCCTAGCCCGAACCCTAAACCTAACCCTTCCCCGAAGCCTGACCCTCACCCGTCCCATAATCCTACCCCGTATGCTAACACTACCCCACGCCCTCACACGCACGCTCCCCCTAAAGCATTGCCGTACCCTCACCTGGACCCGAAACCGTACCCGTCCCCTAACCCTAACCCTAGCCCGAACACTAGCCCTAACACTTCCCCGAAGCATGACCCTCACCCGTCCCCTAATCCTAACCCGTACGCTAACACTAACCCGCGCCCTCACACGCACGCTCCCCCTAAAGCGTTGCCGTACCCTCACCTGGACCCTATACCGTCCCCGTCCCCTAACCCTAACCCTAGCCCGAACCCTAACCCTAACGCTTCCCCGAAGCCTGACCCTCACCCGTCCCCTAATCCTAACCCGTACGCTAACACTAACACGCGCCCTCACACGCACGCTCCCCCTAAAGCATTGCCGTACCCTCACCTGGACCCTAAACCGTCCCCGTCCCCTAACCCTAACCCTAGCCCGAACCCTAACCCTAACCCTTCCCCGAAGCCTGACCCTCACCCGTCCCCTAATCCTAACCCGTACGTTAACACTAACCCGCGCCCTCACACGCACGCTCCCCCTAAAGCGTTGCCGTACCCTCAGCTGGACCCTAAACCGTCCCCGTCCCCTAACCGTAACCCTAGCCCGAACCCTAACCATAACCGTTCCCCGAAGCCTGACCCTCACCCGTCCCCTAATCCTAACCCGTACGCTAACACTAACCCGCGCCCTCACACGCACGCTCCCCCTAAAGCGTTGCCGTACCCTCACCTGGACCCTAAACCGTCCCCGTCCCCTAACCCTAACGCTAGTCCGAACCCTAACTCTAACCCTTCCCCGAAGTCTGACCCTCACCCGTCCCCTAATCCTAACCCGTACGCTAACACTACCCCACTCCCTCATACGCACGCTCCCCCTAAAGCGTTGCCGTACCCTCACCTGGACCCTAAAACGTCCACGTCCCCTAACCCTAACCCTAGCCCGAACCCTAAACCTAACCCTTCCCCGAAGCCTGACCCTCACCCGTCCCCTAATCCTACCCCGTATGCTAACACTACCCCGCGCCCTCACACGCACGCTCCCCCTAAAGCATTGCCGTATCCTCACCTGGACCCGAAACCGTCCCCGTCCCCTAACCCTAACCCTAGCCCGAACACTAGCCCTAACCCTTCCCCGAAGCATGACCCTCACCCGTCCCCTAATCCTAACCCGTACGCTAACACTAACCCGCGCCCTCACACGCACGCTCCCCCTAAAGCGTTGCCGTACCCTCACCTGGACCCTATACCGTCCCCGTCCCCTAACCCTAACCCTAGCCCGAACCCTAACCCTAACACTTCCCCGAAGCCTGACCCTCACCCGTCCCCTAATCCTAACCCGTACGCTAACACTAACCCGCGCCCTCACACGCACGCTCCCCCTAAAGCGTTGCCGTACCCTCACCTGGACCCTAAACCGTCCCCGTCCCCTAACCGTAACCCTAGCCCGAACCCTAACCATAACCCTTCCCCGAAGCCTGACCCTCACCCGTCCCCTAATCCTAACCCGTACGCTAACACTAACCCGCGCCCTCACACGCACGCTACCCCTAAAGCGTTGCCGTACCCTCACCTGGACCCTAAGCCGTCCCCGTCCCCTAACCCTAACGCTAGTCCGAACCTTAACCCTAACACTTCCCCGAAGCCTGACCCTCACCCGTCCCCTAATCCTAACCCGTACGCTAACACTACCACGCGCCTTCACACGCACGCTCCCCCTAAAGCGTTGCCGTACCCTCACCTGGACCCTAAACCGTCCCCGTCACCTAACCCTAACCCTAGCCCGAACCCTAACCCTAACCCTTCCCCGAAGCATGACCCTCACCCGTACCCTAATCCTAACTCATACGCTAACACTAACCCGCGCCCTCACACGCACGCTCCCCCTAAAGCGTTGCCGTACCCTCACCTGGACCCTAAACCGTCCCCGTCCCCTAACCCTGACCCTAGCCCGAACCCTAACCCTAACCCTTCCCCGAAGCCTGACCCTCACCCATCCACTAATCCTAACCCGTACGCTAACACTAAACCGCGCCCTCACACGCACGCTCCCCCTAAAGCGTTGCCGTACCCTCACCTGGACCCTAAACCGTCCCAGTCCCTTAACCCTAACCCTAGCCCGAACCCTAACCCTAACCCTTCCCCGAAGCCTGACCCTCACCCGTCCCCTAATCCTAACCCGTACGCTAACACTACCCTGCGCCCTCACACGCACGCTCCCCCTAAAGCGTTGCCGTACCCTCACCTGGACCCTAAACCGTCCCCGTCACCTAAATCTAACCCTAGCCCGAAACCTAACCCTAACCCTTCCCCGAAGCCTGACCCTCACCCGTCCTCTAATCCTAACCCGTACGCTAACACTAACCCGCGCCCTAACACGCACGCTCCCCCTAAAGCGTTGCCGTACCCTCTCCTGGACCCTAAACCGTCCACATCCCCTAACCCTAACCCTAGACCGAACTCTAACCCTAACACTTCCCCGAAGCCTGACCCTCACCCATGCACTAATCCTAACCCGTACACTAACACTAACCCGCGCCCTCACACGCACTCTCCCCCTAAAGCGTTGCCGTACCCTCACCTGGACCCTAAACCGTCCCCGTGCCCTAACCCTAACCCTAGCCCGAACCCTAACCCTAACCCTTCCCCGAAGCCTGACCCTCACCCATCCACTAATCCTAACCCGTACGTTAACACTAAACCGCGCCCTCACACGCACGCTCCCCCTAAAGCGTTGCCGTACCCTCACCTGGACCCTAAACCGTCCCAGTCCCTTAACCCTAACCCTAGCCCGAACCCTAACCCTAACCCTTCCCCGAAGCCTGACCCTCACCCGTCCCCTAATCCTAACCCGTACGCTAACACTACCCCGCGCCCTCACACGCACGCTCCCTCTAAAGCGTTGCCGTACCCTCACCTGGACCCTAAACCGTCCCCGTCACATAAATCTAACCCTAGCCCGAACCCTAACCCTAACCCTTCCCCGAAGCCTGACCCTCACCCGTCCCCTAATCCTAACCCGTACGCTAACACTAACCCGCGCCCTCACACGCACGCTCCCCCTAAAGCGTTGCCGTACCCTCTCCTGGACCCTAAACCGTCCACGTCCCCTAACCCTAACCCTAGCCCGAACTCTAACCCTAACCCTTCCCCGAAGCCTGACCCTCACCCATCCACTAATCCTAACCCGTACACTAACACTAACCCGCGCCCTCACACGCACTCTCCCCCTAAAGCGTTGCCGTACCCTCACCTGGACCCTAAACCGTCCCCGTGCCCTAACCCTAACCCTAGCCCGAACCCTAACCCTAACCCTTCCCCGAAGCCTGACCCTCACCCATCCACGAATCCTAACCCGTAGGCTAACACTAACCCGCGCCCTCACACGCACGCTCCCCCCAAAGCATTGCCGTACCCTCACCTGGACCCTAAACCGTCCCAGTCCCTTAACCCTAACCCTAGCCCGACCCTAACCCTAACCCTTCCCCGAAGTCTGACCCTCACCCGTCCCCTAATCCTAACCCGTACGCTAACACTAACCCACGCCCTAACACGCACGCTCCCCCTAAAGCGTTGCCGTACCCTCACCTTGACCGTAAACAGTCCCTGTCCCCTAACCCTAACCCTAGCCCGAACCCTAAACCTAACACTTCCCCGAAGCGTGACCCTCACCCGTCCCCTAATCCTAACCCGTACGCTAACACTACCCCACGCCCTCATACGCACGCTCCCCCTAAAGCGTTGCCGTACCCTCACCTGGACCCTGAAACGTCCCCGTCCCCTAACCCTAACCCTAGCCCGAACCGTAAACCTAACCCTTCCCCGAAGCCTGACACTCACCCGTCCCATAATCCTAACCCGTACGCTAACACTACCCCGCGCCCTCACACGCACGCTCCCCCTAAAGCATTGCCGTACCCTCACCTGGACCCGAAACCGTCCCCGTCCCCTAACCCTAACCCTAGCCCGAACCCTAGCCCTAACACTTCCCCGAAGCATGACCCTCACCCGTCCCCTAATCCTAACCCGTACGCTAACACTAACCCGCGCCCTCACATGCACGCTCCCCCTAAACCGTTGCCGTACCCTCACCTGGACCCTAAACCGTCCCCGTCCCCTAACCCTAACCCTAGCCCGAACCCTAACCCTAACCCTTCCCTGAAGCCTGACCCTCACCCGTCCCCTAATCCTAACCCGTTCGCTAACACTAACCCGCGCCCTCACACGCACGCTCCCCCTAAAGCATTGCCGTACCCTCACCTGGACCCTAAACCGTCCCCGTCCCCTAACCCTAACCCTAGCCCGAACCCTAACCCTAAACCTTCCCCGAAGCCTGACCCTCACCCGTCCCCTAATCCTAACCCGTACGTTAACACTAACCCGTGCCCTCACACGCACACTCCCTCTAAAGCGTTGCCGTACCCTCACCTGGACCCTAAACCGTCCCCGTCCCCTAACCCTAACCCTAGCCCGAACCCTAACCATAACACTTCCCCGAAGCCTGACCCTCACCCGTCCCCTAATCCTAACCCGTACACTAACACTAACCCGCGCCCTCACACGCACGCTACACCTAAAGCGTTGCCGTACCCTCACCTGGACCCTAAACCGTCCCCTTCCCCTAACCCTAACCCTAGTCCGGACCCTAACCCTAACCCTTCCCCGAAGCCTGACACTCACCTGTCCCCTAATCCTAACCCGTACGCTAACACTACCCCGCGCCCTCACACGCACGCTCCCCCTGAAGCGTTGCCGTACCCTCACCTGGACCCTAAACCGTCCCCGTCACCTAACCCTAACCCTAGCCCGAACCCTAACCCTAACCCTTCCCTGAAGCATGACCCTCACCCGTCCCCTAATCCTAACTCGTACGCTAACACTAACCCGCGCCCTCACATGCACGCTCCCCCTAAAGCGTTGCCGTACCCTCACCTGGACCCTAAACCGTCCCCGTCCCCTAACTCTAACCCTAGCCCGAACCCTAACCCTAACCCTTCCCCGAAGCCTGACCCTCAACCCTCCACTAATCCTAACCCGTACGCTAACACTAAACCGCGCCCTCACACGCACGCTCCCCCTAAAGCGTTGCCGTACCCTCACCTGGACCCTAAACCGTCCACGTCCCCTAACCCTAACCCTAGCCCGAACTCTAACCCTAACCCTTCCCCGAAGCCTGACCCTCACCCATCCACTAATCCTAACCCGTACACTAACACTAACCCGCACCCTCACACGCACGCTCCCCCTAAAGCGTTGCCGTACACTCACCTGGACTCTAAACCGTCCCCGTCCCCTAACCCTAACCCTAGCCCGAATCCTAACCCTAACCCTTCCCCGAAGCCTGACCCTCACCCTTTCCCTAAACCTAACACGTACGCTAACACTAACCCTCGCGCTCACACGCACTCTCCCCTTAAAGCGTTGCCGTACTCTTACCTGGACCCTAAACCGTCCCCATCCCCTAACCCTAACCCTAGCCCGAACCCTAAACCTAACCCTTCCCCGAAGCCTGACCCTCACCCGTCCCCTAATCCTAAGCCTTACGCTAACACTAACCCGCGCCCTCACACGCACGCTCCCCCTAAAGCGTTGCCGTACCCTCACCTGGACCCTAAACCGTCCCCGTCCCCTAACCCTAACCCTAGCCCGAACCCTAACCCTAAACCTTCCCCGAAGCCTGACCCTCACCCGTCCCCTAATCCTAACCCGTACGCTAACACTAACACACACCCTCACACCCACGCTCCCCCTAAAGCGTTGCCGTACCCTCACCTGGACCCTAAACCGTCCCCGTCCCCTAACCCTAACCCTAGCCCGAAACCTAACCCTAACCCTTCCCCGAAGCCTGACCCTCACCCGTCCCCTAATCCTAACCCGTACGCTAACACTAACCCGCGCCCTCACACGCACGCTCCCCCTAGAGCGTTGCCGTTCCCTCACCTGGACCCTAAACCGTCCCCGTCCCCTAACCCTAACCCTAGCCCGAACCCTAACTCTAACGCTTCCCCGAAGCCTGACCCTCACCCGTCCCCTAATCCTAACCCTTACGCTAACACTAACCCACGCCCTCACATGCACGCTCCCCCTAAAGCGTTGCCGTACCCTCACCTGGACCCTAAACAATCCCCGTCCCCTAACCCTAACCCTAGCCCGAACCGTAACCCTAACCCTTCCCCGAAGCCTGACCCTCACCCGTCCCCTAATCCTAACCCGTACGCTAACACTAACCCGCGCCATCACACGCACTCTCCCCCTAGAGCGTTGCCATACCCGCACCTGGACCCTAAACCGTCCCCGTCCCCTAACCCTAACCCTAGCCCGAACCCTAACCCTAACCCTTCCCCAAAGCCTGACCCTCACCCGTCCCCTAATCTTAACCCGTACGCTAACACTAACCCACGCCCTCACACGCACGCTCCCCCTAAAGCGTTGCCGTACCCTCCCGTGGACCCTAAACCGTCCCCGTCCCCTAACCCTAACCCTAGCCCGAACCCTAACCCTAACCCTTCCCCAAAGCCTGACCCTCCCCCGTCCCCTAATCCTAACCCGTACGCTAACACTAACCCGCGCCCTCACACGCACGCTCCCCCTAAAGCGTTGCCGTCCCCTCACCTGGACCCTAAACCGTCCCCGTCCCCTAACCCTAACCCTAGCCCGAATCCTAACCCTAACCCTTCCCCGAAGCCTGACCCTCACCCGTCCCCTAATCCTAACCCGTACGCTAACACTAACACACACACTCACACCCACGCTCCCCCTAAAGCGTTGCCGTACCCTCAGCTGGACCCTAAACCGTCCCCGTCCCCTAACCCTAACCCTAGCCCGAAACCTAACCCTAACCCTTCCCCGAAGCCTGACCCTCACCCGTCCCCTAATCCTAACCCGTACGCTAACACTAACCCACGCCCTCACACGCACGCTCCCCCTAAAGTGTTGCCGTTCCCTCATCTGGACCCTAAACCGTCCCCGTCCCCTAACCCTGACCCTAGCCCGAACCCTAACCCTAACCCTTCCCCGAAGCCTGACCCTCACCCATCCACTAATCCTAACCCGTACGCTAACACTAAACCACGCCCTCACACGCACGCTCCCCCTAAAGCGTTGCCGTACCCTCACCTGGACCCTAAACCGTCCACATCCCCTAACCCTAACCCTAGCCCGAACTCTAACCCTAACCCTTCCCCGAAGCCTGACCCTCACCCATCCACTAATCCTAACCCGTACACTAACACTAACCCGCGCCCTCACACGCACTCTCACCCTAAAGCGTTGCCGTACCCTCACCTGGACCCTAAACCGTCCCCGTGCCCTAACCCTAACCCTAGCCCGAACCCTAACCCTAACCCTTCCCCGAAGCCTGACCCTCACCCATCCACTAATCCTAACCCGTAGGCTAACACTAACCCACGCCCTCACACGCACGCTCCCCCCAAAGCATTGCCGTACCCTCACCTGGACCCTAAACCGTCCCAGTCCCTTAACCCTAACCCTAGCCCGACCCTAACCCTAACCCTTCCCAGAAGTCTGACCCTCACCCGTCCTCTAATCCTAACCCGTACGCTAACACTAACCCGCGCCCTCACACGCACGCTCCCCCTAAAGCGTTGCCGTACCCTCACCTGGACCCTAAACAGTCCCTGTCCCCTAACCCTAACCCTAGCCCGAACCCTAACCCTAACCCTTCCCCGAAGCCTGACCCTCACCCGTCCCCTAATCCTAACACGTACGCTAACACTAACCCGCGCCCTCACACGCACGCTCCCCCTAAAGCGTTGCCGTACCCTCACCTGGACCCTAAACTATCCCCGTCCCCTAAACCTAACCCTAGCCCAAACCCTAACCCTAACACTTCCCCGAAGCCTGACCCTCACCCGTCCCTTAATCCTAACCCGTACACTAACAATAACCCTTGCCCTCACACGCACGCTCCCCCTAGAGCGTTGCCGTACCCTCACCTGGACACTAAACCGTCCCCGTCCCCTAACCCTAACCCTAGCCTGAACCCTAACCCTAACCCTTCCCCGAAGCCTGACCCGCACCCGTCCCCTAATCCTAAGCCGTAACTAACACTAACCCGTGCTCTCACACGCACTCTCCCCCTAAAGCGTTGCCGTACCCTCACCTGGACCCTAAACCATCCCCGTCCCCTAACCCTAACCCTAGCCCGAACCCTAACCCTAACCCTTCCCCGAAGCCTGACCCTCACCCGTCCCTTAATCCTAACCCGTACGCTAACACTAACCCGCGCCCTCACACGCACGCTCCCCCTAAAGCGTTGCCGTACCCTCATCTGCACCCTAAACCGTCCCCGTCACCTTACCCTAACCCTAGCCCGAACCCTAACCCTAAGCCTTCCCCGAAGCCTGACCCTCACCCGTCCCCTAATCCTAACCCGTACGCTAACACTACCCCGCGCCCTCACACGCACGCTCCCCCTAAAGCGTTGCCGTACACTCACCTGGAACCTAAACCGTCCCCGTCCCCTAACCCTAACCCTAGCCCGAACCCTAACCCTAACCCTTCCCCGAAGCATGACCCTCAACCGTCTCCTAATCCTAACCCGTACGCTAACACTAACCCGCACGCTCACATGCACGCTCCCCCTAAAGCGTTGCCGTACACTCACCTGGACCCTAAACCGTCCCCGTCCCCTAACCCTAACCCTAGCCCGAACACTAACCCTAACCCTTCCCCGATGCATGACCCTCACCCGTCCCCTAATCCTAACCCGTACGCTAACACTAACCCGCGCCCTCACACGCACGCTCCCCCTAAAGCGTTGCCGTACCCTCACCTGGACCCTAAACCGTCCCAGTCCCTTAACCCTAACCCTAGCCCGACCCTAACCCTAACCCTTCCCCGAAGTCTGACCCTCACCCGTCCCCTAATCCTAACCCGTACGCTAACACTAACCCGCGCCCTCACACGCACGCTCCCCCTAAAGCGTTGCCGTACCCTCACCTGGACCCTAAAAAGTCCCTGTCCCCTAACCCTAACCCTAGCCCGAACCCTAAACCTAACCCTTCCCCGAAGCCTGACCCTCACCCGTCCCCTAATCCTAACCCGTACGCTAACACTACCCCGCGCCCTCATACGCATGCTCCCCCTAAAGCGTTGCCGTACCCTCACCTGGACCCTAAAACGTCCCCGTCCCCTAACCCTAACCCTAGCCCGAACCCTAACCCTAACCCTTCCCCGAAGCCTGACCCTCACCCGTCCCATAATCCTACCCCGTATGCTAACACTACCCCGCGCCCTCACACGCACGCTCCCCCTAAAGCATTGCCGTACCCTCACCTGGACCCGAAACCGTCCCCGTCCCCTAACCCTGACCCTAGCCCGAACCCTAACCCTAACCCTTCCCCGAAGCCTGACCCTCACCCATCCACTAATCCTAAACCGTACGCTAACACTAAACCGCGCCCTCACACGCACGCTCCCCCTAAAGCGTTGCCGTACCCTCACCTGGACCCTAAACCGTCCACGTCACCTAACTCTAACCCTAGCCCGAACTCTAACGCTAACCCTTCCCCGAAGCCTGACCCTCACCCATCCACTAATCCTAACCCGTACACTAACACTAACCCGCGCCCTCACACGCACGCTCCGCCTAAAGCGTTGCCGTACCCTCACCTGGACTCTAAACCGTCCCCGTCCCCTAACCCTAACGCTAGCCCGAATCCTAACCCTAACCCTTCCCCGAAGCCTGACCCTCACCCGTTCCCTAAACCTAACACGTACGCTAACAATAACCCTCGCGCTCACACGCACGCTCCCCTTAAAGCGTTGCAGTACTCTTACCTGGACCCTAAACCGTCCCCATCCCCTAACCCTAACCCTAGCCCGAACCCTAAACCTAACCCTTCCCCGAAGCCTGACCCTCACCCGTCCCCTAATCCTAAGGCTTACGCTAACACTAACCCGCGCCCTCACACGCACGCTCCCCCTAAAGCGTTGCCGTACCCTCACCTAGACCCTAAACCGTCCCCGTCCCCTAACCCTAACCCTAGCCCGAACCCTAACCCTAACCCTTCCCCGAAGCCTGTCCCTCATCCGTCCCCTAATCCTAACCCGTACGCTAACACTAACCCGCGCCCTCACACGCACGCTCCCCCTAAAGCGTTGCCGTACCCTCACCTGGACCCTAAACCGTCCCCGTCCCCAAACCCTAACCCTAGCCGAAACCCTAACCCTAACCCTTCCCCGAAGCCTGACCCTCACCCGTCCCCTAATCCTAACCCCTACGCTAACACTAACCCGCGCCCTCACTCGCACGCTCCCCCTAAAGCGTTGCCGTACCCTCACCTGGACCCTAAACCGTCCCCGTCCCCTAACCCTAACCCTAGACCGAACCCTAACTCTAACGCTTCCCCGAAGCCTGACCCTCACCCGTCCCCTAATCCTAACCCGTACGCTAACACTAACCCACGCCCTCACATGCACGCTCCCCCTAAAGTGTTGCCGTACCCTCACCTGGACCCTAAACCATCCCCGTCCCCTAACCCTAACCCTAGCCCGAACCGTAACCCTAACCATTCCCCGAAGCCTGACCCTCACCCGTCCCCTAATCCTAACCCGTACGCTAACACTAACCCGCGCCCTCACACGCACGCTCCCCCTAAAGCGTTGCCGTACCCTCACCTGGACCCTAAACCATCCCCGTCCCCTAACCCTAACCCTAGCCCGAACCCTTACCCTAACCCTTCCCCAAAGCCTGACCCTCACCCGTCCCCTAATCCTAACCCGTACGCTAACACTAACCCGCACCCTCACACTCACGCTTCCCCTAAAGCGTTGCCGTACCCTCACCTGGACCCTAAACCGTCCCCGTCCCCTAACCCTAACCCTAGCCCGAACCCTAACCCTAACCCTTCCCCGAAGCCTGACCCTCACCCGTCCCCTAATCCCAACCCGTACGCTAACACTAACCCGCGCCCTCACACGCACTCTCCCCCTAAAGCGTTGCCATACCCTCACCTGGACCCTAAACCGTCCCCGTCCCCTAACCCTAACCCTAGCCCGAACCCTAACCCTAACCCTTCCCCAAAGCCTGACCCTCACCCGTCCCCTAATCTTAACCCGTACGCTAACACTAACCCACGCCCTCACACGCACGCTCCCCCTAAAGCGTTGCCGTACCCTCCCCTGGACCCTAAACCGTCCCCGTCCCCTAACCCTAACCCTAGCCCGAACCCTAACCCTAACCCTTCTTCGAGGCCTGACACTCACACGTCCCCTAATCCTAACCCGTACGCTAACACTAACCCGCGCCCTCACACGCACGCTCCCCCTAAAGCGTTGCCGTACCCTCACCTGGACCGTAAACCGTCCCCGTCCCCTAACCCTAACCCTAGCCCGAACCCTAACCCTAACCCTTCCCCGAAGCCTGACCCTCACACGTCCCCTATTCCTCACCCGTACGCTAACACTACACCGCGCCCTCACACGCACGCTTCCCCTAAAGCGTTGCCGTACCCTCACCTGGACCCTAAACCGTCCCCGTCTCCTAACCCTAACCCTAACCCTTCCCCGAAGCCTGACCCTCACATGTCCCCTAATCCTAAACCGTACGCTAACACTAACCCGCGCCCTCACACTTACGCTCCCCCTAAAGCGTTGCCGTACACTCACCTGGACCCTAAACCGTCCCCGTCCCCTAACCCTAACCCTAGCCCGAACCCTAACCCTAACCCTTCCCCGAAGCCTGACCCTCACCCGTCCCCTAATCCTAACCCGTACGCTAACACTAACCCGCGCCCTCACACGCACGCTCCCCCTAAAGCGTTGCCGTACCCTCACCTGGACCCTAAACCGTCCCCGACCCTAGCCCTACCCCTAGCCCGAACTCTAACCCTAACCCTTCCCCGAAGCCTGACCCTCGCCCGTCCCCTAATCCTAACCCGTACACTAACACTAACCCGCGCCCTCACACGCACGCTCCCCCTAAAGCGTTGCCGTACCCTCACCTGGACCTTAAACCATCCCCATCCCCTAAGCCTAACCGTAGCCCAAACCCTAACCCTAACCCTTCCCCGAAGCCTGACCCTCACCCGTCCCTTAATCCTAACCCGTACACTAACACTAACCCTTGCCCTCACACGCACGCTCCCCCTAAAGCGTTGCCGTACCCTCACATGGACACTAAACCGTCCCCGTCCCCTAACCCTAACCCTAGCCTGAACCCGAACACTAACCCTTCCCCGAAGCCTGACCCGCACCCGTCCCCTAATCCTGAGCCGTAACTAACACTAACCCGCGCTCTCACACGCACTCTCCCCCTAAAGCGTTGCCGTACCCTCACCTGGAACCTAAACCATCCCCGTCCCCTAACCCTAACCCTAGGCCGAACCCTAACCCTAACCCTTCCCCGAAGCATGACCCTCAACCGTCTCCTAATCCTAACCCGCACGCTAACACTAACCCGCACCCTCACATGCACGCTCCCCCTAAAGCGTTGCCGTACCCTCACCTGGACCCTAAACCGTCCCCGTCCCCTAACCCTAACCCTAGCCCGAACCCTAAACCTAACCCTTCCCCGAAGCCTGACCCTCACACGTCCCCTAATCCTAACTCGTACGCTAACACTACCACGCACGCTCCCCCTAAAGCATTGCCGTACCCTCACCTGGACCCTAAACCGTCCCCGTCCCCTAACCCTAACCCTAGCCCGAACCCTAACCCTAACCCTTCCCCGATGCATGACCCTCACCCGTCCCCTAATCCTAACCCGTACGCTAACACTAACCCGCCCTCTCACACACACGCTCCCCCTAAAGCGTTGCCGTACCCTCACCTGGACCCTAAAACGTCCCCATCCCCTAACCCTAACCCTAGCCCGAACCCTAACCCTAACCCTTCCCCGAAGCCTGACCCTCACCCGTCCCATAATCCTAACCCGTACGCTAACACTACCCCGCGCCCTCACACGCACGCTCCCCCTAAAACATTGCCGTACCCTCACCTGGACCCGAAAACGTCCCCGTCCCCTAACCCTAACCCTAGCCCGAACCCTAGCCCTAACCCTTCCCCGAAGCATGACCCTCACCCGTCCCCTAATCCTAACCCGTACGCTAACACTAACCCGCGCCCTCACACGCACGCTCCCCCTAAAGCGTTGCCGTACCCTCACCTGGACCCTAAACCGTCCCCGTCCCCTAACCCTAACCCTAGCCCGAACCCTAACCCTAACCCTTCCCCGAAGCCTGACTCTCACCCGTCCCCTAATCCTAACCCGTACGCTAACACTAACCCGCGCCCTCACACGCACGCTCCCTCTAAAGCATTGCCGTACCCTCACCTGGACCCTAAACCGTCCCCGTCCCCTAACCCTAACCCTAGCCCGAACCCTAACCCTAACCCTTCCCCGAAGCCTGACCCTCACCCGTCCCCTAATCCTAACCCGTACGTTAACACTAACCCGCGCCCTCACACGCACGCTCCCCCTAAAGCGTTGCCATACCCTCACCTGGACCCTAAACTGTCCCCGTCCCCTAACACTAACCCTAGCCCGAACCGTAACCATAACCCTTCCCCGAAGCCTGACCCTCACCCGTCCCCTAATCCTAACCCGTACACTAACACTAACCCGTGCCCTCACACGCACGCTACGCCTAAAGCGTTGCCGTACGCTCCCCTGGACCCTAAACCGTCCCCGTCCCCTAACCCTAACACTAGTCCGAACCCTAACCCTAACCCTTCCCCGAAACCTGACCCTCACCCGTCCCCTAATCCTAACCCGTACGCTAACAATACCCCACGCCTTCACACGCACGCTCCCCCTAAAGCGTTGCCGTACGCTCACCTGGACCCTAAACCGTCTCCGTCACCTAACCCTAACCCTAGCCCGAACCCTAACCCTAACCCTTCCCCGAAGCATGACCCTCACCCATCCCCTAATCCTAACTCGTACGCTAACACTAACCCGCGCCCTCACACGCACGCTGCCCCTAAAGTGTTGCCGTACCCTCACCTGGACCCTAAACCGTTCCCGTCCCCTAACCCTGACCCTAGCCCGAAACCTAACCCTAACCCTTCCCCGAAGCCTGACCCTCACCCATCCACTAATCCTAACCCGAATGCTAACACTAACCCGCGCCCTCACACGCACGCTCCCCCTAAAGCGTTGCCGTACCCTCACCTGGACCCTAAACCTTCCCAGTCCCTTAACCCTAACCCTAGCCCGAACACTAACCCTAACCCTTCCCCGAAACCTGACCCTCACCCGTCCCCTAATCCTAACCTGTACGCTAACACTAACCCGCGCCCTCACACGCACGCTCCCCCTAAAGCGTTGCCGTACCCTCACCTGGACCCTAAACCGTCCCCGTCACCTAAATCTAACCCTAGCCCGAACCCTAACCCTAACCCTTCCCCGAAGCCTGACCCTCACCCGTCCCCTAATCCTAACCCGTACGCTAACACTAACCCGCGCCCTCACACGCACGCTCCCCCTAAAACGTTGCCGTACCCTCTCCTGGACCCTAAACCGTCCACGTCCCCTAACCCTAACCCTAGCCCGAACTCTAACCCTAACCCTTCCCCGATGCATGACCCTCACCCGTCCCCTAATCCTAACCCGTACGCTAACACTAACCCGCCCCCTCACACACACGCTCCCCCTAAAGCGTTGCCGTACCCTCACCTGGACCCTAAAACGTCCCCGTCCCCTAACCCTAACCC
This sequence comes from Delphinus delphis, assembly GCF_949987515.2. NCBI lineage: Eukaryota > Metazoa > Chordata > Mammalia > Artiodactyla > Delphinidae > Delphinus > Delphinus delphis. Next base: position 338,033 of record NW_027192719.1, read on the forward strand.
TAGCCCGAACACTAAACCTAACCCTTCCCCGAAGCCTGACCCTCACCCGTCCCATAATCCTAACCCGTACGCGAACACTACCTCGCGCCCTCACACGCACGCTCCCCCTAAAACATTGCCGTACCCTCACCTGGACCCGAAAACGTCCCCGTCCCCTAACCCTAACCCTAGCCCGAACCCTAGCCCTAACCCTTCCCCGAAGCATGACCCTCACCCGTCCCCTAATCCTAACCCGTACGCTAACACTAACCCGCGCCCTCACACGCACGCTCCCCCTAAAGCGTTGCCATACCCTCACCTGGACGCTAAACCGTCCACGTCCCCTAACCCTAACCCTAGCCCGAACTATAACCCTAACCCTTCCCCGAAGCCTGACCCTCACCCATCCACTAATCCTAACCCGTACACTAACACTAACCCGCGCCCTCACACGCACTCTCCCCCTAAAGCGTTGCCGTACCCTCACCTGGACTCTAAACCGTCCCCGTCCCCTAACCCTAACCGTAGCCCGAATCCTAACCCTAACCCTTCCCCGAAGCCTGACCCTCACCCGTTCCCTAAACCTAACACGTACGCTAACACTAACCCTCGCGCTCACACGCACGCTCCCCTTAAAGCGTTGCCGTACTCTTACCTGGACCCTAAACCGTCCCCATCCCCTAACCCTAACCCTAGCCCGAACCCTAAACCTAACCCTTCCCCGAAGCCTGACCCTCACCCGTCCCCTAATCCTAAGCCTTACGCTAACACTAACCCGTGTCCTCACACGCACGCTCCCCCTAAAGCGTTGCCGTACCCTCACCTGGACCCTAAACCGTCCCCGTCCCCTAACCCTAACCGTAGCCCGAACCCTAACCCTAATCTTTCCCCGAAGCCTGACCCTCACCCGTCCCCTAATCCTAACCCGTACGCTAACACTAACCCGCGCCCTCACACGCACGCTCCCCCTAAAGCATTGCCGTACCCTCACCTGGACCCTAAACCGTCCCCGTCCCCTAACCCTGACGCTAGCACGAACCCTAACCCTAACCCTTCCCCGAAGCCTGACCCTCACCCATCCACTAATCCTAACCCGTATGCTAACACTAACCCGTGCCCTCACACGCACGCTCCCCCTAAAGCATTGCCGTACCCTCACCTGGACCCTTAACCGTCCCTGTTCCCTAACCCTAACCCGAACCCTAACCCTAACCCTTCCCCGAAGCCTGACCCTCACCCGTCCCCTAATCCTAACACGTACGCTAACAATAACCCGCACCCTCACACGCACGCTCCCTCTAAAGCGTTGCCTTACCCTCACCTGGACCCTAAACCGTCCCCGTCCCCTAACCCTAACCCTAGCCCGAACCCTAACCCTAACCATTCCCAGAAGCCTGACCCTCACCCGTCCCCTAATCCTAACCCGTACGCTAAAACTAACCCGCGCCCTCACACGCACGCTCCCCCTAAAGCGTTGCCGTACCCTCACCTGGACCCTAAACCGTCCCCGTCCCCTAACCCTAACCCTAGCCAGAACCCTAACCCAAACACTTCCCCGAAGCCTGACCCTCACCCTTCCCCTAATCCTAACCCGTACGCTAACACTAACCCACGCCCTCACACGCACGCTCCCCCTAAAGCGTTGCCGTACCCTCACCTGGACCCTAAACCGTCCCCGTCCCCTAACCCTAACCCTAGCCCGAACCCTAACCCTAACACTTCCCCGAAGCCTGACCCTCACCCGTCCCCTAATCCTAACCCGTACGCTAACACTAACCCGCGCCCTCACACGCACGCTCCCCCTAAAGCGTTGCCGTACCCTCACCTGGACCCTAAACCGTCCCCGTCCCCTAACCCTAACCCTAGCCTGAACCCTAACCCTAACCCTTCCCCGAAGCCTGACCCTCACCCGTCCCCTAATCCTAACCCGTGCGCTAACACTAACCCGCGCCCTCACACGCACGCTCCCCCTAAAGCGTTGCCGTACCCTCACCTGGACCGTAAACCGTCCCCGTCCCCTAACCCTAACCCTAGCCCGAACCGTAACCCTAACCCTTCCCCGAAGCCTGACCCTCACCCGTCCCCTAATCCTAACCCGTACGCTAACACTAACCCGCGCCCTCACCCGCACGCTCCCCCTAATGGGTTGCCGTACCCTCACCTGGACCTTAAACCGTCCCCGTCCCCCAACCCTAAACCTAGCCCGAACCCTAACCCTAACCCTTCCCCGAAGCCTTACCCTCACCCGTCCCCTAATCCTAACTCGTACGCTAACACTAACCCGCGCCCTCACATGCACGCTCCCCATAAAGCATTGCCGTACCCTCACCTGGACCCTAAACCGTCCCCGTCCCCTAACCCTAACCCTAGCCCGAACCCTAACCCTAACACTTCCCCGAAGCCTGACCCTCACCCGTCCCCTAATCCTAACCCGTACGCTAACACTAACCCGGGCCCTGACACGCACGCTCCCCCTAAAGCATTGCCGTACCCTCACCTGGACCCTAAACGGTCCCCGTCCCCGTCCCCAACCCTAGCCCGAACCCTAACCCTAACCCTTCCCCGAAGCCTGACTCTCACCCGTACCCTAATCCTAACCCGTACGCTAACACTAACCCGCGCCCTCACACGCATGCTCCCCCTAAAGCGTTGCCGTACCCTCACCTGGACCCTAAACCGTCCCCGTCCCCTAACCCTAACCCTAGCCCGAACCATAACCCTAACCATTCCCCGAAGCCTGACCCTCACCTGTCCCCTAATCCTAAGCCGTACGCTAACACTAACCCGCGCCCTCACACGCACGCTCCCCCTAAAGCGTTGCCGTACCCTCACCTGGACCCTAAACCGTCCCCGTCCCCGTCCCCTAACCCTAGCCCGAACCCTAACCCTAACCCTTCCCCGAAGCCTGACCCTCACCCGTCCCCTAATCCTAACCCGTACGCTAACACTAAGCCGCGCCCTCACACGCACGCTCCCCCTAAAGCGTTGCCGTACCCTCACCTGGACCCTAAACCGTCCCCGTCCCCTAACCCTAACCCGAACCCTAACCCTAACCCTTCCCCGAAGCCTGACCCTCACCCGTCCCCTAATCCTAACACGTACGCTAACAATAACCCGCGCCCTCACACGCACGCTCCCTCTAAAGCGTTGCCGTACCCTCACCTGGACCCTAAACCGTCCCCGTCCCCTAACCCTAACCCTAGCCCGAACCCTAACCCTAACCCTTCCCAGAAGCCTGACCCTCACCCGTCCCCTAATCCTAACCCGTACGCTAAAACTAACCCGCGCCCTCACACGCACGCTCCCCCTAAAGCGTTGCCGTACCCTCACCTGGACCCTAAACCGTCCCCGTCCCCTAACTCTAACCCTAGCCAGAACCCTAACCCTAACCCATCCCCGAAGCCTGACCCTCACCCTTCCCCTAATCCTAACCCGTACGCTAACACTAACCCGCGCCCTCACACGCACGCTCCCCCTAAATCGTTGCCGTACCCTCACCTGGACCCTAAACCGTCCCCGTCCCCTAACCCTAACCCTAGCCCGAACCCTAACCCTAACCCTTCCCCGAAGCCTGACCCACACCCGTCCCCTAATCCTAACCCGTACGCTAACACTAACCCGTGCCCTCACACGCACGCTCCCCCTAAAGCGTTGCCGTACCCTCACCTGGACCCTACACTGTCCCCGTCCCCTAACCCTAACCCTAGCCCGAACCATAACCCTAACCCTTCCCCGAAGCCTGACCCTCACCCGTCCCCTAATCCTAACCCGTACGCTAACACTAACCCGCGCCCTCCCACGCACGCTCCCCCTAAAGCGTTGCCGTACCCTCACCTGGACCCTAAACCGTCCCCGTCCCCTAACCCTAACCCTAGCCCGAACCCTAACCCTAACCCTTCCCCGAAGCCTGACCCTCACCCGTCCCCTAATCCTAACCCATACTCTAACACTAACCCGCGCCCTCACACGCACACTCCCCCTAAAGCGTTGCCGTACCCTCACCTGGACCCTAAACCGTCCCCGTCCCCTAACCCTAACCCTAGCCCGAACCCTAACCCTAACCCTTCCCCGAAGCCTGACCCTCACCCGTCCCCTAATCCTAACCCGTACGCTAACACTAACCTGCGCCCTCACACGCACGCTCCCCCTAAAGCGTTGCCGTACCCTCACCTGGACCGTAAACCGTCCCCGTCCCCTAACCCTAACCCTAGCCCGAACCGTAACCCTAACCCTTCCGCGAAGCCTGACCCTCACCCGTCCCCTAATCCTAACCCGTACGCTAACACTAACCCGCGCCCTCACACGCACGCTCCCTCTAAAGGGTTGCCGTACCCTCACCTGGACCTTAAACCGTCCCCGTCCCCTAACCCTAACCCTAGCCCGAACCCTAACCCTAACCCTTCCCCGAAGCCTGACCCTCACCCGTCCCCTAATCCTAACTCGTACGCTAACACTAACCCGCGCCCTCACATGCACGCTCCCCGTAAAGCGTTGCCGTACCCTCACCTGGACCCTAAACCTTCCCCGTCCCCTAACCCTAACCCTAGGCCGAACCCTAACCCTAACACTTCCCCGAAGCCTGACCGTCACCCGTTCCCTAATCCTAACCCGTACGCTAACACTAACCCGCGCCCTGACACGCACGCTCCCCCTAA